>NC_134473.1:9069681-9376395 GCF_964194025.1 Convolutriloba macropyga | reverse complement strand
GTTTGGGGGGGTAGGTACGTGGGGGGTGGGGGTAGTTTTTTTTTGGAGGGGGGGGGGGGGGGGGGTAGGTAGTTAAATGGGATCAAAATTTCTCAAATTGACCTCCTCACCTTGAATTGCTATACATTGCAATTTCTCAAATGTGAACTTCCTCAGCAGCTTCAGTGAAATGATCTTGTCGCGCTTACCGACGAAGACTCGAAGGGAACCACTTTGAGACCATTTGATTACATTTTTTAAACTTAAATTTCAGTTTCATGTTTCCTCAGGCGAGCGACAGAAAGTTCTAGAACAAAATAGGAAAACGACAAAATTTTGCGCATAGACGCCTTCAAAAAATTGCTTCAAATTTTGTTAGAGAGCAATTAAACAGCTTTAAAACTGAAATGATAAACATCGTCGGAAGATTGCTGGAAAATTGCGGCCACTCACCAACGTTAGGATTGGTATAGGCAGGTGAAAAAATTGGCAGCCAAATTTTAAAACATAACCGACTAAACGTCGGAAGAATTGCTCTTGAACGACTAGTGGGAGCTCTAATCAATTGCAGCCTGCTTTAGTCGGGGGGGGGGGGGGGGAGGAGCTTAAATGGGACTAAGAAGTTCTATAGTGGGCTTCAAATAACCACATTAGAGGTTAACATATACCACTATTAAGATTTAAAGTAAAACATACCCGGCAGATTGCCGGAAAATAGCCGCCGTTGACTCCAATAAGCATGATTGGGATTGAAAGAATAGAAGATATTGAAAAAAAAAAGATTTTTGTACAAAAACATTTTTTAAGTCCGATTTATTTTGATGGCATTTCGTAGTTGAACATAACGTACTTCTGTTTCTTAGAGAGCGGCTACAGGGGCTACTATCAATACCAATAAGCATTAGAGATGGTAACTAAGACTTATAGGAACGACGTTCAAATAGCGGGCATCTAAAATTGGGCTTTATGAGTTTATCCCATTTCTACTTCTGACTTCAATTTTTTATACCGACTCTGTTCATTTTGAATTGCTTTGCTGAGCAACTGATGTTCAAAACCACTTTTAGCAGAATGAGAGAAGAGAGAAACTAGCCTAGAGAAGTCAAAAAGATATCACGCTAAATGTTGAAAAAGCGGCAAAATGAGGTAAAGCGAAACATTTTTTTATTCGACGAAGTAAAAAAAACATAGCAGGACAAGTCCTGACGTACAATTCAAAGAATTTTCATTAATTAAACAGAAAAACTAGACCTAGAATGGACTATGAGTGAATTGAGAAAACCATTTTAAAAAAATCAGATCAAAAAATTTAAAAAAAAACAAAAAATCAATGTTAAAATGCCGCATGTGAACAAAAAAACCACTAGCGAGAAATTAAAATTTAATTCAAACAAAAAACTAGGCCTAGAATGAGCTGTGAATGGATTGGGAAAACCATTTAGAAAAAAAATCCGATCCAAAAAATCGAAAAAACAGTAAAAATCAGAGTGAAATTGCCGCATGTGAACAAAAAACCACTACCGAAAAACCGCATTTTTGTTCAAACACCATTTTCGCACTCTACTTTAAAATTAGAGCGAAAAAAAATCACGCCACAAAACCACTCACTTTTTCGCTCCATTTCCTGTTTCGGCGTGACCAAAATCACTACTCCAATTTGACTTCAAAAATCATGAAAATGTGTGAACAGATCTTAAAAAAAAAAGACAGCGCCCCAATACAATTCAAATTCTTTGAATTGTAAAAAATAGGAGCGCTATAATAGCCGGCTGAGAAGATGAGGGCGGCTATTAAAAATGACACCAGTTGCGGCGCACTTTTCATTTGACTTTTAGTATTAAATTGCCGCCAATTGAGTTCAGTTGCTTTAAATTGTGATTGAGAGATAATTTTAGATCACGCGAAATGCAAAAAGTCAAGGGCGCAAAAGTCACTCGAAAAGTCAAAATTGTCAAGCGAAAATTTTGCATAAAAAAGACACACACGTTTACAATAATTGCTATGAACTACGTTCAAGAGCAATTAATTATAATGGGTCAGAATTTCCAAGAAACTTCCATGCTACAAAGCAAGCGTTTCCAAGAGTTAAAGTCATTGAGATAAACTCCAAATCTGCAGAAATTTAGTATAGGTGTTTTAAATAAAACTCTATAAAAAATAGGAACGAAATTAAACCAAGCTGCAATTAATTGCGCAGCTCTCACTCTTACTCAGAAACATGAAAACATATTCTAGCAAATTCTATTCTACTAAATACTAATCAAATAATCATTTAAACATTTAAGATACAATTTCAAATTATGTATATTCAAGTTTTCAACGTTTAAGAGCTATCATACTTCTTATTTTTTGTCAGTGGTGACATCCAGTACTAATTTTTAGCACCAAAAAAGGAATTCTCACAATTCTCACACTTTTACACTTTGCTCCTCCGTCGATCACAAGCCTTGCTTATCATGATGTCTTCACAATGGTCCACAGAGCACCAGAAATGGCAGTGGCATCACCAGTTATACAGTCCAGTTTAGAAAACTGTCAAAACATTTTATGGGTGCTGTTCTTTCCAGATTACAAGCTGTCTTCAGACTCTCACACGCTCCCATCTCATCTTTCTTCTCTTTCAGAATCTTCCCCAACAGACCCCTAAAACATCAATGAGAGTTTAGACTTTATTAAAAATGAATCTTGCGTTGTAGTATCGAAGTTTCTACAACTAGCCGGCATATCGACGGGAAAAAGACAAGATTAAATAGATTGTGCTTCAAATAGATAGCAGAAAGCTTATTTCGACTGCTTTTTCGAAAATCTAAAAAATTCTCATTTGGCTAATTGTAGTCAGATTAGAAATTTATGATTTCAGCCACAGATCGCAGTCAAACAAGAAAGCGGAAAAAATCTTTGTTCGCGAGTAATAAGAATTTTATTGCCTTTTTGCAAATCAAGTAATTCTTGCGAACCAAATTAACTGAAATTTTAGTGATGGCTGCCATATAGACTGCTTAGACCTTCAGCTGGAACAGAGAACTACGAAAGGAAGAGCACGCTAAACGAAAAATTAGTTTCAAATATCAATTAACATAACCGACTAACGTCGGGCGAATTGCTCTCAAACGACCGGCGAGCGGTTGGCTTCGTCAGTAGCTAGCCACGGTCTGCTGAGGCTAGCTTTAACTTGATTCGACTGCAACTTTTAGTTTTCTAGCCTTGATAGTAAATAAATCAAAAAGAAAAAAATCTGATAATTTAAAAAATTGCAAAGTATTGCAAAATTTATCAGACAAGTTTCCAGATTTCGCAGTAAAATGTTTAAAACCATTTTTTGTCTCTGAAGTGTTGTCAAGTAGCCCATCTGCAAGACCTAAAAAGTTTCCTTGGCCAGTAATGATCATTAAACTCAGAAAAGGACAAAATTATTCAAAAATTATGAAAACAATCGCAAATTTTAACAATATCTTCTTGCTAAAAATCAAGATATTAAATTCTTCAAAACAGTTTCATTGTCCCAGGAGACTATCGGGTATCCTTATTTCAAGCTTTAAATAGTTTCACTGGCTCAAAGACCCATAAACTTGGAACATAAATAATTTTCAGAAAAATTTATATTTTATCAAAAAATTGATAAAGCAGGAGTCATTACAATATTGATCACCATTCTCTTAAACTTAGAACCTATGCAACAGCTTATTATCAAACCTTTGAGGTCCCTAGGACACTGGTGCCGGAAAAAAATTTAAAAAAAAATCAAAAAGCGTCAGAAATCTAAAATTGAAAATTTTTTCAAAAAATTGCTTAAGTTTGTGATAAATTGCTTTTTCGATCTCGAAAAACATTCCATTACCTCTGGAAACTATTCAGTAGCCTATTATCAAACTCTAGAGGAGGTTATGTGGCTCTTGAGGAGTGAAAAAACATAAAAAAAACAGAAGATTTCCAAAAACTTATTGCAAGTTTTATCAGAAAAATGCAAAAATTTGTTATGTTAAAAAGTTGAAATACTTCAATGGCAAATTAAAGTTTTAATCAGTAACTTATTATCAAACCCTAATTCAGGTTTTCCGACCCTTGAGGCTAAAAAACCTGAATAATGACTAACTGTCAAAAAATGAAAAAAAAATGGCAAAAATTGTCAAAAAATGCTAAAATTCGTGATGTTAGAATCTTGCAAGATATTCCGTTACAGCAAGAAATTATACAGTAACCTAATTTAAAATCCTAGAGGAGTTTCCTTGGCTCTCTAGGCTGAAGAAAACCTAAAAAACGACAAAAGTAAAAAAAACTTAAAATATGTGAAAATTAGTATAAATTTGCGTGTTTTAGCAAGCGGTTGCTCGTCGGTCGCTAGCCACGGTTGGGGGGGGGGGGGGGGGTTGATGGCGGGGTGCAACAGTGGGGGTGCCTTCAACCTCCCTTCACACCATAAGTATGTTGTCTCTTCAAAACAGTTTGAGTTGAATTAGAGCTGAAAAGCTCTAAGAGCACTTAATTCCCGCTGGGCGCTACCTGTTTATCCGGTTTTTGAGGACGAAAGTCTAAAGCGTCACACGAAAAATTGGTCAAGCTAAAAATTGCATTATAAAAAGACCAACAGGACTAATACAATTGCTACAAACTTCGTTAATTACTAATTAATAACGTCGGATATTCAAACAAAAATTCGAATTGTTTAAATCGCGGAGAATTTTTCAAAAAGATGAATTATTTTCCAGACACCCATGATCTCAGATCTCCCAACTGACCTAAAAAAACAAGACAGGGTAAATAAAAAAGAATATAGTTTGATAAATCCAGGTGCAGCCAAAAAAGGGCGTAACGAAATCTTGACTCATCCTAACAAACAATACAAAACAATTTTGTGGGGGTTCAATTAAAAGAAGTTGGTGCAATTTTTTCTGTTGAAAGATGACTCGGTATAAAAATTGTCGTTGGAATTTATGTTTCCTAAAAATTGAAAACAAAACAAAAGCGGGAGATTGCCTTCAAATAGCCGCGATTGATTCACATAAAACGGATTGGGATCGAAGGAAGAGATTAAAAAAGTAAAATATTTGTTGTACAAAAATATCTTTTAAGTGCGAAATATTTTGATTGGATTTCTTAAGTAGCTATACACCTGCTTCTTAATTAGAAAATACAGGGGTTATGCCAAAAAGCATTAGAAATTTTAACTAAGACTTGTAAGAACACATTTCAAGTAGCGGTGATATAAAATTGGTATTTATGGGTTTATACCGTTTATATTTTGGAGTTAGCGTTTCAATAAAGATTCTGTTCATTTTAGACTGATTCGCTGTGCAACAGCTGTCTAAAAAACATCGAGCACAACGAGCGAACAAAGAAACTAATGAAAGTTCACAGAATTCATGCAAAATGTTACCAAAAAACAGCAAAATGATGTAAAGAGAAACAAATTTTTATTCGAAAAAAAACACAGCAGGACAAGTTCTGAAATACAATCCAAAGAAGTGAATGAAAAACTTACAGCTGCTGTATCTGAGCAGCAGATCAATTGAACAATGCCAGCCAAAAGACAGTCAAAAGTTCAAAATTGAAATAATAAAAAAAACAAAAACTCTTGACGCTTTTACCCTGAAGGCCCAATTTGATCCATTTTAATCTAATTTAACACACGCACAAGCCTTGAAAGGAGTTGATAGAATAGATAGAAGAATCCATAAAAAGGACAAAAACTTTGAAACATAAACGACTAACGTCGGGCGAATTGCTCTCAAACAACCGGCGAGCCGTTGCCTTCGAAAGTATCTAGCTAAGGTTTAGTGAAGCGAGCTCTAGCCCGATTCGACTATGCAAATTTTAGTTTTCTAGCCTTGTAGTAAATAAATCAAATAACTGATATTTTAAAAATTTGCAAAATATTGAAAAACTTTTAAAAAGCTTCCAGATTTTGCAGTCAGAACGTTCAAAACTATTTTTGTCTCTAGAGTTATTTCAAGCAACATATCTGCAAGACTTGAAAATCTTCGTTGCCCAGTAATGATCATTAAACTCGGAAAAAGACAGAGTCAAAAATTTTGAAAAAAGTCGCAAATTTTAACAAAAAGTTGCTAAATTTCAAGATATTAAAATCGTCAAAAGTTTCATTGTCCCAGGAGACTAACAAGTATCGTTTTTTCAAGCTTTAAATAGTTTCACTGGCTCATAAAGAACCATAAACTTGGAACATGATAATAATTTTCTGAAAGTTTAAAATTAAAATTTAGTAAAAAAATGCTAAAGCTGGAGCCATCAAAAAATTGATACCGATTTCATTAGTTCTAGAAACTATGCGACAGCTTATTAGTAAGCCTTGGAAAAGATCCCTAGGACCCTGGTGCCAGAAAACAACAAAAAATTCAAAAAGATTAAAAAAACCTATAAAAATTTGCAAACGATTTCTAAAATTTGCTGATATTAAAATTTCAAAAACTTTCCATTACATCTAGAAGCCATGAAGTGACCTATAACGAAATCCTTTCATATAAAAATATATGAAGGCTGAAAAACCTGAAAAGACAATACATGTCCAGAAATTGAAAAAAAACCAGCAAATTTTTTTTAAAAAATGTTAAAATTCGTGGTGTTGAAATCCTGAAAAGCATTCCATTACAATTAGAAACTATACAGTAACCTATTGTCAAATCCTAGAGAATGTTCCTCGGCCCTTGAGGCTGGATAAACCAAAAGACTGACAAAGATTTTCAGAAAAACTTTAAAAAAATCAAAATTTATGAAAAAAATTGCTAAAATTTGTCATATTCAAAAATTGAAAACTAATCCATGGCAAATTAATTTTTTTAAGTAACTTATTATCAAACCCCTGAGGACGTTTTCTGGCCCCTGCTTCTGGAAAAACGTGATAATGAAAAATAATTGTCAAAAAAATGAAAAGCACGTTTTGTCAAGAAAATGCAAAATTTCGTCATGTTAAAAGTTTGAAACCATTCCACTACCACTAGAAAGTATGCAGTAACCTATTATAATTCTCTAGAGGAGGTTCCTTGACATCTAGGACATAAAACAATAAAAATTGACAAATTTTTAAAAAAAAACTTGTAAAAAATTGTAAAAATTAGTGTAAAATTGCGGGTTTTTAGCGATCGGTTGTTTGTCAGTAGCCACTGAGGGAGGGGTGGAGTGCACCGGGGGGCTGATGTTGAGGGAGGGGTGGGAAACAATGGGCTGTTGGCAACAACGTTTTTTTTTGGGGGGGCAATAATGGGGGGGTGTCAACAATGTGGGGAGTCTTCAACCTCTAAGATCCGCCCTTCAAACCATACGTTTAAGTCTCCAAAACAGTTTGAGCTGAAACAGAGCTGAAAAGCTCTAAGAGCACTTAGTGCCCGCTGGGCGCTACCTGTTTATCCCGTTTTTCAGGACGAAAAGTCAAAAGCGTCAGACGAAAAACGGTCAAGCGAAAAATCGCATAAAAAAGAGCGACAGAACTAATATAATTGCTACAAACTTCGTTTGAGAGCAATTAAAAATAAAATTAGGAAAAAAATCAAGGTAGCCCATCTGCAGGACTTAAGTTTTTGTTGTCTCCTAATGATTGATTAACTCAGAAATCGACAAAAATTTTCAAAAAAGCTTGACAAAAATTACAAATTTAAATAAATTTTGCTGAAATTCGTCATTTTACTGTCTTTAGAACAATTGAACTGTCTCAGAATATATCCCGTAACCCAATACCAAGTCCAAGAGTACTTCATGGGATTAGCTCGGAACATGACAATAACGTTCCGAACAATTTTTTAAAGAAATCGTGATATAAAGCTGAAACAACTTCATTGCCAAGGGAAACTATGCAGCAAACTATTGCCAAATCCCAGCGATTCACTGGCCCCAAAGGCTGGAAAATCTAAAAAGGCAAATATTAGTATCGTTTTCACGTGTTTAAGTAAGCAGTACCAAAACAAATAGCTCTCAAAATGGTCATTAAAAATAATTATGTCTAGCAAAAAAAACTTTTATCAATTTGACAAAAGTCAAATAACCACTGATCAAACTAGAAAAATGACGAGAAACCGGAAAATTTTGGACTAAAAAACTCCGAACACGAACTTTTAAAAAGACCAGCTGTGGGCCTCCAGTGAACCTTAATGCTGTCTCGGCGTTACCCAAAAGTCATTGAAAAAAAACCAAAAAAAAACATCTTAAAACATGTGGATAATCCGCTAAGGCTTCTGACGTCAAAGTTTTATAGACACAAAACCATTCTCAAAATAATAACCGACTAACATCGAGAAAACTGCTCTCAAACGACCGGCGGACGGTCGTCATCGTCAGTAGCTAGCCAGGGTTTAGTGAGGCTAGCATTAGCTTAATCGCAGGGGCAAGAGGTGAGCAAAGCGGGGGTGGGGCACCGGGGCTGCAGGGGGCAACAATGGTCAAGCGGGGTTGGGGAAACAGTGGGAAGAACGGTGTGAGGGTGGTTTCTGGCTGGGCGGGCCCTTGCGGCCTGAAAGATGTGCAGAGGTGGCGATTTGGGGTTGAATTCAGAGGGGGGCTTGTGTTCGCGGTCAACCTCTAAGAACCTCCTTCACACCATTGTCCTCAAATCTCAAACAGTTTCTGTTAATCGCATACTTGGAGACTAGTGAGCTGAAAGGCTCTAAGAGCACTTAATTTCCGCCGGGCGCTCCCTGTTTGTCCCGTTGTTGAGGACAAAAATTCAAATGGGAAAGACGAAAAATCGGTCAAGCGTAAAGTTGTATTAAAAAAGACCGAAAGGACTAATATAATTGTTACTTCGTTTGAGAGCAATTAAACAGCAAGAACGACAAAACTAAATTAAAATCTACAAAACCAAAACTATGCCACTAAAATAAACGCATTAACGAATGCAAACATTTTACAAGCCGGATGGCCCCTACAGTACAAAATTTTTAAAACGTTAAAAATTTTCAAAAAAACTGAGAAAAACTTATTGAAAAGCCACCAAAATTTATGAAACTATTATCTCAAATAGCATTTCAATAAAATATGAACAAGATAAAAAAATAAACAAAAATTTCAAGAATTATCGAAGCTCCGCTTAAGTTCTTGATAATTAGATTTTCAGAACCACTCCCATTGTCTCTAGAAACCATCCATTAACCCATCTTCTTTCATCCCTTAACCCATCTTCAAGCTGTTCAATGTTTCACTGACCCCTAAAAATCGAAAAATTAAACATAACCGACTAACGTTGGGCGAATTGCTCTCAAACGACCGGCGAGCGGTTGGCCTCGTCAACAGCTAGCCACAGCTTAGTGACCTCAGGGCACTACCTCTTTATCCCGTTTCTTAAGACTAAAGTCAAATGGGTCAGAAAAAAATTCGGCCAAGCGAAAAATTGTATAAAAGACAAACAGGATTAATATATTAAAATAAAATAATAAATTATAAATTACTGATATTAAAATCTTGAAGAACATTCCATTACATCTATTAATTTATGCAACAAAAAATTATCAAACCCTAGAGAAAATTCCGTGTCTCTTGAGGCCAGAGAAACCTAAAAAAAGACAAAAAATTGCAAGCTCTGTTTAAAAAAAATGCCAAAAACCCTAGAGGAGGTTCCTTGGCTCTTGAGGCTGAAAAATTCTAAAAAACAACAAAAAATTTCAAAAAATTCGACTCTACAACATCAAGTTTTCTAAACTTGTTAGTAACTAAATCATATAAAATGAACGTGCAAAATTCCAAAGAAAAGTTTCCACATTTTGCAGTGAAGAAAACATTTTTTGTCTCTGGATTTTGTCATGTAACCCATCTGCAAGAACAAAAAAAGCTTCGTTGGCCAGTAATGATCGTTAAACTCGGAAAAGGACAAAAATAATCAAAAATTTTAAACAATTGCAAATTTTAAAATCTTGCTAAGATTCGTGACATTAATATCTTCAGAACACCATTCCATTGTCTCAAGAGACCATCTAGTATGCCTATCTATGCCTATATCAATCCTTTACCGGTTTCACTGGCTCAAAAAGATCCATACCCTTGGAACAAGATAATATATTTTCAAAAAATTTTCAAATTAAAATTTATCAAAAAATTTGTTAAACTCGAGTCATTAAAATAATGATAACCATTCCATTAACTCTAAAAACCAAGCCGCAGCTTAGTATCAAACCTCGAAGGCGGCTTCTAGATTCTTGAGACTGGAAAAACCTAACAAAAATGACAAAACTTTCAAAAAATCATGAAGATTGCCAAAAAATTTTCAAAAAAATGCTAAAATTCGTTAAATGTTAAAACCCTTAAAAACACTCCATCGCATCTAGAGACTTTACAATAACTTATTATCAAACTCAACGGGAGGTTCTTTGGCTCTTGAGGCAAGATAAACCTATTGCAAGTTTTTTAAAACAATTCGATAAAATTTGTGATATTAAAAAGTTGAAAACCATTCCATTACCACTAAAAACTGAGCAGCCACATATTATCAAACACTTGAGCAGGTTTACTGAACCCTGAGGCTGAATCATGAATAATGACAATAAATGCTAAAATTCGTGATGTTAAAACCTTGAAAAAAATATTACGTCTAGAAACTAAACAGTAACCTATCATCAAACCCTAGAGGAGGCTTCTTGGCTTTTGAGGCTGGATAAACCTAAAAACCGACAAAACTTTTCAAAAACCTTGAAAACATTTGCAAATTTTTTTCAAAAAAATGAAAAAAATCGCGAAGTTGAAATGTTGAAACCATTCTATTAGCATTAGAAACTGTGCAGTAGCCTATTATCAAAAAATAGAGGGGGCTTCTTGACATCTAGGGTTTATAAAACTGAAAAATTTGACATAAGTTTTACAAAAATGACAAAAATTTTCATAAAGCTTGAAAAAAATTGTATAAATTTGCGTTTTTAGCGAGCAATTGTTCGTCAGTAACTAGCCATGGGGGGGGGGGGGGGGTGCTGTTGGGGGTAACAAAAGTCGGGTGGGGGGCAACAGCGCGGTGGGGGTTGGGTGGCAATAGTGGGGGGGGCAACAGTTGGGGGGGGGGGGCTTCAACCTCTAAGAACCGCTCTTCACAGCATTATTATAAGTCTCCAAAATAGTTTGAACTGAAACAGAGCTGAAAGGCTCTAAGAGCACTTAATGCCCGCTGGGCGGTACCTGTTTATCCCGTTTTTGAGGACGAAAAGTCAAAAGCGTCAGACGAAAAACGGTCAAGCGAAAAATCGCATAAAAAAGAGCGACAGAACTAATATAATTGCTACAAACTTCGTTTGAGAGCAATTAAATACAAGTTAATTTGACTGAAATTGATAATTAGGCTCGCTATATTTTCTAACAAAAAAGAGACGGAATACTATCAATACCAAAAGGCAATTAACCCCAATTCTGCTGCTAATAATACAAAATACTTGAGCTGAGCTAGATCACTTATTTCGAGGTTATATTTCTCAGAAAATTTTGGTGTTTGCATTACCAAATTATACATCACAAAACATCGAGACAAGGAAGCAGTACTATAACGAGCTAGTGCCTCTTATCAAAGTTGATGCACACTGGGCGCCTGTCTATTTTCAAAGTTTTCAAAGGCCATCTTCGTGGAAAAATATGTGAAAACGTCTTAAAAAAACGACAGACCACTACTACAAACCTAATTCTTTGGATTATAATACAAAAATAGGAGCGCTATAACAGTCAGCTGAGAAGATGAGGTCGGCTATTAAACATACACCAACTAACGTCGGACCAATTGCTGTCGTACGGCAGGCGGAGAAATTTAATTCAGGGGCTGTACACTACAGCCTACAAATTTTTCTTTAGGAGTTGCAAAAACTCCGACCAGGGAAGGATTCGAACCCCGACCTTCGGAGTTTTCGACAACCACTCTGCTATCAGGTTCTCGTGATTTCCTATCTTACATTCACTTTTAATTTAGCAACAAACGTTATTGTGATGTGAAAGCAATTGAGATCAATCAAAAATGAAGAGGACAAGCGGGAAAAAGTTACTTGAGATGTCAAAGCATGCAAAAACACAAAAGCGGTCAAACAAACATTTCGCATAAAAAAGTCGTTTACATTAATTGCCTCAAACTTCGTTCGAGAGCAATTAAACAACTATAAGCATAGAGCATATAACGTTGAAAACAGCACTTCTTTCGAAATTGGGTTAAATTCAACGAAAAAGTATTACAGGAGTGTATTGAGCGATTACCCACGTTTGTTATAGGCGCTAATATGTTTTGCCCCTAATATGTAACGGTTCGCAAATGTGAACACCGCCAATATGAGAAATGAAATCTCAAAATTCGTAGGCTTTTAATTTGGGTTAAACTACATTGGGATACCTGGGGCAATTACGCACCAGAATTATAAATTCGCGCCGGATTAAAAATATCTTTCAAACCTTTCAATTCGAATTAAACTGGCTTCACGAATTTGAACCCTAATTGAGGATGATCAAATAAATCTCAAATGGGTGATGCGCCCCATTAGCGTTCCTCTATTATCACAGATATTAATGAAAAGGTGCTCGGAACAAGTAATAACTGATCTCACCAGCTTTTCTCATCATATGGATTCATTTGTATACACTCTCTCAGCACCTTCTCCGCACATTCCAATGATCCGTCTTGCTTCAAACATGTTGCCTGAACAAATTCCCAAATTACATTGCAATTTTTACCACCTAATATGGTTTTCCTCCATTGATAGCATACGTCTTCTAATCTAAATCTACCTAAACTTTGTAATCAGAATCAACCGATGCTTAGTATTCATAAAAGCGAATGTCTGCATAACTCCAGTAATGCTGTCTTTACTGCCAGAAAACAACAGGTGGAATAAGATACCTTAGTTCAGGCACAATTTTGGACGATCCGGCTTTTCCATCTTACAAAAGCTCTTAGATCTCCTTAACTGGAAGTACGAGTCAACGATGCTCATTGGAGCTGAAAACTTGAAACTCACCAGTCTTATTCTGGCGTCTATTGCACGTGGGTTGAATATGAGGGCCTGCTTGTAAAAGTTCTTGCTCTCTTCCAACTGTCCCTCCTCCTCTGCTATGATCCCGTTCTAAACACAAAGCTAAATATATTTTCAATCGCCAATTTACAACAACTTACGAGTTTTTGTGAAACGTACCCTTATAGACTACTAGAGCACTAAGAGCGCAGAGACTTTACAACACCCTTGGGCTTTACCATCTAATCCCTCTCAGACAGATGACCCAAAGTCTAGTTGAAAAAATTGATCAATCGAAAAACCGCATAAAACCATCAGGAACCACAAATAAGCAGTATCATCACACTCTCTTCTCTCTGCTCCTCAAAAATGGTCATAATATTAGTAATTCATAATTTATCATCCCTTTATAACAATTTCAAAGTTCACTCAACTGACTCAACAAAAACACGGAACCACACCAGTATACCGATTCTTCCAGTAGTAAAAAGCGCGGTACAATAAATAATCTGGAAAAATCATTCAACACCTTTCAAAACGCTAAAAAAACTTTTTCTTTGAAAAATCAAACCGGTTATTTTATTTAACTTAATATGCCTTTTTTAACATAATGCATAGTTAAAAGAGTCATATATATTGACATTGAAACCATTTACTTTAAATGGCCATAATAGTGTTCAACACTCATTTGGATAGTGAGGTATGTCAATTATGATAACGAAAAATCTCACGCAATTCAGCTTCAAACTTACCACCGACTAGTTTCAGCTGTGACGTGAAAAAACAGTGAGAGGCATGAAAGTGTGAAAAAATTGGCCTTTTGAGGTTTGCTGAATGAAAAAATGTAAAACGAAAATATCGAGTTGTTCGAAAATTGCTCTTCAATTCGTTTAAGAGCAATTAACACAGCTGTCAGCTAGAGAATAGCCGCGATAGCTTTGTCGATCTGCAGTCGGGAAAGAAAGTAGAAAGCCAAAACCGAAACTTCTTCTCCATTAAATGCTGAGATGCAATATTACAATTAAGAATCTGCGTAATTTATTTCTGCCTTTTTAAGCCGCTCTTAAACAACCCTTATTTCGGGTGACACAATTGCTTGAATTTATCTACTTGAATTAAAGTAGAGACAAGTCACTTTGAGACTGAGGAAGTCATTTTTGAGAGATTATGTCACGTGTGATCAAAAACTCGCGAATGAACAAAAACTCCACTAAGACTGAAAAATGACGTCACGCACAGAATTCAGCCAAAATTAAATGACCAAGTGAAAAAAAAAAGATTTCACATAAATGTGACGTCATACGATTAAACCAAAAATCTCGACGACGAAAACAACAGAACAAGTCCTGATCTACAATTCAAAGAAATTGCCTTGACTAAATAATTTTCATTGACTAAAGAATTTTCACTGACTTAACAAAAAACTAGACAAAGAATGGACTATTAATGGATTCGGAAAACCACTTGAAAAATCCGACCGTAAATATTGAACAAAATGAATCATTAAAAATCGAAGACAGATGGCCGCAGAAAGGAAACGAGAAAGCAAACATTTGTCAAAACACAGTTTACAGTTTTCTCGCCCACTTTAAAATTAGTGAAGGTACTTTATGCCGCAAAACCACTCACTTTTTCGCTCCACTTGCTGTCTAAGAGTGACCAAAATTATCATTTCAATTTGATTTCAAAAATTGCAAAATTGTGCGAAAAGATCTTTAAAAACATAGCCGGCAGACAGCCAATTAGCTGCGAATTAGACATGCGTGTCGTATGAAAGAGATAGAAAAAGATACATATAGGAAATGAAAGCGTTATCGACGCCACTCAAAAACCTATGTTAAAAGAAATCCGTGATAAACCAGTAAGGCTTGTTAGAATTCATTCCGCAGAAGCTATGAATGCACATTGACTTTTAACGGTTTATCCTGTTTCTTTTTATTTTCCTCTTCTGACGTTGACCGTATTTAAAACATTTCGTAATTCCATAAGTGAAATTATATTTGAAATCCATTCAGTTGAAACAGTGATTGAAGTAAGTAACGTCTCAAAGGTTAAAATCTTGATTTATGTAAAACGAAAAACGTGATCAAAAGGTGAAGCGCAAATTTAAAAACATAGCCGGAAGAAATCCAGAAACGACTCGAAGAGTCGTTTTCCTGAATGAGCTACCTTTCAAATCAACTGTTTCCTACGAAAGTGAATATTAAAAACAGAATAATGTAGTCAAAAGAAGAAAATTGCCCATAAAAACAACTGAACTATAAGATTAAAATACCCCTGTATATAAAAGAAGCCAAAATTCCGTTCCCATCCCAACCACAATCGCTTTTGTATTGTCAACAAACTGAATTTCAGAGTGAGAACATATTAGATCACTCAAAAAGTGGAGAACTTAATTGTAAAAATGTCACACACGAAGTCAAAATGTTCCAGATTAACAGCGCAAGAACAGTCCAGCGAAAACGTTGCATTAAAAACGACCAACAAGTTTACAATAATTGCCTCAAACTTCGTTCGAGAGAAATTAAAAACATAACCGACTAACGTCGGGCGAATTGCTTTCAAAAGACCGGCGAGCGGTTGGCTTAGTCAGCAGCTAGCCAAGGTTTAGTGACCTCAGGGCGCTACCTCTTTATCTCGTTTCTGAAGACGAAAGTCAAATTAGTCAGACGAAAACTCGGCCAACTAAAAAATTGCATAAAAGAGACAAACAGGATTAATGTACTTGCGGTAAATTAGTTTTGAGAGCAATTAACAATGATTTCATCAAAAGTGCCTGTTAGATCATTTATGATAACTATACAATTCCACTATAACTCATTGATAATGAGGCCCAGAGAGGATGACATAACGCCACATAACAGCAGCTGAAGTGCGGCATCAGCAAAGAAAGAGAGAGAGAGAGAGAGAGAGAGAGAGAGAGAGAGAGGTAGAGAGATAGAGATAAAGTGAACGAGAAAGAGGAAAGGAACCCTAATGGACAGAGAGAGAAAGAGAGCCCGGAATATCTTCCATGATTGGATTCGACTCTGCAACTTCTAGTTTTCTAGCCTTGTTAAAAAATAAACCATATGGAAAAAACAAAAAAAAATGAACTTAAAAACATAGCTGGCAGATTTCCAGAAAATAGCCGCAATAGCTTCGTAGTTTTGAAGTCTAAAAAAACCAGTAAAAAAGACAGCAAAAAAATTCGTCTTTTCATTAAAGGCTGCTATGTTATATTTTGATTGAAAATCTGTATAAGTTTTTGCTGCCTCCAATAGCTGCTCTCTAATAACCTTCACTTAGTGTGAAACACACCCATTTGACCTTATCTCTGTGAACTGAAGTAAATAAAAGTCAATTTTGAAGTGAGGAAGTCATTTTTGAGAATGAGGTAAGTCAAGTGTGACCAAAAATTTAATCACGAGAATGAACAAAAAAAATCGCTCCACTAAGAGCGAAAAACGACGTCACACACGCACTACAGTTGTAATTGCATGAACGAATGAACAAAAAGCAGATTTGAAGTGGTTGTGACGTCATATGGTCGAAACAAAAATCGCGACGACGAAATAGAAAAAACCAAGAGAAGGCCAATAATAGCCCCAGCTATCACTGTCCGGCTATTAAAAAGTTTTCAACTTCGCAATCAAAAAGTTTAAAAAAACATTTTTGTCTCAAAAGTTCTGTCAAGTAACCCATCTGCGAGACTTGAAAAGTTTCGTTGGCCAGTAATGTTGGTTAGACTCAGAAAAGGACAAAAAATATTCAAAACTTTTGGAAAAAATGCAAATTTTAACAACATCTTGCTAAAATTCAAGACACTCATATCTAAAGAACCCTTTCATTGTCTCACGAGACTATCCGGTATTCCTGTTTCAAGCCTGAAATAGTTTCACATTGTCAAAAAGATCCATACACTTTGGACACTAAAAATTTTCCAAAATCATGAAAAGTTTGAAATTCGTCCAAAAACTACTAAAACTGGAATCATAAAAAATGATGATCACCATTCCATTAACTCTAAAAACTATGCTGCAGCTTATTATCAAACCTTGGATGAGGTCCCAGGGCCTGTGGTACCGAAAACAATTCAAAAAACATGAAAAAAATTGCAAAGTTTTTTTAAAAAAAAAGGCTGAAATTCGTGATATTAAAATCTTGAAAAACATTCCATTACATCTATAAACTATACAGTAACATATTATCAAACCCTAGAGGAAGTTTCGGGGCCCTTGAGTCCAGAGAAACCTAAAATATGACAAAAAATTTCGAAAATCTTTAAAAAAAATTGCAAGTTTTATATAAAAAAATTGCTGCACTCTTGTGATATTGAAAAGTTGAAAACTAGTCCATGACCAATATAAATTTCCCAGTAACTTATTATCAAACCCTTAAGGAGCTTTTCTGACCCTTGAGGCTCAAAAAACCTGAATAATGACTATAAATTTCAAAAAATTAAAAAAATGGCAAAAGTTGTCAAAAATATGCTAAATTTCGTGATGTTAAAATCTTGCAAGACATTCCATTTAATCTAGAAATTATACAGTAATCTATTTTCAAACCCCAGAGGAGGTTCCTTGGCTCTTGACGCTGAAAAAATCCAAACATTGCTGGCAGATTGCCAGAAAATAGCCGCAATAGCTTTGTAGATCTGCAGTCTCAAAAAATCAAGAGACCAAAAAATTCGTCTTTTCATTGAAGGCTGATATGTTATATTTTGATTAAAAACCTGTATAAGTTTTTGCTTCCTCTAATAGCCGCTCTCAAATAACCTTCATTTACAGTGACACACACCCATTGGACGTTATCTCTTTGAATTAAAGTAAAAAAGTCAATTTCAAAGTGAGGAAGTCATTTTTGAGAGTGAGGTAAGTCAAGCGTGACCAAAAAATTAACCACGCGAATCAACAAAAAACTCAATCCACTTAGAGCGAAAAATTACGTCACACACGCATTTCAGTTGAAATTTCATGAACGAATGAACAAAAAGCAGATTTGGTTGTGACGTCATATGGTCGTAACAAAAATCGTGACGACGAAATAAAAAAAACCAAGAGAAGGCCAATAATAGCCCCAGCTATCGCTGTGCGGCTATTAATAAACAACGAAAAATTTCAAAACAAAACTTGAAAAAAGCAAGTTTTATCAAAAATTTGCTAAAATTTTTGACATTAAAAAGTTGACAATATATTCCATGGGCAAAAAAATTGTCAGTAACTTATTATCAAACCCCTTTGGATGTTTTCTGGTCCCTGGGTCTAGAAAGACCTGAATAAGGAAAAGTAAATGTCAAAAATCTTGACAAAGTCAAAAAATTGCACGTTTTGTCAAAAATTGCTAAAATTCGTGATCTTAAAATGTTGAAACCATTCCATTACCACTAGAAACTATGCCGTAACCTATTATTAAACCCTAAAGGAGGTTTCTTGACACCTAGGGCAATTAAAAATTATCAAAAATTTGCATTTTTAGCAAGCGGTTGTTGGTCAATAGCTAGCCACGGGGGGGGGGGGGGGGGGTGCACCGGGGGCTGATGAGAACCGCCCTTCACACGATAAATAACATACCCGGCAGATTGCCGGAAAATAGCCGCCGTTGATTCCAATAAGCATGATTGGGATTGAACGAATAGAATATATTGAAAAAAAAGATTTTTGTACAAAAATATTTTTTAAGTCCGATTTATTTTGATGGCATTTCGTAGTTGAACATACTTCTGTTTCTTAGAGAGAGGCTACAGGGGCTACTATCAATAACAATAAGCATTAGAGGTGGTAACTAAGACTTATAGGGACGACGTTCAAATAGCGGGCATCTAAAATTGGGCTTTATGGGTTTATCCCGTTTCTATTTCTGACTTCAATTTTTTATACCGACTCTGTTCATTTTGAATTGCTTTGCTTAGCAACTGATGTTCAAATTCACTTTTAGCAGAATGAGAGAAGAGAGAAACTAGCCTAGAGAAGTCAAAAAGATTTCACGCAAAATGTCGAAAAAGCGGCAAAATGGTAAAGCGAAAAAAAAAGTTTGACGAAGTAAAAACATACCCGGCAGATTGCCGGAAAATAGCCGCCGTTGATTCCAATAAGCATGATTGGGATTGAAATAACAGAAGATATTGAAAAAAAAAGATTTTTGTAAAAAAAAAACATTTTTTTAAGTCCGATTTATTTTGATGGCATTTCGTAGTTGAACATACTTCTGTTTCTTAGAGAGAGGCTACAGGGGCTACTATCAATAACAAGAAGCATTAGAGATGGTAAATAAGACTTATAGGAACGACGTTCAAATAGCGTGCATCTAAAATTGGACTTTATGGGTTTATCCCGTTTCTATTTCTGACTTCAATTTTTATACTGACTCTGTTCATTTTGAATTGCTTTGCTGAGCAACTGATGTTCAAATTCACTTTTAGCAGAATGAGAGAAGAGAGAAACTAGCCTAGAGAAGTCAAAAAGATTTCACGCAAAATGTTGAAAAGGCGGCAAAATGAGGTAAAGCGAAACATTTTTTTATTCGACGAAGTAAAAAAAAAATAGGAGCGCTATAATAGCCGGCTGAGAAGATGAGGGCGGCTATTAAAAAAAAAATACGAGCGCAATAATAGCCGGCTGAGAAGATGAGGGCGGCTATTAATAAGTATAAGTCTCCAAATTAGTTTGAGCTGAAAGGCTCTAAGAGCACTTAATGCCCGTTGGGCGCTACCTGTTTATCCCGTTTTTGAGGACGAAAAGTCAAAAGCGTCAGGAAAAAAATCGGTCAAGAGAAAAATCGCATAAAAAAGACCGACAGGACTAATATAATTGCTACAAACTTCGTTTGAGAGCAAACACCAGCATGACGCAAATTATACGTTTGGGAAAGTTCCGAATTATTCGTTTGGGAAACAAACGTAATTCACTTGTGGTTTGTAGAATCCGTCGACACATTTGTTGCAAGACTTACGGCGTAATGATAGTGATACATTGCACTCTCACTGCGGATGCATTTATTAAACTCCTGAAGACAACTTCTCGCCTCTTTCAGCATCCTCATCTTGACATAGAACTCAAACATGAGGATCCAAATGTTGAGATTGACATCGTCTTCTGGACTGAGGCTGTGGGGCATCATCTGGTGACTGCTGTGACGAGGAGAGTCTATGGATGAGGCTAGACCTAAAATAGATCAGTTCACAGCTAAATCTCAGTCAACAGGCCTTGTTCCCCGCGCACCTTTATATATCAAAATCCGACAGTATAATTAACCTCCTTTTAAGCTAAATTTTATACTTGTCATGGAAAACTAGATTCTTGAAGACCATATTTAGCTCAATTCTGATTATAATTTTGGTATTTTTACAATGGTAAATAACAGAACCGTTAATGAAGCATTTCGTACTAACAATATCTAAGCCTAAAATGGAATACTTCTTTGTTACAAAACACAAACTTACCTCCTTCACTCATTGTGAAATTGTCCATGAAAGAGGTTGAGGCTGCAGCGCCACTCCTACTTGCAGCCTGTCCGTCATTCCAACCATCTAAGGAGGCATTCAATCGCATGTTGAACAGCTCTGAGGCTTGTGATCTGCCAAGAGTACTATTGAGGGTGTTCTGCGCAGTGAGAGTGGCTCCCATCGTGGAACCCCCAATAGTTGTCGCCCCACCAACTCCACTGGCACTTAGCTGTCGGTCAATGCTACCCGCGACTATAGATTGACCATCACTAAGGAAAAATGGCCAGCTTACTAAACATCTCAAAGATCTACAAAACAATGGTACTTTTCATAGTGTCTTGTATAAACTACTAATTGAGCGTGATAATGCATTAGAGAATTCATTATCGTTCCTTACAAGAAACTTCCAGCCTCTTTCCTGGTAAGCGCCAAGAGATCTTCAATTGTTGCAAAACTAAAATGAGCATAGCGTACCATCGTCGGGGAATTGCTCTCAAATGACTGGTGAGCTGTTGCCTTCGGTAGCTGGGGCTTAGGAATGTAGCATTAAGGGTGGGGGTAGCACGGGGTCAAGAGTGAGCGGTTAGAGATGGAATGAGATGGAAGAAGAGGGGGTGGGTTGAGAATGCTGGACGAGGGGAAGGGTCCATGATCAGAATGACGTTAAAACTGAAGTGCTCACTTGAGTATGAAAGACGGGAACCCTAATTTGGTCATCTGTGTAGCCATAGTGTTGAGGTTTTTCGCAGCTCTGCTGGGTCCGAAAAGCTTCTCTTCAATCGCTGTCTTCAGAAACAGCAAGCTGAAACATAAACATACCCAGCAGATTGCCGGAAAATAGCCGCCGTTGATTCCCATAACTCTATTGGGATTGAAAAAGAAAAAAATCAACAAAAATTGATTTCTGTATAAAAACATTTTTAAGTGCGATTTATTTCGATGTCATTTCGTAGTTGAACATACTCCTGTCTCTCAGTGAGAGGCTACATGGTCTAGTATCAATACCAATAAGCATTATAGATAGTAACTAAAACTTATGAGAACAAAGTTCAAGTACCAGGCATCTAAAAATGGGCTTTATGGGTTTATCCCGTTTCTATTTCTGACTTTGATTTTTTTAAACTGACTCTCTTCATTCTGAATTGCTTTACTGAGCAGCTGCTGTTTAAAAGGTTGAGCAGAATGACAGAAGAGTGAAACCAGCCTAGAGAAGTCAAAAAGATTTAACGCAAAATGTCGAAAAAGCGGCAAAATGGATAAAGCGAAAAAAAGTTCGACGAAGTTAAAACAAAAAACATAGCAGGACATGTCCTGACGTACAATTCAAAGAATTTTCATTGACTAAACAGAAAACTACACCTAGAACGGACTATGAATGGATTGGAAAAACCATTTAGAAAAAAAACCCGATCAAAAAAAACGAAAAAACATAGCCGAAAGATTGCCAGAATAGCTGCGAAAGAACAGACCTTTGTGCCATATAATAGAGATAGAAACAGATACAGATCTAAATTGAAAAAATAATCGACGCCGCTCAAAAAACTAGGCTAAAAAACATTCAGCGATAAATTAATAAAGCTTGTTAAAATTCATTCCACAGAAGCCTCTTATTAGGGACCTTTACTGCACATAGTAGTTCCTTTGACCTTAAACAAATTCAAAATAAACTTAAGTTTTAAAGTGCAAAAGTCATTTTATTTAGTGAGGTAAGTCACGTATGATCAAAATCTAATCACGCAAATAACCTAAAACTTTCGCTAAAGCGAGTGAGAAATGACGTCACGCGCGCAAATGCCGTTAGTGAGAGGAAGAAGTCATTCAGAAAATTTGACTTTTTCAGCTTTGCTGTGTGAACAAATGTAAAACGAAAAAAGAGCGTCAGACGACGAAACAAAAAAACATAGCAGGACAAGTACTGACGTACAATTCAAAGAATTTTCATTGACTAAAAAAACTAGACCTAAAACGGACTATGAATGGATTGGAAAAACCATTTAGAAAAAAATCCGATCCAAAAAATCGAAAAAAGAGTAAAAATCAAAGTGAAATTGCCGCATGTGAACAAAAAACCACTAGCGAGAAAGCGAATTTTTGTTCAAACACCATTTTCTCACTCTACTTTAAATTTAGAGCGAAAAAATTTCACGCCGCAAAACCACTCGATTTTTCGCTCGATTTCCTGTTTCGGCGTGACCAAAATCACCACTCCAATTTGACTTCAAAAATCATGAAAATGTGTGAACAGATCTTAAAAAAAAAAGACAGCGCCCCAATACAATTCAAATTCTTTGAATTGTAAAAACCAAGAGCACCGCAATATAGCTACGCTCAGCTTACAGCTTCGCAGCTATAAACAGTAAAAATCAAAGTCAAATTGCCGCATTTGAACAAAAAACCACTAGCTAGAAAGCGAAATTTTGTTCAAACAGCGTTTTCTCACTCTACTTTAAATTTGGAGCGAAAAAAATTCACGCCGCAAAACCACTCGCTTTTTCTTTCCACTTCCTGTTTCGGCGTGACCAAAATCACTACTCCAATTTGACTTCAATAATCATGAAAATGTGTGAAGAGATCTTCAAAAAAGGACAGCGCCCCAATACAATTCAAATTCTTTGAATTGTAAAAAAAATAGGAGCGCTATAATAGCCGGCTGAGAAGATGAGGGCGGCTATTAATAACTCCAAAGCATTGAAATTTTAAAATCAACTGCCCCATGATTCAGATTTTCAAAATTTTCATACACATTTTTTTAGAACAGAGAAAATTAACATCCTATAAATCAAAAGGGCGATGATTTCAAGTTCGCTGTCAAGGCACTTAATGTCCGCAAAAAAATAAACAGCTGGGAGATCGCAGGAAAACAGTCACCGATGACCCCCTTAAAGCCGGTCAGGATTGAAACCGAACTGAGGGCTATTAAGCTGAATACAAAAAGCCAGCTAAAAATTCATCGACTGAACTCTGTAACTCAATGCACGATTACTTAAACATAACCAACTAAACGTCGGAAGAATTGCTCTCGTACGATTAAAGGGAGCTTTAATCAAGTTCAGCCTGCTTCAGTCGGGGGGGGGGGGCTAAATGGGAAATGGGACTACTATTTAATAATACATATATACCACTATTAATATATACCACTATTAAGATTTAAAGTGATAAATGGCACCAGTTTCGTCGCACTTTTCATTTAACTTTTGGTATTAATTGCCTCCAATTGAGTTTAGCTGCTCGAAATTGTGATTGAGACGGAATTTTAGATCACGCAGAACGCAAAAATTCAAGGCCTTAAAGGTCACTCGAAAAGTCAAAACGGTCAGGCGAAACATTTGCATTTAAGACACACGCGCTCACAATAATTGCTTCTCTACAAGAGCAATTAGTGACCGGCAATTATCCCATTTCTTTTGGTTTTGCCGTCAACAGAATTTAAATTTCGTAATTTCATCTGAATGAATTTAAATATCAGGCAAAAGGCTTAATAATAAGGCAGTTAGCACTATACTCTAACTGCTGCATCAACTTCTAACTGATCCAAGTTAAAAACCCCGGTCAGTTGAAACATAGAGTGAGTTTCTTTTGATTTTGCTTTTGGCCGTGAATGGTTTGCGTAAATTTGCCGAATTACTTCTATATTGCATTCAAACGAGGTAAGTCCTTTCAATCGTCTAAATTCCATTCAGCGAGTGAAGTAAGTCAGAAGGAAAACAAAAAAAGTCGTGACTCATGCGAAACGAAAAATGTGCTCAAAAGGTACAACGAATTAAAAAAAAAACATATCAGGATAAGTCCTGACCTACAATTCGCAGAATTTTCATTGACAAAACAAAAAAACTAGACGTATAAAGGACTATGATTGGATTGGAAAAACCGTTTGAAAAAAAATTCTATCAAAAAATTCGAAAACAGTAAAACTGGCAGCAAAAATGCCGCATGTGAACAAAAATCACCATTATCGAGAAAGCGCTTTTTGTTCATACAAAGTTTTCTCACTCTACTTTAAAATTAGAATGAAAAAAGTGCACGCCGCAAAACCACTTGCTTTTTCGCTCTACTTCCTCTTATGATCTGACCAAAATCACCACTCCAATTTGACTTAAAAAAACCATGAAAATGTGTGAAGATCTTGAAAAAAGACAGTGCCACAATACAATTCAAATCATTTGAAATGTGAAAAAAAGGAGAAAGCTTAAATAAGCGCTTTTGAGGGGCTGACGACGGCGGTTGTTAAAATGAATACAAAAAACAAGTTCAGTTTTGACTCATTAGAAAGATACAGTTTGTCATTAAAGAGGCAAAACTAAAAACTTATCAGTTTAAAAAACATATTGCGAAAGTTTAAACATTATCTATATTAGAGATAGAAACAGATATAGATCTAAATCGAAAAAGGAATCAACGCCGCTGAAAAACTAAAAAAAACATTCATCGATCAATTTAAAAAGCATGTTTAAAATCATTCCGCAACAGTCATTTTATTAAGGCACTTTACTACGCATCTGAGTTCCTGTGATCTTAAAATGACTCAAATGAAACCAAGCTCAAAACTCATTTTATTGAGTGAGGTTAGTCACTAATGATCAAATTTAGTAACGCAAATGACAACAAAATTTTGCTAGAAAGAGAAAAACGACGTCACGAGCACAAATGCCGTTAGTGAGAGGAAGCGGTCAATCAGAAAATTAACCTTTTCAGCTTCGACGTCAAGTCAACTGTAAAACGAAGAAAGGGTACCCAACGAAACAAAAATATATAGCAGGACAAGACCTGAAAAACAATCCAAAGAGTTGAATTAAATAACGAATCCACATTTCACAGTTTGACAGCAATATCAAATCAAAACAGGCAAAACCCCATGACAAAGGCAAAACCCCAACAGGCAAAAAGAAAAAAATCCAAAAAAACTTGCTTTCTAAGATTTAGTGTTTTAAGAAACTCCAAAAATAAAAACGTTTCTTGAATATTGGCTCTTACAATGAGTATATAATACAAAACACAAAAATCTCGTCGCAAAAAGTGAAACTTCTGAAAAACTAAAATTAAAACTTTTTGTTTTTTTGAAAACTAAAAGCATATATGTCAAAAAAAAGATTAGCGTAAACCTGAAACCACTCTTTCAACTACTTTAGGCACCAATATCAATCGAGACTTGTTATTAAGGAGACTAAGAGATAAGCCAAGAGATTGAGCGATAGAAACTCGTAAAACCTCAAAAATTCGTTTATGTTTCTTGTAAGAATTGAAAGTTAAAGAAATGGAAAGAATTAGTTGCGAGCTAAAACAATTATAATTCAACATAAAAACCTATGCGACCTCTCCTCAATACAAACAAACATAAATTCAAAACTCATTACATTATTTTGAGAACAAATAGTGTCAAACTCTCGAAAACGACGAGCCATAACATTTAATTAGGTTCGTCGTATAATGAGGCAAGTTCTTTCAATCGCTTAAATTCCATTCAGCGAGTGAGGTAAGACAGAAGGAAAACAAAAAAAGTCGTGACTCATGCAAAACAAAAAATGTGCTCAAAAGGTACGACGAATTAAAAAAAAACATAGCAGGATAAGTCCTGAACTACAGTTCGAAGAATTTTCATTGACTTAACAAAAAAAACCACCTATAAAGGACTAAGACTGGATTATGAAAACAGTTTGAAAAAAATTTCTATCAAAAAAATCGAAAAACAGTAAAACTGGCAGCAAAAATGCCGCGTGTGAACAAAAAACACCATTAGCGAGAAAGCGCTTTTTGTTCAAAGTTTTCTCACTCTTCTTTAAAATTAGAATGAAAAAAAAAAACACGAGCAAAACCACTTGCTTTTCCGCTCTACTTCCTCTTTCTTTCAACCATTCATTCAACTACTTTAGGCACGATTAGCTATCGACTTGACTTGTTATTAAGGAGACTAAGAGATAAGCCAAGAGATTGAGCAATAGAAACTCTTGAAACCTCAAAATTTGTTGAAATTTCTTGTAAAAATTGAAAGTTAAAGTAATGGAAAGAATTATTTGCGAGCTAAAACATCCATAATTCAATTTAAAAACCTATGGGACCTGTCCCCAATACAAACAAACAATCAAAAACTCAAAACTCATTACATTACTTTGAGAACAAATAGTGTCAAAATCTTGAAAACGACTAGCCATAACATTTAATTAGGTTCGATTATGCCTCCTTAGGAAACAATGATACTGCCATTAGTGATACTATGATATTATTAGAACAGAGGCAAAAATCAATGAGGCAAAAGGAGGCAATTTTATGAACGTAGCCGACTAACGTCGGTCCAATTGCTCTCAAACACCCGGCGAGCAGTTGACTTTAGCTAGCGTTAGCTTAATTAAAGGGGCGTGAGCTGAAGTGCAACGGGGTAGCGCATCGGGGCCGGGGGTCTTCCCTCTGGGCGCTACCAGTTAACTCGGGGCGCTACCAGTTCACGTTTCTGAGAACAAAAAGTCAAATGTTTGAGACGAAAAATCGTTCAAGCGAAAAGTCGCATTAAGAAAGATCAAAAGGACTAATACAATTGCTACAAACTTAAAACAGCACTAAGTTAAAACTAAAAACAGCAACTAAATTGCCGCCCAAATACCGCTTTCAAAAACCTCAAATTTGTTCAAATACCAACTTCTCAATCCACTTTAAACGTACTTGAAAATTCACGCTTCAAACATTCTCCCTCATTCGCTCCCTTTACTGATTCAACGTCACCACTCTAATATGACTTCTCACTGACGTGAAATAGCTGAAAAAAACATGAACATATCTTAAAAACTTAACAGGCAGATTTCCGGAATAGACTAGCGTGCCATATATAACAGATTGCAACAAAGAGAAATATAAGTAGAAAAAGTTATCGACAACGCTCATAAAAATTGTAAAACATTTAGTGACAAATTAATTGGCGTGTTTAAGTTCACTCCGGTAAAACCTTCTGATTATGGGCCTTTACTGTAATCAGTTCCTTCGATCCTAAACTAGTTGAAGTTAAACATGAGCTTTGAAGTGCAAAGTCATTTTATTGAGTGAATTAAGTCACGTATGATCAAAACCTAATCCCAAAACTGACTGAAAAATGTTTACTAGAGAGAGTGAGCATTGACGTCACGCGCGCAAATGCATTTATTGAGTGTAAGAAATCATTATCAAAATTTCAGCATTGCGGTGTGAACAAACGTAAAACGAAAAAAGAGCGTCCGAGTTCTCTCAATCGAAACACTATTTTACAATATAAAAACAGTAATCAATTGTTTACTAAATAAACTTTGTCGCATTAGCTATAAACATCTGTTGTCGCTTTAGGAAAATGCTAGAAAGAAAAATGTGGAGAATACATACAATGTGAAAAAGATAAAAAAAAAAACTAATTCGCAATTTCTGAAAGATCGCAATTTCTTTAAACCACTGTCACCAAAAGACAAAATGCAGCAAAATGTTATATAATTGAAAGCGTTTGGTAACGTTAAAAGTCGGAAATAATTAGGATGGCCAAAATACTCATAGGGTGAAAAAGCTGACAGGACTATCAGTTGCCCTCAGATAATTCATAATTCTAATCTCAAAAAAAAACGCGAAAGCAAACGGCCAATAATAATCTTAGACACCAAGTTCAAATTTTCAAAAAGAATGCTCAAATTTAAGAATCAGAAAACCACTAAAATTAGATATCTAATCACTGCAATTAGGACAAAAACAACACATACTTCTGCCTTGTTGTATATCTGCTAGACAACATGATTTCAAACCAATTCAAAAATTAAATAACCATAGAAAAGACATAAGCGACAGAACAAAATTCAAAGGCAAAAAATTGTTTAAAAACAAAAGCAAGGCCGGAAAAAAATGCAATAAATAGTATTAAGTGAAATGTCAGAAAATGGTTTCTAGCAAACTCTCGGTACTGCCTTATGTTGAATGAAACCAATTACAAACCAAAGAAATGACGAAAATCTAAGAAAACGCTGAAATCTTTCAATCTTTTAACAACTTAAAAAAAACCAACATAACGCATATAAATGCATGTGCCCGTACAAGGCTAGGATGATACAAACTAGAATGTAAAGAATATGGACACAATATAAGGAGCACCGTAATAAAAAGATTAATTTTTGAAAGTTAAAAATTAAATTGAAAAAATCAAGAAAAACGAATACACTTCGTTGTTTAGCATTCGAGACAGAGAAAAGACAACGAGTCATCCACGACTTGAGAAATCCAAAAATGAAGAAAATAGCAAAAAGTCAAAAATTAACAAAAAATTAGAAAAATGTGCAAAATTTGAATTTGAAACGCATTTTCAGGTTCTGCAAAACAATGTGGTATCAATTTCCGAGGTTTACATTTCAATATAGCATCGAATATAAAAATATTTCTACAAAAAATAATTTACCAGCAAAAAAATGGGCCACTTAGACGGAAAAAACGGCTAAAAACGGTTATCTATATCCGCCATTCAGTCAAAAAATACTTTTCAATGTCAAAAAATCATTCATTAAACGCAGCCCATGATCAAAAAACTTCTCTCGCTCAGAAAAAACTAAATAACCATAGAAAAGACATAAGCAATAGAACAAAATTCAAAGTCAAAAAATTGTTTAAAAACAAAAGCAAGGCCGGAAAAAAATGCAATAAATAGTATTAAGTGAAATGTCAGAAAATGGTTTCTAGCAAACTCTCGGTACTGCCTTATGTTGAATGAAACCAATTACAAACCAAAGAAATGACGAAAATCTAAGAAAACGCTGAAATCTTTCAATCTTTTAACAACTTAAAAAAACCAACATAACGCATATAAATGCATGTGCCCGTACAAGGCTAGGATGATACAAACTAGAATGTAAAGAATATGGACACAATATAAGGAGCACCGTAATAAAAAGATTAATTTTTGAAAGTTAAAAATTAAATTGAAAAAAATCAAGAAAAACGAATACACTTCGTTGTTTAGCATTCGAGACAGAGAAAAGACAACGAGTCATCCACGACTTGAGAAATCCAAAAATGAAGAATATGGACACAATATAAGGAGCACCGTAATAAAAAGATTAATTTTTGAAAGTTAAAAATTAAATTAAAAAAAATCAAGAAAAACGAATACACTTCGTTGTTTAGCATTCGAGACAGAGAAAAGACAACGAGTCATCCACGACTTGAGAAATCCAAAAATGAAGAAAATAGCAAAAAGTCAAAAATTAACAAAAAATTAGAAAAATGTGCAAAATTTGAATTTGAAACGCATTTTCAGGTTCTGCAAAACAATGTGGTATCAATTTCCGAGGTTTACATTTCAATATAGCATCGAATATAAAACTATTTCTACAAAAAATAATTTACCAGCAAAAAAATGGGCCACTTAGACGGAAAAAACGGCTAAAAACGGTTATCTATATCCGCCATTCAGTCAAAAAATACTTTTCAAAGTCAAAAAATCATTCATTAAACGCAGCCCATGATCAAAAAACTTCTCTCGCTCAGAAAAAACTAGTTCACGCCGCAATTTCACTTACTTTCGCTTTTAGGTCAAAACAGCGCCTGAACGAAAAGTACTTCCGGTAAAACCTTAAGAAGACCAATACAAAGTCATAGCCGGCAGATTGCCGGAAGAGCTGCGAAAGAATAGACTTGCGTGCCGTATAATACAGATAGAAACAGATACAGATCTAAATTGAAAAAAAAATCGACGCCGCTCAAAAAACTATGTAAAAAAACATTCAGCGATAAATAAATAAAGCTTGTTGAAATTCACTCCACTGAAGCCCTTTATTAGGGACCTTTACTGCACATATGAGTTCCTTTGACCTTAACCTAATTCAAATTAAACTTAAGTTTTAAAGTGCAAAAGTCATTTTATTGAGTGAGGTAAGTCACGTCTGATCAAAATCTAACCACGCAAATGCTTTTAACACTTTTTCTAGAGAGATTGAAAAATGACGTCACGCGCGCAAGCGCTGTTAGTGAGAGGAAGAAGTCATTCAGAAAATTTGACCTTTTCAGCTTTGATGTCACCAAAAAGAGATGAAACCAAAAAGAGCGTCAGAGAAAACAAAAACATAGCCGGAAGAATTCCGGAAACGACTCGAAGTGAAAATCCATTTAAACGCCATCTAACTACTCATCAAACATAACGTGCCTTCACTAATTTATGATTATCTTGAAACAAAGTCATGAAACAAAAAGCAAAAACAATAAAATCGAATCTGTTAAAATATGATAAAAAATCTGATCAAATTTTGTTATAAAGTGAGATCCCGAAAAAAACTATCTCTGCCAAAATAACTAGTACTTACAAAAACCACTCATTTGAATTTTGAAAAAATACCTAAGGCTAAAATTATGAAAAAAGCTCTTAAAAACAACTTTCACTGAAAAACAGAAAAAGTAACTAAAATTTTTAATATTTCAAAAACATATAAATCCAAAGAAAAATTCCCTTCAGCCAATAGGGTATCCAGATGCTCGCAAAACAATATGCAAGTCATAATAAGCAAACAAACTTAGCTAAAAACAGAAAAAAAACGAACTGCATAAAATTAAGAAAAATAGTTCCAATTTTCGCCAATTTTTTGTCAAATTTCTCAACAAAAAAATGATTCTTACCCACAAAACTGTAACTAATTGTTATCATAAAATTTCTCAATTAGAAGAGTTTCTTCAATACCCATTTGAGCCAATAACACAAAATAATTGTCAAAAAAACGCAAAATATAGCCCGCAAATCAGCAAAATACATTAAAAACCTCCGAATTATCATAACATGTATATTACTTTCCAGAAACCTTCAAACCACTACCAAAACCAGCCCAAAATTAAAACAAAATTATAACCAAACCTCTTAACCAAAAACATAGCCGGCAGATTGCCGGAATAGCTGCGAAAGAATAGACCTGCGTGCCATATAATAGAGATAGAAACAGATACAGATCTAAATTGAAAAAAAATCGATGCCGCTCAAAAAACTAGGCTAAAAAACATTCAGCGATAACTTAATAAAGCTTGTTAAAATTCATTCCACAGAAGCCTCTTATTAGGGACCTTTACTGCACATATGAGTTCCTTTGACCTTACACAAATTCGAATTAAATTTAAGTTTTAAAGAGCAAAAGTCATTTTATTGAGAGAGGTAAGTCACGTATGATCAAAATCTAATCACGCAAATAACCCAAAAACTTTAGCTAAAGCGAGTGAGAAATGACGTCACGCGCGCAAATGCCGTTAGTGAGAGGAAGAAGTCATTCAGAAAATTTGACTTTTTCAGCTTTGCTGTGTGAACAAATGTAAAACGTAAAAAGAGCGTCAGACGACGAAAAAAAAACAAGAGCACCGCAATATAGCTACGCTCAGCTTACAGCTTCGCAGCTATAATAAATGAAAAAAAACTGCTTTAAAATGCCGCACGTGAACAAAAAAATTTCGCTCGCTTAGAGAAAATTTTTTCACACATCAATTTCTCGCTCTCTCAAAAACAGCGGTATGAAAAAAAACCACTCTCTTTTCACTCCGCTCTTCACTTTTGTTCAGCGCCAAAATCACTCCCAAATTTTTTCACGCGTTTCATTTCCCGCTTCAAAAATCACTCCAATAAAATTGATTAAAAAAAGGACTTCTCCAATACTCCTCTTCGAGTCGTAAAAACCAAGAGCACCGCATTATGGCTCCGCTCAGCTTACAGCTTCGCAGCTATAATAAACAAAAACCAGGAGAAGGCCAATAATAGCCCCAGCTATCGCTGTGCGGCTATTAATGAATCAAAGCTACTTAGAATGCGCATCAAGTGTATCTTTCCTTGCTCACTAACGAGCTGGTTTTCAATTCTCGTTTTTATACCATATCGTACCAAGCTCACCATTGAGGTGGCGGCGATATTCATCTATCTGGAAACCAGAATAAAACGAAAAACAAATGGGAGCGAAATAATTTTCCGAATTTCAGAACATGGACGGATGTACTGCACTGATGTGGTGTCAAAGAAGCCATTGCAAACAACAGCCGATGACGATGAAGATGACAAAGTAATAAGGCAGTCAAAGTAATTCCCTTTCCGAACTGATCTAATTAAGATGGATTTGGGCCTCGAAAAGGTTATAAAACCATAATGAAGCAGGAAACTAACGTCAGATTCTCAGGATTGCTTTTCAGATAAGAGTTCAGCAGCTCCAATGCATCTCTGTACTGCTTCATTGAAGTAAGTAGCAAAATGTTCAGTTCCTGAGCTGGAGTGAAATCCTGAAATGCAATGTGATGTAATAGAATTAGGTAATGAGGTTAAATGTAATGGGCTGATTCAGACAGACTTGCAAAAGGTGAACTTACTTCGTAGTCACGAATCAATCGACAAGCCTCTGAGATTTTTCGTGCCTTGGCCAAGCAAAGCGCGTAATTGTACGCAATGGACGGATCCATGTCATCCAGCTCATACGCTCTAAACACAGCCGATAAGAAATTATGCGCACTTAATAATTTAACATAGCACTCAACATAACCGCTAGAGTCGCGAATTTAGTTGCCATATAATATAGTTGCGTGCCCTAGAATTTTTGTAACGGAAGCGAGTTGGTGAATGAAAAAGAATCAACTGAGAATCGGACAAATTTGAAAAACGGACTGAATCTAGCTTTAATTTATTAATAGCCGCGTCAGCCATGCAGCCGGTTATTGTAGCGCTTCTAAATGTACTGCAGCGCTGTATTTTTACAACTCGAAGATGAGTAATGTCAATCTTTTTTTTTAAATCGGTGACTTAGATATTTAGAGGATGTGATTTAGAGGAAGTAAATGACACATGTGAAATAAGTGATTAAGTCGATCTGCTGAGCAAACGTCGAAAGCACAGAGAGAATTTCGAGTGGTTTTCGTCCATGCATTATTGAGAGAGAGAGAGAGAGAGAGAGAGAGAGAGAGAGAGAGAGAGAGAGAGAGAGAAAGTAGGAGTAAAAGGAACTTTGCGCTATGCGAGCGAAATTTTTTGATCACGTGCGGCTTTTTCGAAGCAGTATTTTTTAGTTTTAATTTTTTTCAGCCAAAGACGTTCGTTTCAATTATCTGAGCCCAAATAGTACATTTGGGAACTATTAGATGCAATTTTGAGCTATTTTTTGAAATTTTGCCCTGTTGGACGATTTTCTTTAGCAAGTTTCTGCAAATTTTTTTTCATGCCGTCCGTGCAGTTTTTTTTGTTGAATTTAGTTGTTTAAAGGCCTTAAATTGTTTTTATATTCGATGGATTTTTATTTTTAGTTCTGTTTATTGAAAATGGATGAAATTAATCAAATTTTGACCCTTTTTATTTTTTATGCGTTTCCTCTATTTTTTTTGAAATTAGGTTTTTCTCAATAGCTTTTCTTGTTCACTATTTAGTCAAGAGTTATTATATAGGTATTAATGTTTTGTTACTAAGCGTCGGCTTATTGTTACTTCAAGGGAATACATTGTCATTTTTGTCGAAAAAGTTACTGGATACTTTTAATGTTAATTTGTAAGCTCTATCGCGGCTTTTGTTGTTCGCCTTGTTCAGCTTTGTTAAGCTTTGGGTTTTCCATCGATCGAGCAGCATAATGGTTTGAAGTTCCCTGATAAATATCGGGTTCATTGATTAATTCAACAATGACTATCGGCATTGCAAGCATCTTTATCAAATATCGGGTTCGTTGATTTATTCAACAATGACTATCGGCATTGCAAGCATCTTTGTCAATAGTGTTTCAGAGAAGCAAATTCAAGAAATTTCGTCGGACTTCTTTCCCGATATCAATTTTTTCACTCATTCTCTCAATTTTCCTCACTTAATTTTTAAAAAAGTGGACCACTGTTAATTTGGTTATGGAATCAAGCTAGTCGAAGTAGAGCTCGTTTGTTTCGGTTTAATGTCACATGTATTTCATTTTCTAACATTAAGGTAAGATCGTCAAAAAAATCGTACTCTTATTTCAGTATAAGGTTTCTCAAAACACAGCCTGAACCATTCATATTGATTGATATACAAATTGTCTAATTTCTCTATCTTATTTTCCAGCAAACATTGAATTCCTATTCAATAAATTTGGTTAATCTATTTTGCAAAAAAAATGTAGGGCGCTTTTTTTGCCTTTCCTTTCAGGTTCTCGTGCACATTGGATTCATTTGACTTGCTGTCAAATTGTTTTCTTTCGCCATTTCTTTCTAATGGCACTGATTCTCCGGTATTAATTTTATACAATTGGTTTGCCTATCAAGTGAAAAAAAATTGTCCAACGCTTTCTTTTGCTTTTCTTATCGAATCGGATTTCATTCTCCTCAAGTCAAGACGTCACTACAGTTTTCTAAATAAAAGTTTGCAATTCTTTAATTAAATTACTTGAAATCGATAATGGTTCCGATTCAATTATACTTTTCAGGCTCCTTTTTCAGTTTTTTCTTTTTGTTCTTAATCCCTAACATCAGGACATACTTAATATCTGTAGTCGAAACGAGCATTCAACCTTCATGCCGAAATTTTACCTTCAATACTCGCTTTGTCAACAATGACAAAGACACATTTGTTGGCAAATATTTCACCTTTTCTAGTTTGACCAGAGTTCTCACAAACGTGAGGTGGTAAGGTTCTGACCTGCTTAACATGTACTGTATAATAGGCTCTACGACCATTGGTCGCACCCATTGGCGGAAATTATAAAGAATATTGACGGAAGCGAAAAGTAGATGGTGAAATGGTACAGATGCCAGAGATAATCTCTATGTGTATAGCAAATCAACTCGCTGAAATTGAAACTTGTGGAAGGAACAAAAACAAAAGTACAAATGCAGTATTCTACAAGGCTCATAAAAGAATGGGATCACCAAAATCGCTTCTGAAATTGATTGATTAGATCATTATCTATAGAGCAGAGCCAAGCATCCTTGCTGTTGCTATAGTTATATGGGATTGTCTTCGCATTTACATTAAGTTAACCGAACTTTCGATGGAATTCACTGGCTGGGAGGGAAGCTTATCAAACTGCGATCGCTTCTTCATTTCAAACTCTTTAATTAATGAGCTGAATAGTTTGGTAGTACCGTTTACAAACAATTTATTCAAGATTCATCTGTTAATTCAGCCTGTAAAATAGTTGACCACTGTTAATTTGATTGGGTGTTCAAGCTAGTCAAAGAAAAGCTTGTATGTTTCGGTTTATTGTCACATGTTTTTCATTTTCTATTATTAGGGTAAGATTGTCTAATACTGAAATATCTTACTATTATGTCAGTATAAGGTTTATCGAAGTACAGCCTGAATGATTCATACTGATTGATATACTTATTGTCTAGTTTCTCCGTTATTATCTTACTGGCCAGCATCTATTGAATAGTTATTCACTCAATTTGGTTAATCTATGCTGCGAAAAAATATTGAGCTCTTTTTTCTGCCTTCCCTTTCACGTTCTTGGTCACATTTGATTCATTTGCCCTGCTGTGAAAACACTTGTTTCTTTTCGCCCTTTCTTTCTAATAGGTCCCGGATTCTCAGGTATAAATATTATTCATTTGGAAGCTTGTCAATTTCCGATTGGATTTGCATTTCAAGTTTTTTAACCAATGTGCTGCAAACTTTGGTAGTTCGGTTTACAAACAATTTCTTCAAGATTTATCGGTTACTTCATCCTTTAAAACAAATTTCCGCTGTTAATTTGGTTATGTGATCAAGCTAGTTGAAGTACAGCTTCTTTGTTTCGGTTTATTATCGCATGTTTTTCATTTTCAATCATTAGGGTAAGATCGTCAAAATATCCTACTATTATTTTAGCATCAGACTTATCGAAGTGCAGCCAGAATGATTCATATTGTTTGATATACAATTTGTCTAATTTCTCTATCCTATTTCCCCGCATATATTGAACTCCTATTCAATAAACGTTAAATTTGGCTTATCTATGCGGCAAAAAAAGTAGAGCAACTTTTTTCGCCTTTCCTTACAGGTTCTCGGGCACATTGGATTCATTTGCCTTGCTGTGAAATTGTTTTCTTTCGCCATTTCTTTCTAATGGCACTGATTCTCCGGTATTAATTTTATACAATTGGTTTGCCTATCAAGTAAAGAAAATTTTCAACGCTTTCTTCTGCTTTTCTTTTCGAATCGGACTTCAATCTCAAGTCAAAAAGTCACTACAGTTTTTTAAAATAAGTTTGTAATTCAATATTTAAATTATTTGAAATCGATAACGTTCCCGATTCAAACATACACGGCAGATTGCCGGAAAATAGCCGCCGTTGATTCCAATAAGCATGATATTTCAAAATTTTTGTACAAAAACATTTTTTAAGTCCGATTTATTTTGATGACATTTGGTAGTTGAACATACTTCTGTTTCTTAGAGAGGCTACAGGGGCTAATATCAATACCAATAAGCATTAGAGAGAGGTAACTAATACTTATAGGAACGACGTTCAAATAGCGGCCATCTAAAATTGGGCTTTATGGGTTTATCCCGTTTCTATTTCTGACTCTGTTCATTTTGAACTGCTTTGCTGAGCAACAGATGTTCAAAATCACTTTTAGCAGAATGAGAGAAGAGAGAAACTAGCCTAGAGAAGTCAAAAAGATTTCACGCAAAATATTGAAAAAGCGGCAAAATGAGGTAAAGCGAAACATTTTTTTGTTCGACGAAGTAAAAAAAAAGGAGCGCTATAATAGCCGGCTGAGAAGATGAGGGCGGCTATTAATTAAACTTTTCAGGATCCTTTTTCAGTTTTTCTTTTTATTCTTAGTAAATAACATCAGAAAGTACTTAATAGCGGTAGTCAAAACGCGCATTCAACCTTCATGCCGAAATTTTACCTTCAAAACTCGCTTTGTCAACAATGACAAAGACACACTTATTGACAAAGATTTCACCTTTTCTAGTTTGACCAGTTCTCTGGCAAACATGAGGTGGTAAGGTTCTGACCTGCTTACTGTATAATAGGCTCTACGATCCATTGGCCGCACCCATTGGCGAAAACTATAAAGATTATTGACGGAAGCGGAAAGTGGATGGTGAAATGGTACAGAGGCCAGAGATACCCTCTATGTGTATAGCAAATCAACTCGATGGAATTGAAACTTGTGGAAGGAACAAAACAACAGTACAAATGCAGTATTCTAACGAGGCTCAAAAATTGAATGCGATCTCAAAATTGATTTGATAAATCAAGAGCTAAAGAGCAGAGCCAATTCCGGTTCTTTAATTAATATGCTGAAAACTTCGGTTTACAACTGGTAGTTAGGTTTACAAAGAAATTCTTCAAGATTCATCTGTTATTTCATTCTCTAAAACAATTTGCCGCTGATAATTTGGCGGTGATCAGGCTATTCGAAAAAAATATTGTTGTTTTTGTTTATTGTCACATTTCATTTCAACCATTAAGGTAAGATCGTCCAAAAAAATTTTACAATATTTCAGTATCACGTTCGTCAAAGTACAGTCTGAACGATTCATATTAATTGATATACAAATTTCTCTATTATCTTATTTCCAGGCATATATTGAATTCTTTAATCGATAAACTTGGTTTATCTATGCTGCGAAAACAATGTAGAGCGCTGTTTTCTGCCTTTCACGTTCTCGGTCAAATTTGATTCATTTGCATTTCTGTGAAAAAAAAACGTTTCCTTTTGCCGTTTCTTTCTAATAGGTCCTGATTCTCGGGTATAATTTTTATTCATTTGGTTTGCCTATCATGTGAAAACAATTGTTCAGCGTTTTCTTCTGCCTTTCTTTGAATCGGTCTCCAACCTCTTCAAGAAGTCACTACACAGTTGTACAAATTAAGTTGATAGTTCATCATTGGTATTATTTGAAGTCGATAAAGATTGCGATTCAATTATACTTCTCAGGATCCTTTTTGAGTCTTTCTTTTTGTTCCTAATCCCTAATATCAGGACATAATTAATAGCTGTAGTCAAAACGCGCATTCAACCTTGATGCGGAAATTTTACCATCGATACTCGCTTTGTCAACAATGAAAAAGACACACTTATTGTCAAAGATTTCATCCTTTTCTGCTTTGATCAGAGTTCTCTCCTAATTAACTTGAGAGATCAAAAGGTTCTGAACTGCTTAATCTGTACAGTGTAATGGTATCCTACGATCCATTGGTCGCACCCATTGGCGGAAACTATAAAGAAAATTGACGAAAGCGAAAAGTGGATGGTGAAATGGTACAGAGGCCAGAGATACCCTCTATGTGTATAGCAAATCAGCTCGCTGAAATTGAAACTTGAGGAAGAAACAAAACAACAGTACAAATGCAGTATTTTACCAATGCTCAAATAAGTGAATGGGATCTCCAAAATCTCTTCTGAAATTGATTGAAAAGATCATTATCTATAGAGCAGAGCCGAGAATCCTTGCTGTTGCTATAGTTATATGGGATTGTCTTCGTATTTACATTAAGTTTACCAAACTTTCGATGGAATTCACTGCCTGGGAGGAAAGCTTGGTCAAATTTCGATCGCTTCTGCATTTCAAACTCTTTAATTAATGAGCTGAATAGTCTGGTGGTTCCGTTTACAAATAATTTATTCAAGATTCATCTGTTAATTCATCCTGTAAAACAATTGACCACTGTTAATTTGATTGGGTGTTCAAGCTAGTCAAAGAAAAGCTTGTATGTTTCGGTTTATTGTCACATGTTTTTCATTTTCTATTATTAGGGTAATATCGTCTAATACTGAAATATCCTACTATTATGTCAGTATAAGGTTTATCGAAGTACAGCCTGAAAGAATCATACTGATTGATATACTAATTATCGAGTTTCTCTGTTATTATCTTAATTCCCAGCATCTATTAAATTCTTATTCCATCAATTCGACTTATCTATGCTGCGAAAAAATATTGTTCAGCTCTTTTTTCCGCTTTTCCTTTCACGTTTTTGGGCACATTTGATTCATTTGCCTTAATTTGAAAAAAAATGAATCCATTCGCCATTTCTTTATAATAGGTCCCGAATTTCCGGTATAAATTTTATTCATCTGTTTTGTCTATCATATGAAAAAAAAGTTCAGCGCATTCTTCTGCCGTTCCTTCCCAATCGGTCTTCAATCTCATCAAGAATTCACTAAAAAATTTTTAAAATCAAATTTGTAATTCATTATTGGTGTTATTTGAAATCGATAAGGATTCCAGCTCAACTTTACATTTCAGTCTTTCTTTTATTTCCTAGTCACGAATATCAGGACATACTTGAGAGCTGTAGTCAAAACGAGCATTCAATCTTGATGCAGAACTTTTACCTTCGATACTCGCTTTGACAACAATGACAAAGACACTTATTGTCAAAGATTTCATCCTTTTCCACTTTGATCAGAGTTCTCTCACAATAAACATGAGAGGTGAGAAGGTTTTGACCTGCTCAACTTGTACAGTATAGTTGGCTCTACGACCCATTGTTCGCTATCAGTGGCAGAAACTATATAGAAAACTGGCGGAAGCGAAATGTAGATGGTGACAAGGAATCGAGGCAAGTGAGATCCTCTATGTGTATAGCAAATCAGCTCGCTGAAATTGAAACCTGCGGAAGACACAAAACAACAGTCCAACTGTTTTTCAGTCCATCCCAGTATTCTACCGAGCTTTTCTTGTCCACTATTTAGTCAAGAGTTATTATATAGGTATTAATGTTTTGTTACTAAGCGTCGGCGTATTGTTACTTCAAGGGATTAAATTGCCATTTTTGCCGAAAAAGTTACTGGACACTTAATGTTAATTTGTAAGTTCTATCGCGGCTTTCGTTGTTCACCTTATTCAGCCTTGTTATAATTTGTGTTTTCCATCGATCGAGCAGCATAATGGTTTGAAGTTCCCTGATAAATATCGGGTTCATTGATTTATTCAACAATGACTATCGGCATTGCAAGCATCTTTGTCAATAGTGTTTCAGAGAAGCAAATTGAAGAAATTTCGTCGGACTTCTTTCCCGATATCAATTTTTTCACTCATTCTTTCAATTTTCCTCACTTAATTTTTAAAAAAGTGGACCACTGTTAATTTGTTATGTAATCAAGCTAGTCGAAGTAGAGCTCGTTTGTTTCGGTTTAATGTCACATGTATTTCATTTTCTAACATTAAGGTAAGATCGTCAAAAAAATCGTACTCTTATTTCAGTATAAGGTTTCTCAAAACAGCCTGAACCATTCATATTGATAGATATACAAATTGTCTCATTTCTCTATATTATTTTCCAGCAAACATTGAATTTCTATTCAATAAATTAGGTTAATCTATTTTGCAAAAAAATGTAGAGCGCTTTTTTGGCCTTTCCTTTCAGGTTCTCGGGCACATTGGATTCATTTGCCTTGCTGTGAAATTGTTTTCTTTCGCCATTTCTTTCTAATGGCACTGATTCTCCGGTATTAATTTTATACAATTGGTTTGCCTATCAAGCAAAAAAAAATTTTTTCAACGCTTTCTGCTTTTCTTTTCGAATCGGATTTCAATCTCCTCAAGTCAAGACGTCACTACAGTTTTCTGAATAAAAGTTTGCAATTCTTTAATTAAATTACTTGAAATCGATAATGGTTCCGATTCAATTATACTTTTCAGGATCCTTTTTCAGTTTTTTCTTTTTTTGTTCTTAATCCTTAACATCAGGACATACTTAATAGCTGTAGTCGAAACGATCATTCAACCTTCATGCCGAAATTTTACCTTCAATACTCGCTTTGTCAGCAATGACAAAGACAAACTTATTGTCAAAGATTTCACCTTTTCTAGTTTGACCAGAGTTCTCACAAACGTGAGGTGTTAAGGTTCTGACCTGCTTAACATGTACTGTATAATAGGCTCTACGCTCCATTGGTCGCACCCATTGGCGGAAACTATAAAGAAAATTGACGAAAGCGAAAAGTAGATGGTGAAATGGTACAGTGGCCAGAGATACCCTCTATGTGTATAGCGATCGGATCTCCATTTCAAGTTTTTTAATTAATGTGCTGAAAAATTTGGTAGCTTTAAATATGCTAGTTCAAGTACAGCTTCTTTGTTTCGGTTTATTATCGCATGTTTTTCATTTTCAATCATTAGTATAAGATCGTCAAAATATTCCACTATTTCAGCAACAGACTTATTGAAGTACAGCCTGAATGATTCATATTGTTTGATAAACAAATTGTCTAACTTCTCAATCCTATTTCCCCGCATATATATTAAATTCATATTCAATAAATTTAGTTTATCTATGCGGCAAAAAAGTAAAGCGCTTTTTTCTACCTTTCCATTCAGGTTCTCGGGCACATTGGATTCATTTGCCTCTCTGCGAAAATTGTTTCTTACGCCATTTCTTTCTAATGGTCCTGATTCTCCGGTATTATTTTATACAATTGGTTTGCCTATCAAGTAAAAAAAATTTGTTCAACGCTTTCTTCTGCTTTTGTTTTCGAATTGAACTTTAATCTCATCAAGTCAAGAAGCCACTACAGTTTTTCAAAATAAGTTTGTAAGTCATTATGTAAATTATTTTAAATCGATAATGTTTCCGATTTAATTATACATTTCAGGATCCTTTTTCAGTTTTTCTTTTTATTCTTAGTAAATACCAGGACATACTTAATAGCTGTAGTCAAAACGCGCATTCAGCCTTGATGCCGAAACATTAGCTTCAATGCTCCATTTGTCAAACACATTTGACAAAGACACACTTATTGTCAAAGATTTCACCTTTTCTACTTTGACAAGAATTCTCTCAAAAACATGAGAGGTGATAAGGTTATGACCTGCTTAACTTATACAGTATAATGGGCTCTACGATCCATTGGTCTCGCCCATTGGGGGAAACTATATAGATTATTGACGGAAGCGAAAGGTAGATGCTGAAATGGTAGTGAGGCCAGTGATGTCCTCTATGTGTATAGCAAATCAACTCGCTGAAATTGAATCTTATGGAAGAAACAAAATGAAAGTACAAAAGCAGTAATCTACCAAGGCTAAAAAGTGAATGGGATCACCAAAACGGCATCTAATATTGATTGACTAGATCAGGATATAGAGAGCAGAGCCGAGCATCCCTGTTGTTGCTATGTTATATGGGATTGTCTTTGTATTTATATTAAATTAACCAAACAGTCGATTGAATTCCTTGGCCGAGAAGGAAGCTTGTCATTTTGCGATCGGATGGGATGTGCATTTCAGGTTCTTTAATTAATGTGCTGAATACTTCGGTAGTTCGGTTTACAAAAAAAATTTCTTGAAGATTCATCTGTTAACTCATGCTGTAAAACGATTGACCACTGTTAATTTGATTGTGTTCAAGCTAGTCGAAGTACAGCTTGTCTGTTTCGGTTTATTGGCAGAGGTGTCTCATTTTATATCATTAGGGTAAGATCGTCTAATACTGAAATATCCTACTATTATGCCAGTATAAGGTTTATCGAAGTGCAGCCTGAATGATTAATCCTGATTGATATACAAATTGTCTAGTTTCTCTGTTATTATCTTACTTCCCAGCATCTATTGAATTATTTTTCACTCGATTCGGTTTATCTATGCTGCGAAAAAAATTGTTTGAGTGCTTTTTTTGCATTTCCTTTCACGAAATTCTTCAAGATTCATCTGTTATTTCATTCTCTAAAACAATTTGCCGCTGTTAATTTGGCGGTCATCAGGCTATTCGAAGAACAGATTGTTGTTTTTGTTTATTGTCACATGTATTTCATTTCAACCATTAAGTTAAGATCGTCAAAAAAATTGTACTATATTTCAGTATCACGTTCGTCAAAGTACAGTCTGAACAATTCATATTAATTGACATACAAATTTCTCTATTATCTCATTTCCAGGCATATATTGAATTCTTTAATCGATAAACTTGGTTTATCTATGCTGCGAAAACAATGTAGAGCGCTGTTTTCTGCCTTTCTTTTCACGTTCTCGGTCGAAATTGATACATTTGCACTGCTGTGAAAAAAAACTTGTTTCTTTCGCCCTCTCTTTCTAATAGGTCCTGAATCTCAGGTATAAAAATTATTCATTTGGTTTGCCTATCATTTGAAAAAAAATGTTCACCGCTTTCTTTCGAATAGATCGTGATCTAAAGAGGAGAGCCGAGCATCCTTGCTGTTGCTATAGTTATATGGGATTGTCTTTGTATTTACATCAACTTAAACCAAACTGTCGACGGAATTCACTGACAGCTTGGTAATTTGCGATTGAAACTGCATTTCAAGTTCATTAATTAATGTGCTGAAAACTTTTTTAGTTCGTTTTACCAATAATTTCCTCAAGATCCATCGGTTATTTCATCCTGTAGTACAATTTACCGCTGTTAATTTGGTTATGTGATAAAGCTAGTCGAAGTACAGCTTGTTTTTTTTTTGGTTAAATGTCACATGTATTTCAATTCTACCATTAAAAAAAGATCGTCAACAACATCGCACTCTTATTCCAGTATCAGGTTTGTCAAAAACAGCCTCAACGATTCATACTGATTGATATACAAGTTGTCTAATATCTCTATCTTATTTTTCAGCATATATTGAATTCTTTTTCAATCAATTTGGTTCAACCATGCTGCGGAAAAATTGTTGAGCGGTTTCTTCTTCCTTTCCTTTCACGTTCCCGGGCACATTTGATTCATTTCCTTGCTGTGAAAAAATGGTTCCTTTTGCCTTTTCTTTCTAATAGGTCCCGATTCTCCGGTATAAACTTTATTCATTTGTTTTTTTTCTATAATGAGAAAAAAATGGTTAAGCGTTTTCTCCTGACGTTATTTTCGAATCGGTCTCGAATGTCATCAAGAAGTCACTAAAAAATTTGATTATTGGTGTTATTTGAAATCGGTAATGGTTTCGATTCAATTATACTTTTCAGGATCCTTTTTTAGTCTTTGTTTTTAATCCTAGTTAATAATATCAGGACAAACTTGATAGCTGTAGTCAAAAAGCGCATTCAATCTGGATGTGGAAATTTTACCTTCGACACTCGCTTGGTCAACAATGGCAAAGACACTTATTGTTAAAGAATTCACATTTTCTACTTTGACCATAGTTCTCTAACAAACATGAGAGGTGACAAAGTTCTGACGTGCTTAACTTGTACCGTCTAATGGGCTCTACGACCAATTGTTCGCGATCATTGATAGAAACTATAAATTATTGGCGGAAGCGAAATGTTGGGGAAAAGGAATTGAGGCAAGTGAATGGATCTCGAAAACCATTCCTGAAATTGACTAAATAGATCATGATCTAAAGAGCAGAGCCGAGCATTCTTGCCATTGCTATAGTTATATGGGATTTTCTTCGTTTTTAAAATAAGTTAACCAAACTGTCGATGGAAATCACTGGCCGGGAAGAAAGCATGTCAATTTGCAATCTGATCTCCATTTCAACTTTGATTAAATGTGTTGAATACTTTGCTAGTTCGGTTTACATATAATTTGTTCAAGATTCATCTGTTATTTCATCCTGTGAAACAATTTACCGCTGTTAATTTGGTTATGTGATCGAGCTAGTAGAAAAACAGCTTGTTTGTTTTGTTCCCCTAACAAATGCTTTCCATTTTCTTCCATTTTGGTAAGATCATCAAAAAATACTACTCTTATTTCAGTATCAGGTTTGTCAAAGTACAGCCTGAAAGGGTCATATTGATTGACATCAAAATTGTATTATTTCCATGCGTCTACTTCCAAGCATACATTGAATTCTTATTCGATCAATTTGGAGCAATTATCTTTGTAGCGAAAAAAAGTAGAGGGCTTTTTCCGCCTCTGCTTTTACGATCTCGGGCACAATAGATTCATTTACCTTGCTGTGAAAATTGTTTCCTTTCGCCATTCCTTTCTACTAGGTCCTGAATCTCCGGTATAATTTTTGTTCATTCGGTTTGCTATAATTTTTAAGAAAATGTTAAGCACTTTCATCTGCCTTTCTTTTCGAATCGGCCTTTAATCTCTTCAAGACGTCAGTAAAAAGTTTTTCAAATTAGGTTTGTAACTTATTACTGGTACTATATGAAATCCAAAATGATTCCGACTAAATTACACTTTTTAGGATCCCTTTCAGTCTTTCTTTTTGTTTTTAGTCACGAAAATCAGGACATAATTAATAGCTGCAGTCAAAACGCGCATTCAGCCTTGATGCGGGAATATTAAACTTTGATAGCCGCTTTGTCAACAATGACAAAGACACTTATTGTCAAAGATTTCTTCCTTTTCTTTTTTGATCAGAATTCTCTCCTAATTAACATGAGATGTGATAAGGTTCTGACCTGTTTAATCTGTAAAATTTAATCGGATCCTACGATGTATTCTAACGAGGCTCAAAAATTGAATGCAATCTCAAAATTGATTTGATAAACCAAGAGCTAAAGAGCAGAGCCAATTCCGGTTCTTTAATTAATATGCTGAAAACTTCGGTTTACAATTGGTAGTTAGGTTTACAAAGAAATTCTTCAAGATTCATCTGTTATTTCATTCTCTAAAACAATTTGCCGCTGTTAATTTGGCGGTCATCAGGCTATTCGAAGAACAGATTGTTGTTTTTGTTTATTGTCACATGTATTTCATTTCAACCATTAAGGTAAGATCGTCAAAAAAATTGTACTATATTTCAGTATCACGTTCGTCAAAGTAGTCTGAACGATTCATATTAATTGACATACAAATTTCTCTATTATCTCATTTCCAGGCATATATTGAATTCTTTAATCGATAAACTTGGTTTATCTATGCCGCGAAAACAATGTAGAGCGCTGTTTTCTGCCTTTCTTTTCACGTTCTCGGTCGAATTTGATTCATTTGCAAGGCTGTGAAAAAAAAACGTTTCCTTTTGCCGTTGTTTTCTAATAGGTCCTGATCCTCTGGTATAAATTTTATTCATTTGGTTAGCCTATTTGAAGAAAATTGTTCAGCACTTTCTATTGCCTTTGTTTTCGAAGGTCTTTAATCTCTTACCTCACTAAAAAGTTTTCTAAGTCAGGTCTTGCAATCCATTATTGGTTTTTGAAATTGATACTGATTCCAACTCAATTTTACATTTCAGGATCCTTTTTCAGTCTTTCTTATTCCTAGTCATGAATATCAGGACATACTTACTAGCTGTAGTCAAAACGCGCATTCAACCTTGATGCAGAACTTTTACCTTCGATACAAGCTTTGTCAACAATGACTAAGACACACTTATTGTCAAAGATTCCATCCTTTTCTACTTTGATCAGAGTTCTCTCCCAAATAACTTGAGAGGTAATAAGGTTCTCACCTGCCTAATCTGTGCAATTTAATGGTATCCTATGATCCACCGGTCCCACTCAATGGCGGAAACTATATAAGTACTGGCGGAAGCAAAATGTAGACGGTGAAACAGAATTGAGCCCAGTGATATACTCTTTGTGGATAGCAAATCAGCTCGCTGAAATCGAAACTTGTGGAAGACACAAAACAGCAGTACAAATGCAGTAATCAACCGAAGCTCAAATAAGTGAATGTGATCTCAAAAATCGTTTCTGAAATTGATTTGATTAATCAAGCGCTAGGGAGCAGAACCGCGCATCCTTGCTGTTGCTATAGTTATATGGGATAGTCATTTTATTTACATTAGGTTAACCAAACTGTCGAGGGAATTCACTGACCGGGAAGGAAGCTTGTCAATTTCCAATCGGATCTGCAGTTCAAAATAACTGAGGGTCTACGGTTCTTTAATTAATGTGCTAAATACTTTGGTAGTTCGATTTACAAAAAATTTCTTCAAGATTCATCTATTATTTCACCCTGTGAAACAATTTACTGCTGTTAATTTGGTTATGTGATCAAGCTAATCGAAAAACAGCTCGTTTGTTTTGGTTAATTGTCAAATGCTTTTCATTTTCTATCATTATGGTAAAATATTCAAAAATCGTAAATCCTACTCTTATTTCAGTATCAAGTTTGCCAAAAAACAGCCTGAATGAGTCATACTGATTGATAAAAAATGTCTAGTCTCGCTATTATGATCTTATTTCCCAGCAAATATTGAATTCTGATTCTTGTGAAGCAGACAAAACAACGGTCCAAATGCAGTTTTCTACCGAGTCTTAAACAAGTAAAAGCCATCTCAAAAATCGTTTCTGAAACTGATTCGATAAATCAAGAGCTCAGGAGCAGAGCAGAGCATCCTTGCTATTGCTGTAGTTCTATGAGATTGTCTTCGGATTCACATAAAGTTAACCAAACTGTCAATGGAATTCATTGGCCGGGAAGGAACCCTGCCAGATTCCGATCGGATCTGAGATGCAAGTTCTTAATTTAATATCCTTAAACATCGGTTTACAACTGGTGGTTCGGTTTACAATTAAATTCTTCAAGATTCTTCTGTTATTTCATCCTCTAAAACAATTTACCGCTGTTAATTTGGCGGTGATCAGGCTATTCGAAGAACAAACTGTTTCTTTTGGTTTATTGTCACATCTATTTCATTTCTACCATTAAAGTAATATCATTAAAAAAATTGTACTTTCAATACCAAGTTTGTCAAAGTACAGCCTGAACGATTCATTGATTAATATACAAATTGTCTAAATTCTCTATTATTTTTTTCCAAGCATATATTGAATTCTTATTCAATAAATTTGCTTTATCTATGCTGTGAAAACAACGTAGAGCGCTGTTTTCTGCCTTTCACGTTCTCGGTCAAATTTGATTCATTTGCATTTCTGTGAAAAAAAAACGTTTCCTTTTGCCGTTTCTTTCTAATAGGTCCTGATTCTCCGATATAAATTTTATTCATTTGGTTAGCCTATGTGAAGAAAATAATTCAGCGCTGTCTTCTGCATTTGTTTTCGAAAGTCTTTAATCTCTTACGTTACTAAAAAAATTTTTAAAACAGGTTTGTAAACCATTATTGGTATTATTTGAAATTGATACTGATTTCGATTCAATTATACTTTTCAGGATCCTTTTTCAGTCCCTTTTTTATTCATAGTCACAAATATCAGGAAAAAACGGATAGCTGTAGTCAAAACGCGCATTCAATCTTGATGCGGAAATTTTACCATCGATGCCCGCTTTGTCAATAATGACAAAGACACACTTATTGTCAAAGATTTCCTAATTTTTTACTTTGATCAGAGTTTTCTCCCAATTAACATGAGAGGTGATAAGGTTCTGACCTGCCTAATCTGTACAGTGTAATGTGATCCTACGTAACAAGTTTTCTACCATACAGGTAATATCGTCAAAAAATTTATTTCAGTATCAAGTTTGTCAAAGTACAGCCTGAACGACTCATATTGATTAATATACAAAGTGTCTAATTTCTCTATTATCTTTCTTCCAAGCATATACTGAATTCTTATTGGATAATTTTGCTTCATCTAAGCTGCGAAAACAACGTAGAGCGCTGTTTTCTGCCTTTCAAGTTCTCGGTCAAATTTGATTCATTTGCATTTCTGTGAAAAAAAAACGTTTCCTTTTGCCGTTTTTTTCTAATAGGTCCTGATTCTCCGGTATAAATTTTATTCATTTGGTTAGCCTATGTGAAGAAAATTGTTCAGCGCTGTCTTTTGCTTTTGTTTGCGAAAGTCTTTAATCTCTTACGTCACTAAAAAGTTTTTTAAAACAGGTTTGTAATCCATTATTGGTATTATTTGAAACTGATACTGATTTCGATTCAATTATACTTTTCAGGATCCTTTTTCAGTCCTCCTTTTTTATTCATAGTCACTAATATCAGGAAATAACTAATAGCTGTGGTCAAAACGCGCATTCAACCTTGATGCGGAAATTTTACCATCGATACTCGCTTTGTCAAAAATGACAAAGACACACTTATTGTCAAAGATTTCTTAATTTTCTACTTTGATCAGAGTTTTCTCCCAATTAACATGAGAGGTGATAAGGTTCTGACCTGCCTAATCTGTACAGTGTAATGTAATCCTACGTAACAAGTTTTCTACCATACAGGTAAGGTCGTCAGAAAATTTATTTCAGTATCAAGTTTGTCGAAGTACAGCCTGAAAGATTCATATTGATTGACATACAAATTGTCCAGTTTCTCTATCTTATTTTCCAAGCATATATTGAATTTTTATTTGATCATTTTGGTTTATCTATGCTGTGAAAAAAGTTCAGCGGTTTATTGTGTCCTTCCTTCCACGTTCTCGGGAACAATTGATTTATTTGCCTTGCTGTGAAAAGGCTTCCTATCGCCATTTTGTTCAAAGAGGTCAAGATTCTCCGGTATAATTTTCATTCATTTGGTTTGCCTATATGTGAAAACAATTGTTCATCGCTTTCTTCTGTCTTTCATTGAATCGGTCTCCAACCTCTTCAAGAAGTCACTACACAGTTGTTCAAATTAAGTTGATAGTTCATCATTGGTATTATTTGAAGTCGATAAAGATTGCGATTCAATTGTACTTCTCAGGATCCTTTTTCAGTCTTTCTTTTTGTTCCTAATCCCTAATATCAGGACATAATTAATAGCTGTAGTCAAAACGCGCATTCAATTTTGACGCAGAACTTTTACCTCGGATACTCGCTTTAACAACAATGAAAAAGACACACTTATTGTCACAGATTTCATCCTTTTCTGCTTTGATCAGAGTTCTCTCCTAATTAACTTGAGAGGTCAAAAGGTTCTGAACTGCTCAATCTGTACAGTGTAATGGTATCCTACGATGCACTGGTCCCACTCATTGGCGGAAACTATATGATTATTGGCGGAAGCCAAATGTAGACGGTGAAACGGAGTTGAGGCCAGTGATATCCTCTTTGTGCAAAGCAAATCAGCTCGCTGAAAATGAAACTTGTAGACGACACAAAACAACAGTACAAATGCAGTATTCTAACGAGGCTCAAAAATTGAATGCGATCTCAAAATTGATTTGATCAATCAAGCGCTAGGGAGCAGAACCGCGCATCCTTGCTGTTGCTATAGTTATATGGGAGTCATCGTATTTAAATTAGGTTACCCAAACTGTCGATACGATTCATTGACCGGGAAGGAAGCTTGTCAATTTGCAATCGGATCTGCAGTTCAAAAAATCAGCGGATCTGCGGTTCTTTAATTACTGTGCTGAATACTCTGGTGGTTCGGTTAACAAATTTCTTTATTATTCATCTGTTATTTCATCCTGTAAAACATTTTACCGCTGTTAATTTGGTTATGTGTTCAAGCTAGTCGAAGTACAGCTGGTTTGTTTTGCTTATGTCGCACGTTTTTCACTTTCCACCATTAAGGTAAGATCGTCAAAAAATCCTACTCTTAATTCAGCATAAGGTTTATCGAAGTACAGCCTGATTGATTCCTTTTGATTGATATAAAAATTATCTCATTTCTCTATTATTATTATTTATATCCCAGCATATATTGAATTCTTATTCGATCAATTTGGTTTATCTATGCTGCGAAAAAAGTTCAGCGCTTTTTTGTGTCCTTCCTTCCACGTTCTCGGGCACAATTGATTTATTTGCCTTGCTGTGAAAAGGCTTCCTATCGCCATTTTGTTCAAAGAGGTCAAGATTCTCCGGTATAATTTTCATGCATTTGATTTGCCTATCATGTGAAAACAATTGTTCAACGCTTTCTTCTGCCTTTCTTTGAATCGGTCTCCAACCTCTTCAAGAAGTCACTACACAGTCACTACACAAGTTGATAGTTCATCATTGGTATTATTTGAAGTCGATAAAGATTGCGATTCAATTATACTTCTCAGGATCCTTTTTCAGTCTTTCTTTTTGTTCCTAATCCCTAATATCAGGACATAATTAATAGCTGTAGTAAAAGCGCGCATTCAATCTTGATTCAGAACTTTTACCTCGGATACTCGCTTTGTCAACAACGAAAAATACACTTATTGTCAAAGATTTCATCCTTTTCTGCTTTGATCAGAGTTCTCTCCTAATTAACTTGAGAGGTCAAAAGGTTCTGAACTGCTCAATCTGTACAGTGTAATGGTATCCTACGATGCACTGGTCCCACTCATTGGCGGAAACTATATGATTATTGGCGGAAGCCAAATGTAGACGGTGAAACGGAGTTGAGGCCAGTGATATCCTCTTTGTGCAAAGCAAATCAGCTCGCTGAAAATGAAACTTGTAGACGACACAAAACAACAGTACAAATGCAGTATCCTATGATCCACTGGTCCCACTAAATGGCGGAATTTGCCTTGCTGTGAAAATAAATGTTTCTTTTCGCCCTTTCTTTCTAATAGGTCATGATTTTCAGGTACAAATATTATTCAATTGGAAGCTTGTCAATTTGCGATTGGATTTGCATTTCAAGTTCTTGAATAAATGTGCTGAACCTTTTACCGCTGTTAGTTGGTTGGGTTCAAGCTAGTCGAAGTAAAGCTTATTTGTATTAGTTTATTGTCATATATTTTAGATTTTTAGCATTAACGTAAGATCGTCTAAAAATTCTACACTTATTCCAGTATAAGGTTTGTCGAAGTACAGCCTGATTGATTCCTTTTGATTGATATACAAATTGTCTCATTTCTCTATTATTATTATTTATATCCCAGCATATATTGAATTTTTATTCGATCAATTTGGTTTATCTAGTCTGCCAAAACAATTGTTCAGCCCTCTTTTCTGCCTCTCCTTTCACGTTCTCGGTCACATTTGATTCATTTGCCTCCTGTGGACAAAATTTGTTGCTTTTCGCCATTTCTTTCTAACAGGTTTTGATTCTCCGGTATAAATTTCATTCAATTGGTTCGCCTATCATGTTCCAAAAATTTTTTCAGCGCTTTCTTCTGCCTTTACTTTCGAATCGGTCTTCAATCGCTTCAAGAAATCACTACACTGTTTTTAAATTAAAGTTTATAATTCATTATTGGCATGATTTGAAATCGATAATGATTCAAATCCTATTATAGCCTTTTCAGGATCCTTTTTTTCATTCAGTCTTTCTTTTTATTCTTAGTCAAAAATATCAGGACATACTAAAAAGCTGTAGTCAAAAAGCGCCTTCAACCTTGATGCCGGAACTTAACCTTTGATACTCGCTTGTTTGCCAAAAATGACATCCCTTATTTTCAGAGCTTTCAATCTTTTCTAATTTCAACGAAGTTCTCGCCCAATTAACAAAAGGTGATATAGTTCTGACATCTTAATTTGTACAGGTTAATGGGATCCTACAATATATTTGTCGCACCAATTGGCGGAAACAACATAGATTATTGGCGGAGGCAAAATGTAGAATGCGAAATGGAACTGAGGCCAGTGAGATCCTCTATGTGCATAGAAAATCAATTCGCTGAAATTGAAACTTATGGAACAGACGAAACAACGGTCGAAAAGAAGTATTCTACCGAGGCTCCAACAAGTTAATGGGCTAGCATAAATGAAGAGCTAAAGAGGAGACGCCCATCCTTGTTGTTGCTATAGTTATATGGATAGTCATCGTATTTACATTAGGTTAACCAAACTGTCGATGGAATTCACTGACCGGGAAGGAAGCTTGTCAATTTCCGATCGGATCTGCAGTTCAAACTAACTGAGGGTCTACAGTTCTTTAATTAATGTGCTAAATACTTTGGTAGTTCGGTTTACAAATAATTTCTTCAAGATCCATCTGTTAATTCATACTGTAAAACATTTTACTGCTGTTAGTTGGTTATGTGTTCAAGCTAGTCGAAGTAAAGCTTATTTGTATTAGTTTATTGTCATATGTTTTTAGATTTCTACCATTAAGGTTAGACCGTCAAAAAATCATACTTTTAATTCAGTATAAAGTTTGTCGAAGTACAGCCTGATGATTCCTATTGGTTGATATACAATTTGTCTCATTTCTCTATTATTATTATTTATATCCCATCATGTATCGAATTCTTATTCGATCAATTTGGTTGATCTATTCTGCCAAAAAAAATTGTTCAGCGCTTTTTTCTGCCTTTCCTTTCACGTTCTCGGGCACATTTGATTTATTTGCCTCTTGTGGACAAAAATTGTTTCTTTTGGCCATTTCTTTCTAACAGGTTTATATTCTCGGGTATAAATTTCAATCAATTGGTTTACCTTTGTTTCAAAAATTTTTTCAGCGCTTTCTTCTGCCTTTGTTTTCGAATCGGTCTTCAATCACTTTAAGAAGTCACTACACAGTTTTTAAATTAAAGTTTATAATTCATTATTGGCATGATTTGAAATCGATGATGATTCCAATCCTATTATAGCCTTTTCAAGATCCTTTTTTCAGTCTTTCTTTTTATTCTTAGTCAAAAATATCAGGACATACTAAAAAGCTGTAGTCAAAAAGCGTCTTCAACCTTGATACCGGAACTTTACCTTTGATACTCGCTTGTTTGTCAAAAATGACAAAGACATCCCTCATTTTCAGAGATTTCATTCTTTTTTAAATTCATCGAAGTTCTCGCCCAATTAACAAAAGGTGATACAGTTCTGACATCTTAATTTGTACAGTTTAATGAGAACCTACAATACATTTGTCGCGCCCATTGGCGGAAACAACATAGATTTGGCGAAATGGAACTGAGGCCAGTGAGATCCTCTATGCGCATAGAAAATCAACTCGCTGAAATTGAAACCTATGGAACAGACGAAACAACGGTCCAACAGAAGTATTCTACCGAGGCTCAAACAAGTGAATGAGCTAGCCAAAATCGTTTCTAAAACTGATTAAATAATTCAAGAGCTAAAGAGGAGAAACGCGCATCCTTGTTGTTGCTATAGTTATATGGAAAGTCATCGTATTTACATTAGGTTAACCAAACTGTCGATACGATTCACTGACCGGGAAGGAAGCCTGTCAATTTTCGATCGGATATGCAGTTCAAAACAAACTGGGGATCTGCGGTTCTTTAATTAATGTGCTGAATACTCTGGTAGTTCGGTTAACAAATTTCTTTATTATTCATCTGTTATTTCATCCTGTAAAACATTTTACCGCTGTTAATTTGGTTATGTGTTCAAGCTAGTCGAAGTACAGCTGGTTTGTTTTGGCTTATGTCGCATGTTTTTCATTTTCCACCATTAAGGTAAGATCGTAAAAAATCCTACTCTTAATTCAGTATAAGGTTTGTCGATGTACAGCCTGATTGATTCCTATTGATTGATATAACTGCGGATCTGCGGTCCTTTAATTACTGTGCTGAATACTCTGGTGGTTCGGTTAACAAATTTCTTTATTATTCATCTGTTATTTCATCCTGTAAAACATTTTACCGCTGTAAATTTGGTAATGTGTTCAAGCTAGTCGAAGTACAGCTTGTTTGTTTTGGCTTATGTCGCATGTTTTTCATTTTCCACCATTAAGGTAAGATCGTGAAAAATCCTACTCTTAATTCAGTATAAGGTTTGTCAATGTACAGCCTGATTGATTCCTATTGATTGATATACAAATTAACTCATTTCTCTATTATTATTATTTATATCCCGGCATATATTGAATTCTTATTCGCTCAATTTGGTTTATCTATTCTGCCAAAAAAAATTGTTCAGTGCATTTTTTCTGCCTTTCCTTTCACGTTCTTGGGCACGTTTGATTGCTTTGTCTACTGTCGACAAAATTTGTTTCTTTTCGCCATTTCTTTCTAACAGGTTTTGATTCTCCGGTATAAATTTCACTCAATTGGTTTGCGTATCATGTTCAAAAATTTTTTCAGCGCTTTCTTCTGCCTTTGTTTTCGAATCGGTCTTTAATCGCTTCAAGAAGTCACTACACAGTTTTTAAATTAAGTTTATAATTCTTTATTGGCATGATTTGAATTCGATAAGGATTCCAAACTTATTATAGCCTTTTCAGGATACTTTTCTCATTCAGTCTTTCATTTTATTTTTAGTCAAAAATATCAGGACATACTAAAAAGCTGTAGTCAAAAAGCGCCTTCAACCTTGATGCCGGAACTTTACCTTTGATACCCGCTTGTTTGTCAAAAATGACAAAGACATCCCTTATTTTCAGAGATTTCATTCTTTCCTAATTTCATCGAAGTTCTCGTCCAATTAACAAAAGGTGATATAGTTCTGACATCTTAATTTGTACAGTTTAATGGGATCCTACAATACATTTGTTGCGCCCATTGGTGGAAACAACATAGATTATTAGCGGAAGCGAAATAGAAAAGAAATGGAACTGAGCCGTGAGATCCTCTATGTGCGAAGAAAATCAACTAGCTGAAATTGGAACCTATGGAACAGACGAAACAACGGTCCAAAAGAAGTATACCGAGGCTCAAACAAGTGAATGGGCTAGCCAATATCGTTTCTGAAACTGATTAAATAAATCGAGAGCTAAAGAGGAAAGACGCGCATCCTTGTTGTTGCCATAGTTATATGGATAGTAATCGTATTTACATTAGGTTAACCAAACTGTCGATGGAATTCACTGACCGGGAAGGAAGCTTGTCAATTTGCGATCAATCTGCAGTTCAAAATAACTGCGGATCAGAGGTTCTTTAATTAATGTGCTGATAATAACTTTAGTAGTTCGGTTAACAAATAATTTCTTTATTATTAATCTGTTATTTCGTCCTGTAAAACATTTTACCGCTGTTAATTTGGTTATGTGTTCAAGCTAGTCGAAGTACAGCTTGTTTGTTTTGCTTATGTCGCATGTTTTTCATTTTCCACCATTAAAGTACGATCGTCAAAAAATCCTACTCTTAATTCAGTATAAGGTTTGTCGAAGTACAGCCTGATTGATTCCTTTTGATTGATATAAAAATTATCTCATTTCTCTATTATTATTATTTATATCCCAGCATATATTGAATTCTTATTCGATCAATTTGGTTTATCTATTCTGCCAAAAAAAATTGTTCAGCGCTTTTTTTCTGCCTTTCCTTTCACGTTCTTGGGCACGTTTGATTCCTTTGTCTCCTGTGGACAAAATTTGTTGCTTTTCGCTATTTCATTCTAACAGGTTTTGATTCTGCGGTATAAATTTCATTCAATTGGTTCGCCTATCATGTTCCAATAATTTTTTCAGCGCTTTCTTCTGCCTGTGTTTTCGAATCGGTCTTCAATCGCTTAGAGAAGTCACTACACAAACTTTAAATTAAGTTTATAATCCATTATTGGCATGATTTGAAATCGATAATGATTCCAATCCTTTTATAGCCTTTTCAGGATCCATTTTTCAGTCTCCTTTTTTCAGTCTTTCTTTTTATTCTTAGTCAAAAATATCAGGAGATACTTAAAAGCTTTAGTCAAAAAGCGCCTTCAACCTTGAAGACGGAACTTTTCCTTTGATACCCACTTGTTTGTCAAAAATGACAAAGACATCCCTTATTTTCAGACATTTCATTCTTTCCTAATTTCACCGAAGTTCTCGTCCAATTAACAAAAGGTGATATAGTTCTGACATCTTAATTTGTACAGTTTAATGGGATCCTACAATACATTTGTTGCGCCCAATGGTGGAAACATAGATTATTAGCGGAAGCGAAATAGAAAAGAAATGGAACTGAGCCGTGAGATCCTCTATGTGCAAAGAAAATCAACTAGCTGAAATTGGAACCTATGGAACAGACGAAACAACGGTCCAAAAGAAGTATACCGAGGCTCAAACAAGTGAATGGGCTAGCCAATATCGTTTCTGAAACTGATTAAATAAATCGAGAGCTAAAGAGGAAAGACGCGCATCCTTGTTGTTGCCATAGTTATATGGATAGTAATCGTATTTACATTGGGTTAACCAAACTGTCGATGGAATTCACTGACCGGGAAGGAAGCTTGTCAATTTGCGATCAATCTGCAGTTCAAAATAACTGCGGATCTGAGGTTCTTTAATTAATGTGCTGATAATAACTTTAGTAGTTCGGTTAACAAATAATTTCTTTATTATTCATCTGTTAATTCGTCCTGTAAAACATTTTACCGCTGTTAATTTGGTTATGTGCTCAAGCTAGTCGAAGTACAGCTTGTTTGTTTTGCTTATGTCGCATGATTTTCATTTTCCACCATTAAAGTAAGATCGTCAAAAAATCCTACTCTTAATTCAGTATAAGGTTTGTCGAAGTACAGCCTGATTGATTCCTTTTGATTGATATAAAAATTATCTCATTTCTCTATTATTATTTATATCCCAGCATATATTGAATTCTTATTCGATCAATTTGGTTTATCTATTCTGCCAAAAAAAATTGTTCAGCGCTTTTTTTCTGCCTTTCCTTTCACGTTCTTGGGCACGTTTGATTCCTTTGTCTCCTGTGGACAAAATTTGTTGCTTTTCGCTATTTCATTCTAACAGGTTTTGATTCTGCGGTATAAATTTCATTCAATTGGTTCGCCTATCATGTTCCAAAAATTTTTTCAGCGCTTTCTTCTGCCTTTGTTTTCGAATCGGTCTTCAATCGCTTAGAGAAGTCACTACACAAACTTTAAATTAAGTTTATAATCCATTATTGGCATGATTTGAAATCGATAATGATTCCAATCCTTTTATAGCCTTTTCAGGATCCATTTTTCAGTCTCCTTTTTTCAGTCTTTCTTTTTATTCTTAGTCAAAAATATCAGGAGATACTTAAAAGCTTTAGTCAAAAAGCGCCTTCAACCTTGAAGCCGGAACTTTACCTTTGATACCCGCTTGTTTGTCAAAAATGACAAAAACATCCCTTATTTTCAGAGATTTCATTCTTTCCTAATTTCATCGAAGTTCTCGCCCAATTAACAAAAGGTGATATAGTTCTGACATCTTAATTTGTACAGTTTAATGGGATCTTACAATACGTTTGACGCGCCCATTGGCGGAAACAAGATCAATTATTGGCGGAAGCGAAATGTAGAAGGCGAAATGGAACTGAGGCCAGTGAGATCCTCTATGTGCTAAGAAAACCAACTCGCTGAAATTGAAACCAATGGAACAGACGAAACAACGGTCCAAAAGAAGTATACCGAGGCTCAAACAAGCGAATGGGCTAGCCAAAATCGTTTCTGAAACTGATTTAATAAATCAAGAGCTAAAGAGGAAAGACGCACATCCTTGTTGTTGCTATAGTTATATGGATAGTAATCGTATTTACATTAGGTTAACCAAACTGTCGATGGAATTCACTGACCGGGAAGGAAACTTGTCAATTTGCAATCAATCTGCAGTTCAAAACAACTGCGGATCTGCGGTTCTTGAATTAATGTGCTGAATACTTTGGTAGTTCGGTTTACAAATAATTTCTTCAAGATCCATCTGTTAATTCATACTGTAAAACATTTTACTGCTGTTAGTTGGTTATGTGTTCAAGCTAGTCGAAGTAAAGCTTATTTGTATTAGTTTATTGTCATATGTTTTTAGATTTCTACCATTAAGATAAGATCGTCAAAAATTCCTACTCTTAGTTCAGTATAAGGTTTGTCGAAGTACAGCCTGATTGATTCCTTTTGATTGATATAAAAATTATCTCATTTCTCTATTATTATTTATATCCCAGCATATATTGAATTCTTATTCGATCAATTTGGTTTATCTATTCTGCCAAAAAAAATTGTTCAGCGCTTTTTTCTGCCTTTCCTTTCACGTTCTTGGGCACGTTTGACTCCTTTGTCTCCTGTGGACAAAAGTTGTTGCTTTTCGCCATTTCTTTCTAACAGGTTTTGATTCTCCGGTATGAATTTCATTCAATTGGTTCGCCTATCATGTTCCAAAAATTTTTTCAGCGCTTTCTTCTGCCTTTGTTTTCGAATCGGTCTTCAATCGCTTAGAGAAGTCACTACACAAACTTTAAATTAAGTTTATAATCCATTATTGGCATGATTTGAAATCGATAATGATTCCAATCCTTTTATAGCCTTTTCAGGATCCTTTTTTCAGTCTCCTTTTTTCAGTCTTTCTTTTCATTCTTAGTCAAAAATATCAGGAGATACTTAAAAGCTTTAGTCAAAAACCGCCTTCAACCTTGATGCCGGAACTTTACCTTTGATACCCGCTTGTTTGTCAAAAAAGACATCGCTTATTTTCGAATTTTCATTCTTTCCTAATTTCATCGAAGTTCTCGCCCAATTAACAAAAGGTGATACAGTTCTGAAATCTTAATTTGTACAGTTTAATGGGATCCTACAATACGTTTGTCGCGCCCATTGGGGGGAACAATATCAATTATTGGCGGAAGCGAAATGTAGAAGGTGAAATGGAACTGAGGCCAGTGAGATCCTCTATGTGCTAAGAAAATCAACTCGCTGAAATTGAAACTGATGGAACAGACGAAACAACGGTCCAAAAGAAGTATTATACCGAGGCTGAAACAAGTGAATGGGCTAGCCAAAATCGTTTCTTAAACTGATTAAATAAATCAAGAGCTAAAGGGGAAAGACGCGCATCCTTGTTGTTGCTATAGTTATATGGACAGTAATCGTATTTACATTAGGTTAACCAAATTGTCGATAGAATTCACTGAGCGGGAAGGAAGCTTGTCAATTTGAGATCGGATCTGCAGTTCAAAATAACTGCGGATCTGCGGTTCTTTAATTATTGTGCTGAATACTTTGGTAGTTCGGTTAACAAATAATTTCTTTATTATTCAACTGTTATTTCATCCTCTAAAACATTTTACCGCTGTTAATTTGGTTGTGTTCAAGCTAGTCGAAGTTTGTTTTGGCTTATTGTCGCATGTTTTTCATTTTCTACCATTAAGGTAAGATCGTCAAAAAATCCTACTTTTACTTCAGTATAAGGTTCGTCGAAGTACAGCCTGATTGATTCCTGTTGATTGATATACAAATTGTCTATTTTCTCTATTTCCAAATATATATTGAATTCTTATTCGATTAATTTGGTTTATCTATAAAGATTCCGATTCAATTATACTTCTGAGGATCCTTTTTCAGTCTTTCTTTGTTCTTATTCCCTAATATCAGGACATAATTAATAGCTGTAGTCAAAACGCGCATTCAACCTTGATGCAGAAATTTTACCATCGATACTCACTTTGTCAACAAAGCAAAGACACTCCATTCTTTTCGACTTTGATCAGGCCTTTCTCCCAATCGACATGCTTGCTGTGAGAGCTGGTAGTAGTTCTATCTTGCTTAAAGGAATCCTACAATCGAGTGGTGCTACACATTGGCGGCAACGATCGAGATGATTGGCGGACGAGACTTTTAGGATAGTGAATAGGCCCGCCTTCTGTCGAATAGGTCAAAATTCTGTTTATAATTCGCTCGTTTGGTTTCTCAACCCTGTGAAACAAAATCAGCGCCTGATAGGTCCTCATTCTCCAGTATATCGGTATATATTTGATTCAATTGGTTTGTCTATCCTGTGAAAAAAGTTCAGCATCTTTTGCCGCCTTATGAATATGTTTATTTTCTGCGTGTTCATTGGTTTGTCAATCCTAAAAAAATTGTTGAAAGCTTTTATCTGCCTTTCCTTTACAATCGGTATTCATTCTCCGGTTTATATGTGATGCATTTGGTTTGCCTATCAGTAAAAATAACTCTCCAGCGATTAGCGCCTTTTTTCCACAAGGTTCAGACTGTCCATTTAAACTTCATTCAGGTGATTTGTCTATCCCACGAAAAAAAAAATTTATAGCGCTTTTTCTGGCCTTTTATTTGTAATAGTTGCTCATTCTCGTGTTTAATTGGTTTGGCTATCCTGTAAAAACAATTGTTAAGCGCTTTTTCCTCTAATCGGTCATAAATTTAGAGTTTAAGTAGATTTACAGAATCACAAGTTGATTCACTCGGCTTGTGTACTTTTTGAAAACATTTTTCAGTTTTTTGCCATTTCTTTCTAATAGATCCTCATTCTCCGGTATGTATCTCACGTGGCCTGTCTATTCCGTGCAAAAAAAAAGATTTGTCGACGCTTTCTGCCCTTTAATCTCCTATATGCTTACTAGCCGGTTTATAGTTGATACATTTGGTTGGGCTTTGATGTAAAAAAAATTTTCCAGATTTTCCCGGTTTTTTTCTATTAGTTTTGCACTCAAATTAATATTTAATTCTTTTGGTTTTTCCATCTTAAAATTTTTTTTAGCACTTTCCGCCTTTCATCTAATAGGTTCACACTCTCCGGCTTATAATTCTTTTATTTGGATTGTAAATACTGTGAAATAATGTCAGCGCTTCTGATATTTCTGTTCGATAAGTCATCATCTGCCCGTTTATATTTGATTCAATTGGTTTGTCTATCCTGTAAAAGAAGTTCAGCATCTTTTGCCGCCTTTTGAATAAGTTTATTTTCTGCGTGTTCCTTGGTTTGTCAATCCTAAAAAAAATTGTTGAAAGCTTTTATCTGCCTTTCCTTTACTATCGGTCTTCATTCTCCGGTTTATATGTGACGCATTTGGTTTGCCTATCAGTAAAAATAACTCTCCAGCGATTAGCGCCTTTTTTACAAAAGGTCCAGACTGTCCATTTAAACTTCATTCAGGTGATTTGTCTATCCCACGAAAAAAAAATTTATAGCGCTTTTTCTGGCCTTTTATTTGTAATAGTTGCTCATTCTCGTGTTTAATTGGTTTGGCTATCCTGTAAAAACAATTGTTAAGCGCTTTTTCCTCTAATCGGTCATAAATTTAGAGTTTAAGTAGATTTACAGAATCACAAGTCGATTCACTCGGCTTGTGTACTGTTTGAAAACATTTTTCAGTTTTTTTGCCATTTCTTTCTAATAGATCCTCATTCTCCGGTATGTATCTCACGTGGCCTGTCTATCCCGTGCAAAAAAAAAGATTTGTCGACGCTTTCTGCCCTTTAATCTCCTATATGCTTACTAGCCGGTTTATAATTGATACATTTGGTTGGGCTATGATGTAAAAAAAATTTTCCAGATTTTCCCGGCTTTTCTCTATTAGTTTTGCACTCAAGTTAATGTTTAATTCTTTTGGTTTTTCCATCTTAAAATTTCATCTAATAGGTTCACACTCTCCGGCTTATAATTCTTTTATTTGGATTGTAAATACTGTGAAATAATGTCAGCGCTTCTGATATTTCTGTTCGATAAGTCATCATCTGCCCGTTTATATTTGATTCAATTGGTTTGTCTATCCTGTAAAAAAAGTTCAGCATCTTTTGCCGCCTTTTGAATAAGTTTATTTTCTGCGTGTTCCTTGGTTTGTCAATCCTAAAAAAAATTGTTGAAAGCTTTTATCTGCCTTTCCTTTACTATCGGTCTTCATTCTCCGGTTTATATGTGACGCATTTGGTTTGCCTATCAGTAAAAATAACTCTCCAGCGATTAGCGCCTTTTTTCCAACAGGTTCAGACTGTCCGTTTAAATTTCATTCAGGTGGTTTGTCTATCCCACGAAAAAAAATTTATAGCGCTTTTCCTGGCCTTTTATTTGTAATAGTTGCTCATTCTCGTGTTTAATTGGTTTGGCTATCCTGTAAAAACAATTGTTAAGCGCTTTTTCCTCTAATCGGTCATAAATTTAGAGTCTAAGTTGATTTACAGAATCACAAGTTGATTCACTCGGCTCGTGTACTAATTGAAAACATTTTTCAGTTTTTTTCGCCATTTCTTTCTAATAGATCCTCATTCTCCGGTATGTATTTCATGTGGCCTGTCTATCCGGTGCAAAAAAAATTGGTCGACGCTTTCTGCCCTTTATTCTCCTATATGCTTACTCGCCGGTTTATAGTTGATACATTTGGTTCGGCTATGATGTAAAGAAAATTTTCCAGATTTTCCCGGCTTTTTTCTATTAGTTTTGCACTCAAGTTAATATTTAATTCTTTTGGTTTTTCCATCTCAAAAAATTTTCAACACTTTCCGCCTTTCATCTAATAGGTTCACATTCTCCGGCTTATAATTCTTTTATTTGGATTGTAAATACTGTGAAATAATGTCAGCGCTTCTGGTATTTCTGTCCGATAAGTCATCATCTGCCCGTTTATATTTGATTCATTTGGTTTGTCTATCCTGTTAAAAAACGTTTTCAACTTTTATGCGTTTTTTTCTAAGGTGGTCACAATTTCCTGTTTATGTTTCACTGAATTGTTTTGTTTATCCTCTGAAAAAAATTGTTCAACGCTTTTTACAGCCTTTCATTTCTAATCGCTCTTCATACCCGGATTTAAATTTAACTTATTTGATCACTATCATGTGAAAACAAAATTTCAGCGCCTTTTCTATCACAGAGGTGCTCATTTCACGGTCTATAGTTGATCCACTTGGTTTGTCTATGCTTTGGAAAAAATTTCCAGCATTTTTTCCCACCTTGTTCCTATCAGGTTCACATTCTCCGGTTTAAATTTCTTTGTCTATCCTGTGAAAAAAATTTTCAGTGCTTTTCCTGGCCTCTTATCTCATAGGTTCTCATTCTCCTGTTTATAGTTCAAATTTGCTTTGTCTGTCCTGTAAAAAAATCATTGCTTTTCTGCCACTATTTTCTCTCAAAGGAGCTCAACCTCCGGTTTATTAGATGAAACAATTTGTCTTATTGGATGTCTGTCTGTGCTGTGGATAAACATTGCCAGCTCTTTTTTCAGCCTTTTTTCTTTTAACTTTGCATTCTCCAGTTAAAAATCTTTTGGTTTGCTAACGCTGTGAAAAATTTGTTAGCACTGTCTTCCAGCCTTTTCCTGATATCGTCACATTCTATCCTTATTTCAGCGCATTTTTGGCCTTTTCGTTCATATGTGCTCATTCTCTGGTTTATAGTAGTATTCTTAACTTTGCCTATGCTGTGAAATAAATTCCGCCTCTTTTTTCCATTTTTCCTATAAGCTATTTTTCCCGTAAAAACTCCTATTATTTTAATTCTTTTGGATTGCCTACCCAGTGAAAAAATTTTCACAGCTGATTTCCGGCCCTTTCCTAAAAATTTTAAATACATTCTCTGGTTTCTTGGTTTATCTCTTCTGTGAAACTTGTTCAGCGCCATTTTCTGCCCTTATCTAACCGGTCTTCATACAACGGTTCATATCTGCCTCATCTGCTCTGTCTTTCCGGTGAAAAAAAGTCAGCGCTTTTATGGCCTTTTTCTCACAGGTGCTCAATCTCTGTTTAAAATTGATTCATTTGGTTTCATCTATGCAGAAAAAAAATCCAGCTTTTTCCGCCAAATATTTTAATTGCATTTTTCTCCGATTTATATTCATTCATTTGGAATGTGTATCCTGTGCGAAACTTTTTGCAGAGTTTCATGTGGCCTTTTCCCAGTGTTTATAGTCCGTTTATAATTTCGCTCGTTTAAATTTGATACATTTGGTTTGTCTATGCCGAGAAAGAAATTTCCAGCTTTTATCTACCACCATCATATAATTTGATTTCCGCTGCAACAAAGTTTGTCAGAAAACATAAGTGTAATTGGCAACTGGAGGTAAATTTTGTGTTTAGAAACTAAACAAGAGTAACTATGTTATATGAATCTCGAGATTATCATAACAAAATGAAGATAGATAACAGTTCAGCCTACCAGTGGAAAGCGGAGCAAGCATTATAATTATGGCGCTCCTGGGAACTCAGCATCTTGCCCAGCACCAAAATTTTCAAATGCTTTGGATTAAAACCGCAACATGAGATGATATTGAGGTGGATCAAATATTGTGACAAAAATGGATCAAATGACTTGACCAGCATAGGGAACATCACAGGCGCCTCTAAACCAGATAAAACTTCATTCAAATTCAGTGAATGGATTTATCGTATATTTCTACTACTCTCGGGCACTAATTTTTCCAACCAACAGATGTAGAGGGGTATCAAAAATTGTCCTTTGAATTATTTGACTTGAGCTGAGCAAGACAATATTATTTTAGTTCTAAGGTTCTGAAATACTTGATTTCTATTGTCAACTATTTCAATTAGTATTAAACAAAAGCCCGAAGCAAGTCATCTTGGTTGGCTATTTCGACCTTTTCTAAAACAATTGCTTTATTGGAAAAAAGGGTACGGTGAAAATTTACATCCCGAGTTATCAACAAACGAGATGAAGATGTCGCCAGCGCGCTCCTCTCAACCTGAAACCTCAGTAGACCATAGCAATCATTATTAGTGTTTACCCAACGGAAACAAATTTGCCAACTCCAGTATATCAGCAGTACTGACCTCCAATCCAGCAGCCCGTCATCGTGCTTCCTTGACATCAGCAGCACTCAGCAATCGCTCTTTACTGAACCCACCACTGCGACCAGCCAAAAGTACACCAGCAGAACTGCCTTCCAACTGACCCGGACACATGCAGCACTCAGCAATCACCTCCAGTGTTCCGCCAACGGAGCCAGCATACAGTAGATCAGCAATAATGACGCCCAAAAGCTCGCCAGTGTACTCCGGCCAACTCACTAGCCCTCAGAAATCCACCCGTGGTCCTCCAACGGAACCAACATCCAACTCATCGGCAGAACTGACCTTCAACAGCCCGCCAGCGTGCTCCTGCACATGGACACCCTAGTAGCCCTAAGCAATCACCACTGAAGTTCCACTAACGGAACCAGCCTCCAATACATCAGCACCACTGACCTCCAACAGCCCTGCAGCGTGTCGTGTTTCGGCTGACCCAGTAGACCTCTGCAATCACACCTAGCGTTCCGCCCACGGAAACAGCTTCCAGTACGTCAGCAGTACTGACCTCGAACAGCCCTGCAAACCGGACTCAGTAGCCCTCAGCAATCAACTCTACTATTCCACCAAGCAAACCAATCAAGCACGTCAACAGTACTGAACCGTAACAAACGCCCACCGTGCTCAAGACAACTGAAAACCACAGCACTAATATCTAGTCTTTGCGCACACAATTGATCTCTGACTTAAAACCACTTGACTTTAAAAGGTCAAATAACTTTACCTCTAAAAGGTCAAACCACTTGACCTCTTAAAGGTCAAGCCACGTGACCTCCTAAAAAGCAACCTCTTAGCCTCTGAGAGCTCAAACTATGAGGGTCAAACCACTTGACATCTAAAGGTCAAACAATTCGACCTGTAAAAAGTCCAACTTGACCCTCAAAAGCTCAAACTGACCTAAAAAAAACACTTCCAGGCCTCCAAAAGGTCTAATCACTGGGACATCTAACCTGTCAAACAATTTCAAATCTAAAATTCGGATCAAATTAACATCTGAATGATCAACTGACCAAATGATCAACTGAACAAATGATCAACTGAACAAATGATCAACTGAAAACTATAAAAGAGATGAAACAAGAAGTAGAATATTAAAAGCAGTCAGGCCTGGAACTAGAAGTTCTTTCACTCACATAGAAGAGTTAAAGAAAATATTATTAAAGCTATATGAATTAGAAGACCTTCTTACGGAACCAGAAAGCGTTGACGCTGAAAACTGTTGCACAAGTTGAAGAAACTTTCCTTTAAAAATAATTTGACGCGTCCAAACAGCTCATACCGCAGAAACCGCAGAAACCAAAAATCTGTTCCCGCGACCCGAGTTTTCGGGGGCTGTCAGGAACCAACGAGACACCCGACAGCAACAGCAAGTCAACAGCAACAGCAAGATTTTGCAGATCAGCAATCAACATTTAACGTAATTACCAATCAAGGACCAGTGCACTCAATGACCACTGCAAGCACTCTGGGACATTTGTCAGAGAAATTGCCCGCAATTATCCACAGCTCCAGACAGTCATGTGCCAATTTTCAAAGGTGCAGTTCCTACGATAATAGACACTTGTAGCTGATAAACTAACGCCCTTTCAGGCCGCTACTAATAGCAGTAGTTTAAACCTGGCAAACGCTAGTTTCCCATCTTCAATCTCAACCTCATATGGAGCAGTTTACCAGAGCAACCAACACTCTACCGAAAACACATCAACAAATATCGCCATCAAAACATTCATTGATCAGCAAAACCTACCAGGTTTACGAATCCAGAAAAATGATGGACACCTGATCAAGAAGCAAGAATGCAGCAGCAAGTCCGCATCAACTACTCAACACCTAAGATATAAATCTGTCATACATGCCAATCTTGGGTCGCTTAGACATAGAAAAAGTTCACAGTGACAAAACGCTTTTCCGTTTGAACCACGTTCCCACTATTCGCAACTGAACTTTCAAAAAGCACTCTATATCAGAACTTTTGTCACATTCAGTTTCCGCATCGCGTCGCCAACAAGATAGAAATACCCCTAGGCGTTCTTGCAACACAGTTCAATCAGAGAAAAAAATCTTCAAGGCCCAACATGAAGCCCATCTGGTTTGCGCAATCTGCTCGGTTGGACAATCACTGGTCCCATCAAACGCAAAATTTCTTTTCCGGGAGAAACAAAAATTTAGGTCACATAGCTATTAAGTTTTGACAACGCATTGGTTACTAGCCTCACCATTGATGCCGAAAAACATCCGTGATTTTGTCACAAGTTTCAGGAAGATTGAAAATGCAGGAACAGAAAATACAGATACATCAGCAGACAACAGAGCCATTAACATTTTAGAGGACTCAATTGGTCACATTGGTAACAGATACGGAGCCGGTTTGAGCTGAAAGCAAGAGAATCAACTACCCAGATGCCAAAGCCCAACTTGAAAGCCTTCAGCGACGAGTAAAGAGACTTTGAACTAAAGCAACTATACGATAAAACTCTGAAAATTGACTTGGAGAACAGTAACGTAATATCAATTGTTTCCTCAAACCCACGTCCTGACAAACATTTTGTTCTTACCTCACCAGTCAATAATACTAACAGACCACCAAAAGCCTCAGGCTCGTAGCAAATGCAGCATCTCTCAAAAAACATTGATTAAAACCTCTCTGGACCGTATCTGATAACTTGATCGGAATTCTTCTTCGTTTCGGCCAGGAAAGTGTGGCTACAATGGCTGCCGTAGAAGCACTGTTAATGCAGATAAGCATCTTTCAAAATGATCAGTCGTGCCAACGCTTTCTCTGGCCATCGGAAAACTCAATTCAGCAATTCCAGTACACTCAATTTATCTTTGGAGCCAGGTGCTCTTCATCTTCATACCGCCATATTTGTCCTTCAACAGACAGCGAAAGGCTTTGCCGACAAAACAATCTACAATCGAGAAAACCAATCGACAAAACATCTGATTTTAACACCTTCTATAAGTATGATTTTGTTCACTCGTTTACTGATGAAAACCTTGCTCAAAGAGGATTAGATATCACTCGGGATGGGATGTTTCAATGATTACACTAAAAATCATCTTGCAAGACACCTGGAAAAAGGCCTATCATGGGATAATGTATTGACAGATGGAAAACAAACATTGATATAATATCGGACTAAGCAATATTTTTAAATCCCATTAACACCAAGCCACCTTCTCTCTACCAGACATCCAATTCACCATATTCAGCTGTAGTAATTCAGCCAGTGATCCAAATTAACTTACCGCACAGTTATACATGTTAGAGCTCAACATGACAAAAACAATTCAACTGGATTTGTGCTAGCTCGGGCCAACGACGCGCCCTTGAAAATAAATGAGTTATCTCCAGCTGAAAATACAAACCGCTGTACTGGGTTGCAGAACAAAGCAACCCAGCTTTTCCTTAAACACCTGACAATTGCTGCAACCAAAACTTACTTCTGGAGTGAAAATGAAGCTATTCAAGCCATTCTTAAAATGCGCAGAAAAATTCAAAACCTTTATTGCCCACCTCGTTAAAAAAGTGAACAATGGGAATCACATCAGCGGAAAATAAATACTGCTGATCATGTGTCTCATCAATTGAATCAATCAACTTATGGGTGAAAACTCAAATTTTTTAACGTCATTTGTCTTTTGTTTCGACAAGAATTTTAAGTCGAAGCAGAAATCCAAGTTGCAACTCAGAGACATAAATGAAGCCCAAAATTAACTGTTGAGAAATCCCAACTAAAAAGTTTCAACAAAACAATTAACGACATTCAACTCCAGAAAAGCTCGAAAAGAAAAGATCGCCTTCTTTGCTTATTCCCATTTCTGGAAAATCAACTCCCTGGCGCCAGCGGCAGGACCAAACGCAGCTCGTTACCGTTCAGCACAAAGCACGCAGTTGTTGACTGCAAAGAGTATAGTGTCCAATTATACGTGAAGAAATGACATGAAATCTTTATGCATATCAGGGTTGCATAAAACCGCAACTACATAGAACAACAATGGCTTATATTTGGACTACAAGGCTTCTCAAGGAGTCCAACCTTCAAGTGTCTTGACTGTGGCCACTTCAGAGCTCAAGGACTAAAGCCGTCAACCGCTGACTTAACAGACATTCGTTTCCAGGAAATAGAGTCACCGGTCACTTTCAACAATGTTTAGCGTCACTGACCTAGGACCGTTTCCAGTCAAGCACCGAGATACAGAAGGGAAGACCTAGATCTGCATATTCACCAGTTCAGTCACAAGAGCAATTCATTTAGAATTTGCCGAGGATCTCAGCACGGATAAGTGTCTGACAGCAATACCACGGCGTTTAACCGCCCGACGCGGCTAACCGCCCTTATTCTTGTCGCACAACGGAACCAACATCCTGGACCACAACTACATCAAGAATCAGTTACTGCACTGTTCTGTTGAATGGAGGCTCAACCCTCTTTCTGCTCCTAATTTTGTGGGGCATGGCAGAGGCTCGTTCAGTGCGTAAAACGAACTCTTCCTCTAAACTCGCGTCCACTCATCCACGTGCGAAGCAACATCGAAAACGACAATCCACTGAAACCAACTTACTTCCTGCTCGGCAGACCCCTCTGCAACGTTTCAGGAGTCGTATTCAAGGAGTCATTGACAATGAAGTCTTCGGCGTGGACGCAAGTAAAGCAGAGACTCAGACAAATTTGGAAGCCACTGCTGACCGCGATTGTCCCTTCACTGAACAGAAAACCGAAGTGGACATCTCTTGAAGCAGCACTGGAAATGAAGGACGTTGTATGGCTTCGCGAGAACTTCACCAAAAGAGACACCTGGCTGCTTGGACGAGTCACGCGAATTTTCACCAAGCCCCGATATTGCTAGGTCATGAGAAGATTGCTTTAGACAATTTCATTTGGCCCGTGGTTAAGCTGACGTATGCTTACAAGCAGGTTAGGGCTAGGTTCTCAGGCCCGAGAGGATATTAATGCTGATGATTATACGTGAAGAAATGACATGAAATCTTTATGCATATCAGGGTTGCATAAAACCGCAACTACATAGAACAACAATGGCTTATATTTGGACTACAAGGCTTCTCAAGGAGTCCAACCTTCAAGTGTCTTGACTGTGGCCACTTCAGAGCTCAAGGACTAAAGCCGTCAACCGCTGACTTAACAGACATTCGTTTCCAGGAAATAGAGTCACCGGTCACTTTCAACAATGTTTAGCGTCACTGACCTAGGACCGTTTCCAGTCAAGCACCGAGATACAGAAGGGAAGACCTAGATCTGCATATTCACCAGTTCAGTCACAAGAGCAATTCATTTAGAATTTGCCGAGGATCTCAGCACGGATAAGTGTCTGACAGCAATACCACGGCGTTTAACCGCCCGACGCGGCTAACCGCCCTTATTCTTGTCGCACAACGGAACCAACATCCTGGACCACAACTACATCAAGAATCAGTTACTGCACTGTTCTGTTGAATGGAGGCTCAACCCTCTTTCTGCTCCTAATTTTGTGGGGCATGGCAGAGGCTCGTTCAGTGCGTAAAACGAACTCTTCCTCTAAACTCGCGTCCACTCATCCACGTGCGAAGCAACATCGAAAACGACAATCCACTGAAACCAACTTACTTCCTGCTCGGCAGACCCCTCTGCAACGTTTCAGGAGTCGTATTCAAGGAGTCACTGACAATGAAGTCTTCGGCGTGGACGCAAGTAAAGCAGAGACTCAGACAAATTTGGAAGCCACTGCTGACCGCGATTGTCCCTTCACTGAACAGAAAACCGAAGTGGACATCTCTTGAAGCAGCACTGGAAATGAAGGACGTTGTATGGCTTCGCGAGAACTTCACCAAAAGAGACACCTGGCTGCTTGGACGAGTCACGCGAATTTTCACCAAGCCCCGATATTGCTAGGTCATGAGAAGATTGCTTTAGACAATTTCATTTGGCCCGTGGTTAAGCTGACGTATGCTTACAAGCAGGTTAGGGCTAGGTTCTCAGGCCCGAGAGGATATTAATGCTGATGATTAACTTCATACGTTTATTATTTGATTTCTGTTGCAATTAAGGGGCATGTAAAGTCATGAAAAGATCATTGCAACGAAAAAATGAATGTATATTTATTTTAAAACCAAATAAAAATTACTATGTTAATGAAACCTCAAAGTAAACATAAAAGAATGAAGATAGATAACAGTCCAGCCTTCCCACAGCGGAAAGTTGAGCAAGCGTTATCATCCATATTCCATATTTCATTCACTTAGTGTGTATATCCTGTAAAAAAATTGTTCAGCGCTTTTTTGCCTATTTTTTTAGTCTGTCTCCATTCTTCGATTTATATTTGATTCAGTATGTTTGTATATCCTGTGGAAAAATGACAGCACTTTTTCTGGCTTTTTCTTTCTCATAGATGCTCATTCACCGGTTTACAGTTGATACATTTGATTTGGTCTGCTGTGAAAAAAAATTCGAGCTTGTTTCCACTTTTTTCCAAATAGATTTGCATTCTCCGGTTTATATTTATTGTTCTTGGTTTGCTTGCCCTGTAAAAAAAGCTTTCCCTCGTTTTTTCTAAAAAGTTCAAATTCTCAGGTTTATAGTTGCATTTGGTTTTTCCATGCTAAGAAAAAAGTCTTTTTTCTTTTAGCTTTGCATTCTCCGCTTTTTATTTAAAACTTTTGGTCTGTCTATCCTGCGAAAAAAAACTATTGAATTACGTTGTCACGAAGTCAACATAGTCTTTGAAATTTCTTTCTACTAATATAACCAAGCTTTATTTAACAAAGTTTATTGTCGACTTAGTGTACTCCATTAGAGGACGCAAATTCGTTGGAGTACCATTAGAGGTGTGCACCCTTCGGTTAGAAAAAATTAATAATCTTGTATAAAGGTGCTCTAAGCTGGTTTAAATTCTGAATGAGAGCAATTCACACTTAAAAATAAAAAATCAAGCGTGAAAAGGTAATTCGAGAAGTTAAGAGTCCATGGTCAAGTCAGAGCCATAATTAGAAGATCGACAGTTAAATAATTTATAGATACTTTGTATGAGAGCAATTAAATAAATACCACGCAACTCACTTGGCAAAATACTTTCTAGCAGCTTCCCACGCCATATGCTTGTCACTTATTGTAACAGTGGAGCTTTCAGCCTTCATTCCATAGGCCACCGCCAACATCAGATATATTTTGGCCTGCTCATAACACGAGACTTCATCATTTCCTTCGCTTATTGCTAGAGCTTTCTCCAAGCTACCAATTGCCACTAAAGGTTCCCTGTAAAAAATACTTCACGTTAACACTTTTAACTTTCGGAAGCATCTTGAATTTTTAAATACCTTGAAATTTTAGTAGGATTAATCTTGAATAATTAAGATCTTGGGGAAGGCGAAATAAATTAATACCTGGTATTCTGTAGTGCCACTCTAGCTATTAAACTATGGTAGATATAGTTGCTAGAGTCCAATTTGGCACATTCCTGCAGCACTATTATTCCTCGAGAGTATTTGTGTGCGCTGATTAAGGACAGGCCAAACTTGAACCACATCTCGATATCTTCGAATGCCACCGACATCCCTCTTTCCACTGCCTGTAATCAGGTCCAATTTAATTAAGTCCAAAATTTCCATCTCACGTTTTAGTTACATCCGATTTGATGTTAATTAAAACTGACAGCAATTAATACGGAATTGAACTTAACTGAACTCAAATCTCTCAACTCCAATTTGATAGATCACACAAAAATCCAACAGCCGTGCACAGAAAACTCATTCCAAAATATGTCTAGGCTTCAAACGTCCTTTTAAACGAATTAAGCACAAAGCCATAAAGCATGCACTGAATGAGGACAAAAGACGGGTGAGTTACTGTACCTGTGCGAGTAGGTTGTACTGCTGTCCATTTATGAGCACAATAGTGAGCAGATCCAACACAAATTTCTCCTCATTAAGCTTTTTGTTCCTCAACACGGCGTGCTCAGTTCCCATGTCAAGCACCAATTCCTTCGATATCTACATGCGTAAAAAATATTATCTACACTCGTAATAAAATTTTTCTACCCATAACAGAACCTATTTTTATGATGGAACCTAAATTTGGTGCTGCGAATATTGACCGACAAATAATTTAAACAAGGAAACATAGCTGGCAGATTGCCAGAAAATAGCCGCAATAGATTCGTAGATCGGCAGTCTAAAAAAAAACAGTAAAAAAAACACACCAAAAAATTTGTCTTTTCATTAAAGGCTCATCTGTAATATTTTGGTTAAAAATCTGTAGTTATTGCTGCCTCTATTAGCTGATCTCAAATAACCTTCATTTAGAGTGACACACGCCCATTTGACCTTATCTCTTTGAATTAAAGTAAATAAAAGTCAATTTCAAAGTGAGGAAGTCATTTTTGAGAGTGAGGTAAGTCAAGTGTGACCAAAAATTTAATCACGCGAATGAACAAAAAACTGGCTCCACTAAGAGCGAAAAATGACGTCACGCATGCAATTCAGTTGAAATTGCATGAGCGAATGAACAAAAAGTGGCTGTGACGTCATATGGTCGTAACAAAAATCATGACGACGAAATAAAAAAACATAGCAGAACAAAGAACAAGTCCTGACGTACAATTCAAAGAATTTTCATTGACTAAACAGAAAAACTAGACCTAGAATGGACTATGAGTGAATTGAGAAAACCATTTTGAAAAAAATCAGATCAAAAATTACGAAAAAAAAAAACTAATGTCAAAATGCCGCATGTGAACAAAAAAACCACTAGCGAGAACTGAAAATTTAATGCAAACAAAAAATTAGGCCTAGAATGAGCTGTGAATGGATTGGGAAGACCATTTAGAAAAAAATCCGATCCAAAAAATCGAAAAAACAGTAAAAATCAGAGTGAAATTGCCGCATGTGAACAAAAAACCACTACCGATAAACCGAATTTTTGTTCGAACACCATTTTCACACTCTACTTTGAAATTAGAGCGAAAAAAATTCACGCCGCAAAACCACTCGCTTTTTCGCTCCATTTCCTGTTTCGGCGTGACCAAAATCACTACTCCAATTTGACTTCAAAAATCATGAAAATGTGTGAACAGATCTTAAAAAAAAACATAGCCGGAATTCCGGAAACGACTCGAAGTGAAAATCCAGTTAAACGCCATCCAACTACTCATCAAACAAAACGTGCTTCCACTTATTTATGATTACCTTGAAACAAAACCATGAAACAAAAAGGTAAAAACAATGAAATCAAATCTGTTAAAATATGATAAAAAATCTGATCAAATTTTGTTATAAGTTGAGATCCCGAAAAAACTATCTCTACCAAAATAACTTCATCAGAACAACTAGTACTTACAAAAACAACATGTGAATTTTTAAAAAATACTAGGCTAAATTATGAAAAAAAGCTCAACTTTCACTGAAAAACTGGAAAAAGTTAAATTTCTTTAATATTTCAAAAGCATATAAATCCAAAAAAGAAATTCCCTTCAACCAATAGGGTATCCAGATGATCGCAAAACAATAGGCAAGACATAATAGGCTAAGAAAATTAGCTAAAAACAGAAAACGAAAAACAGCAAAAAATTAAGAAAAATAGTTTCAATTTTCGCCATTTTTTGCCATATTTCTAACAAAAAGATTCTTACCCACAAAACTATAACCAATTGTTATCATAAATTTGCTCAAGTAGAAGTGGTTTTTTCAATACCCATTTGAGCCAGTAAAACAAAATAAATTAGCCCGAAAATCAGCAAAATACATTAAAAACCTCCGAATTATAATAAAATTCATATGAATTTCCAGAAACCTTTAAACCACTACCGAAACCAGAATAAAAATAAAACAAAATCAAAACCAAACTTCTTAACCAAAATAAATGAAAAAAAAACTGCTTTAAAATGCCGCACGTGAACAAAAAAAATTCGCTCGCTTAGAGAAAATTTTTTCACATCAATTTTTCGCTCTCTCAAAAACAGCGGTATGAACAAAAACCACTCTTTTCGCTCCACTCTTCACTTTTGTTCAGAGCCAAAATCATTCCAAATTTTTTGACGCCTTTGATTTCCCGCTTGAAAAATCACTCCAATAAAATTGATTAAAAAAAAACATAGCAGGACAAGTCCTGACGTACAATTCTAAGAATTATCATTGACTAAACAGAAAACTAGACCAAGAACGGACTATGAATGTATTGGGAAAACCATTTAGAACAAAATTCGATCCAAAAAATCGAAAAAACAGTAAAAATCAGAGTGAAATTGCCGCATGTGAACAAAAAACCACTACCGATAAACCGAATTTTTGTTCGAACACCATTTTCACACTCTACTTTGAAATTAGAGCGAAAAAAATTCACGCCGCAAAACCACTCGCTTTTTCGCTCCATTTCCTGTTTCGGCGTGACCAAAATCACTACTCCAATTTGACTTCAAAAATCATGAAAATGTGTGAACAGATCTTAAAAAAAAACATAGCCGGAATTCCGGAAACGACTCGAAGTGAAAATCCAGTTAAACGCCATCCAACTACTCATCAAACAAAACGTGCTTCCACTTATTTATGATTACCTTGAAACAAAACCATGAAACAAAAAGGTAAAAACAATGAAATCAAATCTGTTAAAATATGATAAAAAATCTGATCAAATTTTGTTATAAGTTGAGATCCCGAAAAAACTATCTCTACCAAAATAACTTCATCAGAACAACTAGTACTTACAAAAACAACATGTGAATTTTTAAAAAATACTTTAGGCTAAATTATGAAAAAAAGCTCACAACTTTCACTGAAAAACTGGAAAAAGTTAAATTTCCTTAATATTTCAAAAGCATATGAATCCAAAAAAGAAATTCCCTTCAACCAATAGGGTATCCAGATGATCGCAAAACAATAGGCAAGTCATAATAGGCTAAGAAAATTAGCTAAAAACAGAAAACGAGAAACAGCAAAAAATTAAGAAAAATAGTTTCAATTTTCGCCATTTTTTGCCATATTTCTAACAAAAAGATTCTTACCCACAAAACTATAACCAATTGTTATCATAAATTTGCTCAAGTAGAAGTGGTTTCTTCAATACCCATTTGAGCCAGTAAAACAAAATAAATTAGCCCGAAAATCAGCAAAATACATTAAAAACCTCCGAATTATAATAAAATTCATATGAATTTCCAGAAACCTTTAAACCACTACCGAAACCAGAATAAAATTAAAACAAAACCATAACCAAACCTCGTAACCGAAATAAATAAAAAAAAACTGCTTTAAAATGCCGCACGTGAACAAAAAAACTTCGCTCGCTTAGAGAAAATTTTTTCACATCAATTTTTCGCTCTCTCAAAAACAGCGGTACGAACAAAAACCACTCTTTTCGCTCCACTCTTCACTTTTGTTCAGAGCCAAAATCATTCCAAATTTTTTGACGCCTTTGATTTCCCGCTTGAAAAATCACTCCAATAAAATTGATTAAAAAAAAACATAGCAGGACAAGTCCTGACGTACAATTCTAAGAATTATCATTGACTAAACAGAAAACTAGACCAAGAACGGACTATGAATGTATTGGGAAAACCATTTAGAAAAAAATTCGATCCAAAAAATCGAAAAAACAGTAAAAATCAGAGTGAAATTGCCGCATGTGAACAAAAAACCACTACCGATAAACCGAATTTTTGTTCGAACACCATTTTCACACTCTACTTTGAAATTAGAGCGAAAAAAATTCACGCCGCAAAACCACTCGCTTTTTCGCTCCATTTCCTGTTTCGGCGTGACCAAAATCACTACTCCAATTTGACTTCAAAAATCATGAAAATGTGTGAACAGATCTTAAAAAAAAACATAGCCGGAATTCCGGAAACGACTCGAAGTGAAAATCCAGTTAAACGCCATCCAACTACTCATCAAACAAAACGTGCTTCCACTTATTTATGATTACCTTGAAACAAAACCATGAAACAAAAAAGTAAAAACAATGAAATCAAATCCGTTAAAATATGATAAAAAATCTGATCAAATTTTGTTATAAGTTGAGATCCCGAAAAAACTATCTCTACCAAAATAACTTCATCAGAACAACTAGTACTTACAAAAAAAACATGAATTTTTAAAAAATACTTTAGGCTAAATTATGAAAAAAAGCTCACAACTTTCACTGAAAAACTGGAAAAAGTTAAATTTCTTTAATATTTCAAAAGCATATGAATCCAAAAAAGAAATTCCCTTCAACCAATAGGGTATCCAGATGATCGCAAAACAATAGGCAAGTCATAATAGTTTAAGAAAATTAGCTAAAAACAGAAAACGAAAAACAGCAAAAAATTAAGAAAAATAGTTTCAATTTTCGCCATTTTTTGCCATATTTCTAACAAAAAGATTCATACCCACAAAACTATAACCAATTGTTATCATAAATTTGCTCAAGTAGAAGTGGTTTCTTCAATACCCATTTGAGCCAGTAAAACAAAATAAATTAGCCCGAAAATCAGCAAAATACATTAAAAACCTCCGAATTATAATAAAATTCATATGAATTTCCAGAAACCTTTAAACCACTACCGAAACCAGAATAAAATTACAACAAAATCATAACCAAACCTCTTAACCAAAAATAAATGAAAAAAAAACTGCTTTAAAATGCCGCACGTGAACAAAAAAAATTCGCTCGCTTAGAGAAAATTTTTTCACATCAATTTTTCGCTCTCTCAAAAACAGCGGTATGAACAAAAACCACTCTTTTCGCTCCACTCTTCACTTTTGTTCAGAGCCAAAATCATTCCAAATTTTTTGACGCCTTTGATTTCCCGCTTGAAAAATCACTCCAATAAAATTGATTAAAAAAACATAGCAGGACAAGTCCTGACGTACAATTCTAAGAATTATCATTGACTAAACAGAAAACTAGACCAAGAACGGACTATGAATGTATTGGGAAAACCATTTAGAAAAAAATTCGATCCAAAAAATCGAAAAAACTGTAAAATCAAAGTGAAATTGCCGCATGTGAACAAAAAAACACTAGCGAGAAAGCGAATTTTTGTTCAAACACCGTTTTCTCAATCTACTTTAAATTTAGAGCGAAAAAATTTCACGCCGCAAAACCACTCGCTTTTTCGCTCCACTTCCTGTTTCGGCGTGACCAAAATCAATACTCCAATTTGACTTCAAAAATCATGAAAATGTGTAAACAGATCTTATAAAAAAAAGACAGCGCCCCAATACAATTCAAATTCTTTGAATTGTAAAAAGGACTTCTCCAATACTCCTCTTCGAGTCGTAAAAAAAAGACAGCGCCCCCATACAATTCAAATTCTTTGAATTGTAAAAAAAACCAAGAGAAGGCCAAGAATAGCCCCAGCTATCGCTGTGCGGCTATTAAAAAAGAAATTTAGCCGACTAGTTAATTCTGATCGGTCTAAAAGTCTGATTGGTCAAAATAACATTAGTTCGTCCAGCCATTAGAATTGGTGCGCAGTCGGGTAGGTTTAAATTCTCATTTCGGCCAATTCGCCAATCGTCTCAAGTTTTACACCTCTCATAATGAGGACCTTGATTTTTATCCCCCCATTAGCCACGCATCATTCAACAATTTCTCCTATGAGATTGAGGTTCTCAGCTAAATTACAGGACAGTTCAGCTGAATATTTTAGAATATTGTCTGTCATGGATGTTTGTTTCCGTCTTTGGAATAAACTCAAATTTTCAGTTTCTCTACGTACCAGTGCTTCAGTGATGAGCAGCAACAGCAGGATCTCTTCAGTTCTGCTTTGTGGCACGTATGTCTCAGCAGCATCCATACTGCAATAGCACATACCAAGACTAATAACCCAGTCGAATAAAAACGGACATCTCGAATTAATAAAAATAGGAAAAACATACAGCAGTCTAATCTATATAGCTAGGGTTTTCAGGGTTATATCGCACTAGATGATGAAGTCAGATGACGTTTTCAGCTTATGCGCACGTTTTTAAATTTTCCTTATAATACCTTTATAGACTTTTTTTAACCACCCTAGGATATAATGCACCCCACGATTGTTAGGAACTTGATTCGGATTCTCACTTGGGATAGGTAGATGTTCGGGTCCTCATTTTGGTCAGGTTGTTCGTACTCTGAGACATTGCAGTCTGTTGAGAGCCGAGAGATCTACCCAACGCAGGTCCCGACAGATTTTTTGCTCCCGAAGCCGCAAGACCACCGCCCTCATCTGTAGCCATCCGAGACAACCCCCCAGCCACTCGAGGGTCCGACAAGGTATGATAGGTGCTCTCGCTCACAAATCTCATCAAAATTTCCGCCAGTTGTCTTGCTAGAAGCTGAAACATCCTGAAGTTATAAGCGAGAAGTTGTAACTAAGAATTACTCTGAAGTAAGTTGTCATTCATTTCTTCAGATTCATTCACTTAGATTCATTTCTTCATGCCAGTTCAGTTGAAATAAGAAGGCTGCACTTCAAACTAATTCTCTACAAAAAAAAATAGCAACGCTTACCGCTCGAAGCTCCGAAGCGTGGCGCATTTCTGATTTCTGCAGATCCTCTCGCAACTTGTTCACACTCTCGTCGATGCTCCTGAAAATATTTGCGGTGAACAAAATGCTTTTTAAGACTACAGCCAAAGAGGTTGAATAAAAGGATTTAAACTCAAATTACCCCTCCATGAAGAGCATTGAGGGTACTCTATGCACAGCATACTCAAGGAAGTTGGTGACATTGGGGGCAGTTGTGTTACCCATCTGCAGAGACACTGGACTAGTAGCCCCAGATCCACCACTGCCTCCACCTATGTAATTCAATTTTATTAGGAACTAGTTTTGAAAAGAGGAAAGACCACGCTACGTTACACTCCTTCAGAACTAAGATTACAAATGGATGCCGTAGTTAATTTTGACGCAGAAGTCCGTTACGTCAGCTTTAGTACAACCTAGAATGCAACATTACTTCGCCCATTTTTTAAATGACCAATATGAGAAGTTAATGCGAAATTATTATCTGCTTTAAACTCAAGATATCTACAGCTGTGATCAAACTAAAAACTGTCGATATCATTAGATTTCTTCATATTTTTGATAATTTTGCGAGATAACTGGACACACTAAGCAAACTAATCTCTTCGAAACACCATTAGACAGAACTATTTCTGCCAAACATTCTAGCTTGGACGCAAAAACTGAGCTGGCAGATTGCCAGAAAATAGCCGCAATAGATTCATAGATCTGCAGTCTCAAAAAAACAGTAAAAAAGACAGAGCAAAAAATTCGTCTTTTCATTGAAGGCTGATATGTTGTATTTTGATCAAAAATCTGTATAAGTTTTTGCTGCCTCTATTAGCTCCTCTCAAATAACCTTCGTTTAGAGTGACACACACCCATTTGACCCTATCTCTTTGAACTAAAGTAAATAAAAGTCAATTTCAAATTGAGGAAGTCATTTTTGAGAGTGAGGTAAGTCAAGTGTTACCAAAAATTTAATCACGCGCATGAACAAAAAGACTCGCTCCACTAAGAGCGAAAAATGACGTCACGCACGCACTTCAATTGAAATTGCATGAACGAATGAACAAAAAGCAGATTTGAAGTGGTTGTGACGTTATATGGTCGTAACAAAAATCGCGACGACGAAATAAAAAAAACATAGCAGAACAAGTCCTGACGTACGATTCAAAGAAATTTCATTGACTAAACAAAAAACGACCTAGAACGGACTACGAGTGACATGTGAAAACCATTTCTCAAAAAATCAGATAAAAAAACAAAAAAGAAAAAAATGTCAAAATGCCGCTAGCGGGAAAAAAACGACTAGCGAGAAATGTAAATTTGATTCTAATAAAAAACTAGACCCAAAATTAACTATGAATGGATTGGGAAAACCATTTAGAAAAAAATCTGATCCAAAAAATCGAAAAATAGTAAAAATCAAAGTGAAATAGCCGCATGTGAACAAAAAATCACTAGCGAGAAAGCGAATTATTGTTCAAACAGCGTTTTCTCACTAATTGAAAATTAGAGTAATAACATTTTACGCCGCAAAACCACTCGCTTTTTCGCTCCACTTCCTGTTTCGGCGTGACCAAAATCATCTTTTCAATTAAACACAAAAAACTATGAAAATGTGTGAACAGATCTTAAAAATACAATACAATGCCCCAATACAATTCGAATTCTTTGAATTATAAGTAAGAACTAGAGAACGCCAATAATAGCCTCAGCAATCGCTTTGCAACTAGTAAAGTCTTTCAATATTTTGACTTACAGCTAGAGAAAATGCTTGAGTTTAACATACCTGCAAATTGGTTCGTGCTAGAGAAAGCAGGAGCCCCACCGACTGGCGAGGTTGCAGATGACATCCCAGTGACACTTCCAGGCATCCCGGGTCCTCCAATACTGTCCAGACATTTGAGGAAGCTGAGACAAACCTTGGATGACAGCTCAAAATATCTCCTAGGACTGGACTCACTACGTGGTGCCTTCAATCTAGCTGAGTCTTCGTTAGCAACAAAGAACTCCAGTTGAAGACCTGAAATTGTTTAAAATTGAGATAATTGAAATGAAGTAACTATTTAGATTCGAGATATTGTGAACTGCATCTTTATTCGCGAATGAAGGCCGGCAACTTGCTCAATCATATCAATTTACAATTTTAGCAAAGAACAAGATGATCAACAGGGCCAAATCGTTGTTGCAAATTATGCGTGAGAGCACCACAAACTAGGTTGCCTTTGAACTGACCACCATAATTGTAACCCATAAATTTTTCATAGAAACCCTTAATGAGAAAATGTAGGCACTGACAACACAAATGAGAGAGAGAGTGACTCTGTGTGGGTGATGGGATATTAGGCGAAAATTCGATTAGGCGGACACATTTTTTATAGCCATTCGGCAAAAATTTTGAACTGAAGTTTTGTAGACATTAGGCGAATACCAATTAAAATACTTATAAGCGGTAATTCAAAATCCACGTGACGCTAGAAAGTACTCAAATGTTCCTAGCAATTGTCCGTACAAGAAAATGAGTACATAAATCACATTTAAAATAAAATGTTTCATTTTATCAAATTATCTTAGCCTCTCGGTAACATTCCGGCAAAAGTATTCGGCGAAACAATACGGAGGAAAGAGTCAAAAACATTATGCAACAATTTGTTTCTTCATTTTAAATAGTTTTAGAGTTATGGGACGTAAAAAAATCTACCATAACTGCTGAACGGGCATGAAATGAAGCGCTACCAATGAATAATATTAAATGTGCCCGGTTTTGTAAGCAACTATAATGTTGAGACAATTGTTAGGGACACTTGAGTACTTTACCGCATCAAATGGATTTTCAATTACTGCTTATAAAAAGTTTTAATTGGTATTCGCCTAGAGTCCACAAAATTGTAGTTCAAAATTTTTGCCTAATGGCTACAAAAAATGTGTTCGCCTAATCGAGTTTTCGCCTAATATCCTACGCCCCCTCTGTGCGTATACAGCACGCACTGCGTTGAGCAAAATACAGCAAATTGGAGCGTCAGTTCCTGTTTCAGCTTAAGATAAATTTTGTTTTAACAGTTATCGTGACTTATGTTTTTGACTGTCGCACTTCTCTTTAAAGAGCGAATCGTCCAATTATTCTTGGTTGCTATTAGTTGGTTTAGTTGAAGTATTTCGATAACAATCGAGACGTCAATATATTTTTGAGAAAGTCGAGTCTATTGTTAATCCAAATAGAGTAGAACGAATTTCTAGTGCAAGCATTGCAATAAAACCAGTTAAACATAGCCCAGAAGGCAAAAGCAGAAATTCGCGGCTATTAAAAACCATAGCTGGCAAATTGCCAGAAAAAGGCCGCAATAGCTTCATAGATCTGTAGTCTCAAAACGAAGGCAAAAAAGACAGACCAAAAAAAAAACTTATTCTTTTCATTAAGGGCTGAGATGTTAAATTTTGATTAAGAATCTGCATAACTTATTGCTGTTTCTATTAGCTGCTCTTAAAAACCTTCAATTAGAGTGACAAGCACTCTTTTGACCTTATATCTTCGAATTAAAGCAAAGTAAAGTCATTTTAGAGTGAGGAAGTCATTTTTAAGAGTGAGGTAAGTCACGTGTGACCAAAAATTTAATCACGCGAATGAACGAAAAAACTAGCTCCACAAAGAGTAAAAAAGGGCGTCACAACCGTAATTCAGTTGATATTACATAAACGAATGAACAGAAAATAGACTTGAAGTGGCTGTGACGTCATATGGTCGTAACAAAAATCTTGAAGTAAATCAAAAAACCAAGAGAAAGCCAATAATAGCCTCAGCTATCGCTTCACGGCTATTAACCAAAAGTACCGCAAAAATAGTTACACTAAGCTTACAACCATTCAGTTAATATAGCCCGCAGATGGCCGGAATAGCCGCAAAAGAATAGACCTGAGTGCCATATAAGAGATAGAAACATACAGATCCAAATTGAAAAAAAAAAATCGACGCCGCTCAAAAAACTAGGTAAAAAATATTCGGCGACAAATAAAGTTTGAAAATGCATTCCGCAGAAGCCTCTTATTAGGGACCTTTACTGCACAAATGAGTTCCTGTGACCTTAAACAAATTCAAACTAAACTTAAGTTTTAAAGTGCAAAAAACATTTTATTGAGTGAGGTAAGTCACGTATGATCAAAATCTAATCACGCAATTAACCTAAAAACTTTTGCAAAAGCGAGTGAGAAATGACGACACGCGCGCAAATTCCGTTAGTGAGAGGAAGAAGTCATTCAGAAAATTAAACTTTTCCAGCTTTGCTGCGTGAACAAATGTAAAACGAAAAAAGAGCGTCAGGCGACGAAACAAAAAACATAGCCGTAAGAATTCCGGAAACGACTCGAAGCGAAAATCCATTTGAACACCATCCAACTACTCATCAAACAAAACGTGCCTTCGCTAATTTATGATTATCTTGAAACAAAGTCGTGAAACAAAAAAGTAAAAACAAATCTGTAAAATATGATATAAAATCTGATCAAATTTTGTTATAAATTGAGATCCCGAAAAAACTATCTCTGCCAAAATAACTTCATCAAAACAACTAGTACTTACAAAAACCACTTATGTGAATTTTGAAAAAAAAATACTTTAGGCTAAAATTATGAAAAAAAAAGCTCTTAAAAACAACTTTCACTGAAAAACTGAAAAAGTTACTAAATTTTTTTAATATTTCAAAAACACATAAATCCAAAGCAAAATTCCCTTCAGCCAATAGGGTATCCAGATGCTCGCAAAACAATAGGCAAGTCATAATAGGCAAAGAAGCTTAGCTAAAGAGAAAAAAACGAAAAACTGCAAAAAAATTAAGAAAAATAGTTCCAATTTTCGCCATTTTTTTGTCATATTTCTCAACAAAAAAATGATTCTTAACCACAAAACTGTAACCAATTGTTGTCATAAAATTTCTCAAGTAGAAGGGGTTTCCTCAATGCCCATTTGAAGCCAGTAAAACAAAATAATCGTCAAAAAACGCAAGAATTAGCCCGAAACCAGCAAAATACATTAAAAACCTCCAACTTATCATAAATTCATATTAATTTCCAGAAACCTTCAAACCACTACCGAAACCAGCCTAAAATTAAAACAAAATCATAACCAAACCTCAACCAAAATAAATGAAAAAAAAAACTGCTTTAAAATGCCCCACGTGAACAAAAAAATTTCGCTCGCTTAGAAAAAAGAGAAAAAGGTTCTATTCAAATCCCACTTAAAGCATTAATACAAAAAAACAGGCAAAAAATCATTAAATTTCGTCTAAAAATCAGCAAAACTGATCAAAACCCTCCAAATTAGCATTAAAGTCAGAATTAACAGAATTTCTCGCTCTCTCAAAAACAGCGGTATGAACAAAACCACTCTCGTTTCGCTCCGCTCTTAACTTTTGTTCAGCCCCAAAACCACTCCAAATGTTTTCAAACGTTTCATTTCCCGCTTCAAAAATCACTCCAATAAAATTGATTAAAAAAAAGGACTTCTCCAACACTCCTCTCCGAGTCGTAAAAACCAAGAGCACCGCAATATAGCTTCGCTCAGCTTACAGCTTCGCAGCTATAATAAAAACTTCTCATAATTATCTTCGAAGCTAACAATTAAAAGTTTTTCAGTTTATTGGTTGAATGTATACAGCTTTAGTAGATGGGACGTGAAAATTAGCCGACGGAACATTAGAAGAATTAACTGCCGAGAGAATTGATGTAAGCAAACACAAGTGGGACGCGCAATTATCTGACTCGCTTTCATTAAATTAACGAATTTGACCATGCCTCGCGGGCCCTGGCCATGCCTCATTGGCCTATGGGACTTGATTTTAATCTATCACAACCTAACAAAAAACCACGGCCAAACATGTTATTCACGCAATAAAATTTGTGCTTTCTCAAATCTGATTGGTTAATGAGCCTTTTTGGTTAAAGTCCGTTCAGCTAATATACACGGCACCTATAGCCGCATTAGGGGTTTAAAATGTTAATAAATCTAATTCTTTTACACTACAGTATATTAAATTGCAAGAAATAGAAACCAATTTCAGCACATTTTGTATAATTTTATTTGCACTAGTAACTACCGCCCACTGAGTACAGATGCTTTAAAGGATGAGAGCAACTTGAAAAATACGTCCTCTTCGCGTTTTGGGCAGTTAAAATGAGTCACTCATCGCAGACATTACTTAGGGTAAGAACAAACAACTAGTCACGGACAATATTTCGGCACGCTAGGATGTGGATGGAATTGCGCCATGGCACCATTTCGAAATTAAACTCGCACACTGCAACGACAGAGGCAACGAAACAAAAAAAAACAAAAGAGGCTTTACGAAAGGGATTAAGAATTCTCTCAAGTCACTTGTGCACTTAATTTGCAATTCAGCGCGCCCTCTATTCAATTTACAGCAATAAATCCGTTCTAACTTTTTAGGAGCATTTTCAAATAACTTGATTTTAAGGCGTCTGAATTGAACAGTGGGGACAATTATCCACATATTAGGCATATGGACATCATAATGCACAAGAAGCACTAACCCTTGATAGCGTAAGCCTCTGCTATCATTCTAAGCATCCTCGTGTTGCTTTCCTTATTGAAGGTGACCGCTTGCACTTCAATTTCTTTCTCATTGAAGAACTCGTCGATTTTTTCCATCTCTCCAAATATGTAGAGAAGCTTCATCATGAGTATTTTTGCTTCCAGTACAATCGTTTTCTGATACTAGAATCACACCGATCGCTCTATGTAATTTTCAATATAAAATCAAAAACATACCCGGCAGATTGCCGGAAAATAGCCGCCGTTGATTCCAATAAGCATGATTGAGATTGAAAGAATAGACGATATTGAAAAAAAAGATTTTTGTACAAAAACATTTTTTAAGTCCGATTTATTTTGATGGCATTTCGTAGTTGAACATACTTCTGTCTCTCAGTGAGAGGCTACAGGGTCTAGTATCAATACCAATAAGCACTATAGATAGTAACTAAAACTTATGAGAACAAAGTTCAAGTACCGGGCATCTAAAAATGGGCTTTATGGGTTTATCCAGTTTCTATTTCTGACTTCAATTTTTTATACTGACTCTGTTCATTTTGAATTGCTTTGCTGAGCAACTGATGTTCAAATTCACTTTAAGCAGAATGAGAGAAGAGAGAAACTAGCCTAGAGAAGTCCAAAAGATTTCACGCAAAATGTCGAAAACGCGGCAAAATGTTAAAGCGGAAAAAGTTCGACGAAGTAAAAAAAATAGGAGCACTATAATAGCCGGCTGAGAAGATGAGGGCGGCCATTAACAAAATTTGAAATCAGTTCTATAAAAAAAACAAAAATCGACTACCGTCAGATAAAGTGATATCAAATGACAGGCAAGGAGTTGCCTTATGCCTTCGGTTGTAGCCAGCTTCAGCAAAAAATCAAAAAAAATCGATTAAAACAAAGTAAAAATCAAAGTCTAACTTAAAATCCATTTCCTTTCGGCGAGACCAAAATCATCGATTAAATTTGACTTCAGAATCGTGGAAATGTGTGAACAGATCTTGAAAAACATAGCCGGAAGTCTCCGGAATTCACTCGAAGTAGAAATTAACTAAAGCCCTAACCAACTACTAACTGAACTAGCAAAACTATTTTCTTCATTATATCACTCAATTTGAACAAAAACAAAGAGGATACAAATTGGAAAGGAAAAGAACACTGAAAACATATTCGTGGTAATTTTTCAAGAGTAGTTACGATTCCAATAACAATTTTTGATACCAGATTGTCTAATATGCTAAATTTCTGTTCAGTCAAACTCTATATCTTAGAAAACATACCCGACAGACTGCTGAAAAAGAGCCACAATTGTTTACCATAAACAAAACCCGATTAACATTATGTACACAAATATTTTTCTATGTGAACTATGTTGATGAAATTCCGTAGAATAATATACTCCTGTACAATAACTAAAATTTATAATTTCAAGTAATAAAGTAATAAAAAAATTTTAAAAATAACTTTAAAACAAATTTTAAAGTTTCTGCTGATTGCTTGAGCGGCCACACGACGCTCAAAAGCACTTTTAAAAAACTGCCAATTTTATTTTTAATTTTAGAAGTCTGCTATCAAACCTATAATTCTTTTCACTGTAACATATACGCTGTAAACAAACACAACCCTAATTAAAAAACTGAAAATGAAAAAAAAACTCTGAAAGGCAGAAAAACAGAAAAAAAGGCCCAAAAAAACATAATCGACTAACGTCGGGCAAATTGCTCTAAAACGACCGGCGAGCAGTTGGCTTCGTCACTAACTAGCCACGGTTTATTGCGGCTAGCTTTAGCTTGATTCGACTTTGCAACTTTTAGTTTTCTAGCATCGTTAGTAAATAAATCAAATTGAAAAAATCTGATATGTTAAAAATTTGCAAAAAAATTGCAATTTAAAAGAAAAGCTTCCAGATTTCGCAGTGCAAATGTTTAACACTACTTTTCGTCTCTGGAGTTATGTCAAGTAACCCATCTCCGAGGCTTGAAAAGCTTCGTTGGCCAGTAATGATCGTTAAAATCAGAAAACGACAAACATTTTAAAAATTTGAAAAAAATTGCAAATTTTAACAAAACCTTGATAAAATTCAAGATATTAAAATCTTCAAAACCATTTCATTGTCTCAAGAGACTATCCAGTATCCCCATTTCAAGCTTTACATAGTTTCAATGGCTCAGAGATCCATAAACTTGGAGCATAATAATTTTCCGAAAAAAAAAAAATTTAAAATTTTTCAGTTTTCAGTAAATTATTATCAAACCCTAATGGATGTTTTCTGACCCTTGGGGCTCAGAAAACCTGAATAATGACTATAATTCTGGGCCAACAGTGGGGGGGGGCAACGGTGTAAGGGTGTCAACAATTAAAAACCGCCCTTCACACCATAAGTTTAAGTCTCCAAAACATTTTCTGTTACTCGCATACTTTGAGACTAGTGAGCTGAAAGGCTACAAGAGCACTTAATGCCCGCTGTGCACTACCTGTTTATCCCGTTTTTGAGGGCGAGAAGGCAAATGGGTCTGACAAAAAAATTCAGTCACGCGAAAAATCGCACAAAAAAGACCGACAGGACTGATATAATTACTACGAACTTCGTTTGCGAGCAATTTTAAACAATAATGGAAAAAAACTGTTCAAATTACGACTGTTTTCTTTAGACTGATACACGCTTTAAATGATAATAACAAGTTAAAAGGGCATGAAAAGCCACAAACTACTTTTCAACCAAAAAATGTTCCCTGGACATTTATAACTTGTATGAAAGCTAGTTAAAAAACTAGTACAAAAAATCGCAATTAAAGCCTCCAAAACGGCGAAAACACAAAAATAGCTCAAAATTGCATATAAATCTATAATTTAAGATTGAGATTGTCAAAAAAAAACTTGTTAATTAAGTTTAAAATAACCACTTTATCCAAAAAAAACAAAACTTAATAAAAAATACTTCATCAAAAAAACCGCACGTAGTCAAACAATTTCGCTGGCTTAGCAAAAACTTCTTTACGCCAATTTTTCTTGCTTTCTCTCGAAAACGCAGCATGAACTGAAAATCACTCTCTTCTCTCTGATCATCGATTCGTTCAGCCGTCTGACCTAAACACTTAGTTTTCCTTTGCGGCAATGATTTTTATATCTTGTTTCAAATACACTCCAAAAAATTATCGATAAAAAAGACACTCCACCAATGCTCCTCTTTGATTCATAAAAAAAGACAGCGCCCCCAATCCAATTCAAATTCTTTGAAGTGTAAAAAGCAGAGCGCCGAAATAACAGCCGTTGAGAAACTGACGCGGCTATAATAAGAAGACAATTAGTTTCAGAGCCTCAAGTAAAATAGAAACATCTTACTAAAAACAAACACAAAAATCAGCCCGAAATCAAAACTTGGAAACTAAATGCGTCAAACTCACCAAAACAACAAAAGCAGAAAACGCCATAAGCGTAAAGAAATTAAAATATACCCAGCAGATTGACGGAAAATAGCCGCCGTTGATTCCCATAACCATGATTGAGATTGAAAGGAGAAAAAGATAATGAAAACACTGAGTTTTTGTACACAAACAATTTTAAAGTGCAAACTATTTTGATGTCATTTCGGAGCTGAACATACTCCTGTTTCGTAGTGAGACGACAGGGACTATTATCAATACGAATGAGCAACTGCTGTCTGAAAACACTTTAAACAGATTGAGAGAAGAGTGAAACCAGTCAAGAGAAGTCAAAAAGATTCCTCTCAACAGTTGAACGCTGTGAAATAAGGCAAAGCGGAAAAATTTTAGTACGACGAAGTAAAAAAAATAGGAGCGCTATAATAGCCAACTGAGAAGCTGAGGCGGCTGTTGAAGACAACTAAAAACTAAAAGGCAAATAAAAAAAAACAAAAACTGTCGATATTATTAGATTTCTTCTCACATTTTTGGTAATTTTGTGAGATAACTGTTCACACTACTCAAACTAATCTCTTCGAAACACCATAAGACAGAACTATTTCTGTCAAACATTCTAACTTGGTCACAAAAACTAATAAAAATGAGTCAAGATCACCTTAGAAGTTAAAAACGTAAAAATTTATAACAAAACACCCAAAGCGGAAAAATTTTAGTACGACGAAGTAAAAAAAAATAGGAGCGCTATAATAGCCAACTGAGAAGCTGAGGCGGCTGTTGAAGACAACTAAAAACTAAAAGGCAAATAAAAAAAAACAAAAACTGTCGATATTATTAGATTTCTTCTCACATTTTTGGTAATTTTGTGAGATAACTGTTCACACTACTCAAACTAATCTCTTCGAAACACCATAAGACAGAACTATTTCTGTCAAACATTCTAACTTGGTCACAAAAACTAATAAAAATGAGTCAAGATCACCTTAGAAGTTAAAAACGTAAAAATTTATAACAAAACACCCACTAACTCCTAAATGGTCAAAATTCCCAGTCTATAATGCAGCCTAGTGCAAAAAATTATAAGACAAATCTAGCATAATATGTACGTTTTTGGGCTCATTTTTGGTCTTGTGAGTGTTGATGATAGTCTCGAGGTTCTTCCTGACTGTCTTCAGCTCCTCAACCTGAGAGGCCAAGTGAGAAGTGGCACTGCCATGCACGTACAGGTAGTCCTCAATTGTCACCTCTGCACGTACGAGCATGTCAAAGTGATCTAAACAAACGAGCACATTGAACAACACGCACTCGTCACAGTTCATATGCACGCCTCAAATTGAGGGAAAATGATTGAGATGAAACTAGCAAAAAATTACGTCAGCCTTATTAATACCTTTTTATGAAAAACCTAAATATTAAAACATTTTGGAAAATGGGCTAAAAACAGGAAAGTCAAGAAATTAAGATAAAAAATAAGATCGGACGTACTGATTGATAATATTGAATAAATTGAGTAAGTATGAAATCGAATGAACAAAGACTTCATAGTCTTAATTCACCAAATATAAATAAAAACAGATAATTTGCATTTCCCTACACTAAACTATTTTTGCGTTTGAACGTTTCGTACATGCGCCTTGATTTCGAATTGGTCGGGAACTTCTTAAATGTAGACAGCTTAGAACTCTGACAGCACTGAAAAAAATCAAATCAATCGAAACCAAACGTCAACGACAAGATTCAAAGATACTTTCCATATATGAATCTTGTCAACGTTTGGTTTTGATTGATTTGGTTTTTCGGGCAAACGCTTCTTTCGGGTAAAACAATTTCACTAAGCTGACCTAACAATTGGAAATAAAGGCAAGACTACCCACAAGGGCAAGATAACCCACAAAGTTTCGACCAAATAACGAAAAGATAATTGAAGAGATGTCGAAGGAGGACCAGGACTCTACGGATATCAATTGGCGAAAATGTCAGAAATTGCGTAAAATAATGCTGGTCAAGACTGCATATATAACAATTAACAAAGGTTTCTAGAAAGTAATATATGATAATTAACTACTGGTCAAGCAGGATCAGTGCGACATGGAGAGCAATCAAGGTTTTGACAAAGAACAGTTGAGTATTGTTCGCTTCAAGGCCAAGACAATGAGCCCATACATAAAAAGTCACACAAATTGTAGATCAAACAAAGAAACGAGCATGGAATACTGATCGAATGAGGTCCATACTTACAAGTATAACAAATGACACATACTTTTTAAAAGGTAACATAGGGTAATTGAATGCTGATAAAGTTACAATCAATTTCACAAAAAGAAAGAACAAAATTGAGTACTGGTCAAACTAAGGAGAGGATTACTTGGATAATAGTCGAAACCAGATTTAACCGAATAAAATGACAATTGAATACTGTTCAAATCAGGGCCACACCTACATGAATTATAATCGACACAGAAAACTGACAAAGACAGACAAGTGAGTACTGGTCGAACGAGGGCCAGAATTACATCGAATAATAAAGACAAAGACAAGTAGAGAATTCAGACATCAAAATTGACCGTTCATCAACATGGTCAGCACTATATAGCTAACAGTCAACATATGTTTCGACAATAAGCTAAAAAAACAATCAATGGATTGAATATTGATCCAACGAAGGCAAGGATTACATTGTTAGCAACCGAATCAATTTGCCGAAGTAAGAAATCGCAACCGACTACTTATAGGGCAGAGACTACATAGATAAACGCCGACAAATGCTTAATACAAAAAAAAGAGACAGCAAATAAATTCTGGTCGAACGAAAGCCAGGAGGACATGGATAACTGACAGAAAACGTCTTCCAAAGAAAAACAATTTTCCGGTACCAGTCTAACGAAGTTCAAGATTACATGGATAACAGTCGCAACGCAGTTTTGGCAACATGAAAAAATGTAATTGACTATTGGTCAAACGAAGGCCAAGACTACACAGATAACAATCAAAATAAAGATCTTTAGGGAATAAGTTGAAAATGACTTCCGGTAAGGCAAGGTCAGTGCCATATGAGTATCAGAAAAATTTAAAAAAAAAAAGAAAAAGTTCACTCTTGACCGGAAGAAAGCCCAGACAAAAAGCAATGGATAAAAATGAACACAAACTTTAGACCATAGAAAAAATGAGCAATGAATAAATGATCGAAAAAAGGACCATAATTGCAATACAGAATATTGCTACAAAAAGTTTTTACAGATATGGCATTTATTACGTGTGAAGTGATCAAAAAACCATAAATCTAACAACTGTTACAACAAAACAAGATTTATAAAAGACAGAAAAGTCCTGACAAAAATTGAACAAACTAGTGAATACTGGCCAACCCAGGGCCAGGATTAAATCGATAGTTTTTAAACAACTTTACAAAAGTAAGATAAGAAAATTGACCGATGGTCAACAAGAACAATGCTATATTGCTAAGAATCAATAGATTGATTACTGATCCAACGAAGGCAGGGATTACATAGTTAGCAAAAGAACTCAAACTTTTACAGAAATAGGAAATGACAACCAATCACAGATTAAGTGGAGACAGTCACTGCATGGCTAAAAATTTACACAGGTTTCAACCAAAAAACAAATAAATGAACACTGGTCGAATGAAAGCCTGGATTACAAATAAAATCTATTATCCAAGACCGGTCTATAGATGGATAGCAGTCGGAACGCAGTTTTGACAATATGAAAAAACAGCAATAGACTATCGATCTAAGGAAGGCCAGGATTTCATAGATAACAATCGAAACAAAAATTTTAAGGGAATAAGTTTCAAATGACTACTGGAAAAGCAAGGTGAGTGCCATATGAAAATCCGACAACTCAAAATTGAAACAACAGTTCACAAAAGGTCGAAAAAAGCAGAGACAAAACAAACAATGGATAAGAATCAATGAACTCAAAAGCAACGACAATCGATAAGAATCAATACAATATTTAGCTATGGCTAACAATCAACAAAGTTATCTTACAAATGAGGAGAAATCAATCCAGCGAAGGCAAAAATCCTTTTTCTAGAAATCGACTCAATTTTTCAAAGAAGTAAGAAATGACTACCGACTACTGGTCAAGTGAGGGCAACGACTACATGGAAAAAATCAACAGAGTTTTTCACCAAAAAGACAACAAATATATCCTGGTCGACTTAAAGCCAGGAGTATATGATGAAAAACTGAAAAGCAACTTTGATATCAGTCTTTCAAAGTTCGAGATAACACGGATATTACAGAGGCTACACGTAGATTTGACAGCACGTAGAAACGACAAATGACTATTGGTCGATCGTGGGGATGGCCATAGTTCCATAGAAAACAATAGGCACAAAAAAATTTGGAAAAAAATTGTAAAAGTGGCTATTAGTCAAGTAATAAAAGTGCCAAAAAGATAACAAAAGTTACAATCACTTCAACACAACAAAGAAATAACAATCAGATACTGATCGACCAAGGCGCCAATTATATCAACCCTGTCGGAAAAAGTTAGGTAAGAAAAAAGAGAATTGAATACTGTTCAAATTGTGACATTGACTACATGAATTGTAATTGACACAGAAGCCTTGACAAAAAAAGGAATACTGAATACTGGCCGTGAAGGTCAAGATTACATAGATGACAAATGAAACGCAGTTTTGACAACATCGAGAAACAACAATTGACTATTGGTCGAACGAGGGCCAAGATTACACAGAAGACAATCGGCACAAAAAATTTTGGGGACTAATTTAAAAAGTGGCTACTTGTCAAGTAAAAAAAGTGCCACAATGATAACGACTGTTGAAATCATTTCAACACAACAAAGAAATAATAGAATACTGGTCGACCGAAGGCACCAATTACATGAATAACAGTCGGAAAAAAGTTTCGTCAGAAAAAAAGATTAGTGAATACTCTTCAAATTGCGGCAAATTAAATGAAATAAAATTCACACATATTTCCTGACAAAACAGACGATTGAATACAATCCAACGATGGCAACAATTATATTGTTAGCAACCGACTCAAATTTTAACAGAATTAAGGAACGCCAAAGATGAATAAAAACTGAAAAAGGTTCCGACTAAAAAACGAAGAAACAACAAATATATCCTAGTCGAATGAAAGCCAGGACCGCATGGATTAATTCTGAAAAATTAAGTTGAAATAAAAACAGTTTTCCCATACCCTTCTAACGAAGTTCAAGATTACACGGATAAGTCGCAACAGAAGAAACAGCAATTGACTATTGGTCGAACGAAGATTACTTAAACATTAGATAAATAACAATCAAAACAAAGATTTAAGGTGAAAAAAATGAAAATTAGTACTGGTAAAGCAGGGTCAGTGCCATAAATAAAAGTATAAAAATTGACACAAATGTTTTTTGACATTGGATAGGGCATTATAATACTGGTCGAGTGATAAAATTGCCGTAAAGATGGGCAACGCTTACAGTGATTAAAAGAACACAGTACTAACAATTGAATACTGGCTGACCGAAGGCACCAATTATATGGATCAAAATTGAATAAAAGCTTCTTACAAAACCAAAAAACCATAGGAAACTTCAAACAAGGGCCAATTTGATGAATTCTAACTGACAAAAAAATCTTGATAAAATTGAGACTAAGAATACTGGTTAAACGAGGGCCAGGATCACAACAGCGGACAAAAATCTTTTTAAAGTGAAATATGAAAGTTGACTGATGGTCAATATTCTCAGTGCTATATGGCTAAAACAACAACGGCTTCGACCAAACAACCACAAAAAAGCAATAGATTGAATACTAATCTTAAGCAAGAAATATATTGTTAGAAACTTACTCAATTTTTCAGAAGCAAGAAAAGACCATCGACTATTGGCCAAGTGAGGGCAGCAACTACATTGATACATTTCACGTAAGTTGTAACAATATCCTGATCGGATGAAAGCCACGAGCAGGTGGCTAAGAACTGACCAGAAATTTTGTCAAAGTAAAAATTATTTTCTGATACCGGTCTGTCAGATGTAGAGAATACAACACTAACACGCAGATTTGGCAACTTGAAGAAATGAAAAATGACTATTGGTCCAACGAAGGCCATGATTACATAGAAAACAATCAGCACAAAAGTATTTGCAGAATTTTGGAGAATGAATCAAATACTGGTCGACCGAAGGCAGCAATTATATTGGTCAGAACGAGACAAGTTAAAACTTTTCAAAATTACAGCCAATTACATGAATTATAACTGACTCAGTTCTGACAAAAATGACTATTGGTCCAACTTGAAAAAACGAAAAATGACTTGGTCCAACGAAGGCCAAGATTACATAGAAAACAATCAGCACAAAAAAATTTGCAGAATTTTGGAGAATGAATCAAATACTGTACCAATATCCTGATCGGATGAAAGCCACGAGCGGATGGCTGAGAACTGACAAGAAAGTTTAAAAACTATTTTCTGATACCGGTCTGTCAGAAGTAGAGAAGACAAGAATAACAGCCTACACGCAGATTTGACAACTTGAAAAAACGAAAAATGACTATTGGTCCAAAGAAAGCCATGATTACATAGAAAACAATCAGCACAAAAGTATTTGCAGAATTTTGGAGAATGAATCAAATACTGGTCGACCGAAGGCAGCAATTATATTGGTCAGAACAAGACAAGTTAAAACTTTTCAAAATTACAGCCAATTACATGAATTATAACTGACACAGTTCTGACAAAAAACACTTGAACACTGGCCACGAAGGTCAAGATGAACTAGACAACAAATGGATCGCAGTATCAACACAACAAGAGGAAACAATTGATTATTGGTCGAACGAAGGCCAAGACTACAAAGACAAAATCGAGACAGACTTTCATCGACATAGACAAAAAGAATGATAATTGAGTGCTCGTTAAGAGAGTTCAGTGACATGGAGAAATCAAGACACCCCATTAAAAATTAATAAATAACCGTTGAATACCGGATAGAAAGCCAAGAGAAATGCCATGTATAAAAAATCCAGGCAAATCTTAGGACAATAGAACATTGATTATTAATAAAAAAAGAGTCATAAGTACAAGGGTAACAAACACAATTTTGACAGAAACAAGATATGATACGAAGGATGAATGCTCCGGTAAAAAATAATGAAGGAAAACCAAATGACAATTGTTTAAAGAACGGCCGCAGTTACATTATCTATGGCTGACAAATAAGTCTTGAAAGAATGAAGAAAACACCAATGAGTACTAACCAAACGAAGGCCAGGATTACATTGATAATAATTCGAAAACATTTAAACTTAAGAAATAATAAACGACTAATGGTCATTTTCATAATGGCGACGTTATGAAAATGAACACCAGTTTTGACAAAAATACAAAAGAAAGATGTGGTTAAAAAGTTTTGATACAGTAAGGAAATTACAGGCAAACACTGGTTGAACTTGAGGGAAGAATGCATGAGCCAAGTATATGAATAAAATCGAATAAACGTTTCTTACAAAACCAAAAAAACCATAGGAAACTTCAAATTAGGGCCAATTTTTTGAATTCTAATTGACAAAAAAAATCTTGTTAAATTTGAGACCAAGAATACTGGTTAAACGAGGGCAAGGACCACATCAACAGCAGAATAATAATTTTAATAAATGAAATATGAAAGTTGACTGATGGTCAAAATTCTCGGCTCTACATGGCTAACAATCAACAACGACTTCAACCAAACGAGCACAAAAAAGCAATAGATTGAATACTGATCTATTGATGGCAAGAATTATATTGTTTGAAACTGACTCAATTTTTCACGGGAGCAAGAAAAGACCATCGACTATTGGCCAAGTGAGAGCAGCAACTACATTGACAAAATTCACTTATGTTGTAACAATATCCTGATCGGATGAACGCCAAGAGCAGGTGGCTAAGAACTGACCAGAAACTTTGTCAAAGTAAAAATCATTTTGTGATACCGGTCTGTCAGATGTAGAGAATACAACACTAACACGCAGATTTGGCAACTTGAAGAAATGAAAAATGACTATTGGTCCAACGAAGGCCATGATTACATAGAAAACAATCAGCACAAAAGTATTTGCAGAATTTTGGAGAATGAATCAAATACTGGTCGACCGAAGGCAGCAATTATATTGGTCAGAACGAGACAAGTTAAAACTTTTCAAAATTACAGCCAATTACATGAATTATAACTGACTCAGTTCTCACAAAAATGACTATTGGTCCAACTTGAAAAAACGAAAAATGACTATTGGTCCAACGAAGGCCATGATTACATAGAAAACAATCAGCACAAAAGTATTTGCAGAATTTTGGAGAATGAATCAAATACTGGTCGACCGAAGGCAGCAATTATATTGGTGAGAACGAGACAAGTTAAAACTTTTCAAAATTACAGCCAATTACATGAATTATAACTGACACAGTTCTGACAAAAACACTTGAACACTTGCCACGAAGGTCAAGATGAACTAGACAACAAATGGATCGCAGTATCAACACAACAAGAGGAAACAATTGATTATTGGTCGAACGAAGGCCAAGACTACACAGACAAAATCGAGATTTTCACCGACATAGACAAAAAATATGATAATTGAGTGCTCGTTAAGAAAGTTCAGTGACATGGAGAAATCAAGACACGCCATTAAAAATTAATAGATAACGGTTGAATACCAGATAGAAAGCCAAGAGAAATGCCATGTATAAAAAATCCAGGCAAATCTAAGACCAATAGAACATTGATTATTAACAAAAAAGAGTCATAAGTACAAGGGTAACAAACACAATTCTTGTTTGACAGAAACAAGATATGATACGAAGGATGAATGCTCCGATAAAAAATAATGAAGGAAAACCAAATGACAATTGTTTGAAGAACGGCCGCAGTTACATGATCTATGGCTGACAAATAAGTCTTGAAAGAAAGAAGAAAACACCAATGAGTACTAACCAAACGAAGGCCAGGATTACATTGATAATAATTCGAAAACATTTAAATTTAAGAAATAATAAACGACTAATGGTCATTTTCATAATGGCGACGTTATGAAAATGAACACCAGTTTTGACAAAAATACAAAAGAAAGATGTGGTTAAAATGTTTTGATACAGAAAGGAAATTACAGGCAAACACTGGTTGAACTTGAGGGAAGATTGCATGAGACAAGTATATGAATAAAATCGAATAAACGTTTCTTACAAAACAAAAAAACCATAGGAAACTTCAAATTAGGGCCAATTCTAATTGACAAAAAATCTTGTTAAATTTGAGACCAAGAATACTGGTTAAACGAGGGCCAGGATCACATCAACAGCGGAAAAAAATATTTTTAATAAGTGAAATATGAAAGTTGACTGATGGTCAAAATTCTCGGCTCTACATGGCTAACAATCAACAACGACTTCGACCAAACGAGCACAAAAAAGCAATAGATTGAATACTGATCTATTGATGGCAAGAGTTATATTGTTAGAAACTGACTCAAATTTTCACAGGAGCAAGAAAAGACCATCGACTATTGGCCATGTGAGGGCCGCAACTACATCGACAAAATTCACTTATGTTGTATCAATATCCTGATCGGATGAAAGCTACGAGAAGATGGCTAAGAACTGACAAGAAAGTTTAAAAACTATTTTCTGATACCGGTCTGTCAGAAGTAGAGAATACAAGAATAACAGCCTAGACGCAGATTTGACAACTTGAAAAAACGAAAAATGACTATTGGTCCAACGAAGGCCAATGTTACATAGAAAACAATCAGCACAAAAGTATTTGCAGAATTTTGGAGAATGAATCAAATACTGGTCGACCGAAGGCACCAAATATATTGTTCAGAACGAGAAAAGTGGATACTTTACAAATTGTGGCCAATTACATGAATTATAACAGACACAGGTCTGACAAAAATACTTGAAGACTGGCCACGAAGGTCAGGATGAAATTGACAACAAATGCAACGCAGTATCGACAACATGGAGGAACAATTGATTATTGGTCGAACGAGGGCCAAGACTACAGAATAAAATTGACACAGATATCCGTTGACAGACAAAAGCATTGATAATTGACTGCTCATCAAGCAAGATCCGTGACACGGAAAAATCAAGACACGCAATTAAAAAAATACAAAAAGCGGTTGAATAAAGGTTAGAGAGCCAAGAGAAAGGCGATGGAGAAAAATTCCACGCAAATCTTAGACCAATTGAAAATCTTTGATTATTATTATTAAAAAGAGTCATAAGTAAAACGGTAACAACCACGTTTTTTTTTACAGAAACAAGATATGGTTCGACTTATGAATGCTCCGATTACATGTACAACAGAATATTAAAAAATAATGACGGAAAACCAAATGACAGTTGTTTAAAGAACGACCGCAATTACAAGAACTATCGCTGACAAACAAGTCTTGACAGAATGAAGAAAATACCAATGAATACTAACTAAACGAAGGCCAGGATTACGTTGATAAAATTTCAAAAAAAACATTAGAATAAATTTAAGAAATAAAAAATGACTAATAGCCACGTTATGAAAATGAACACAAGTTTTGACAAAATTACAAAAGAAAGATGTGGTTAAAAAGTTTTGATACAGCAAGGAGTTTACAGGCAAACCATGCTTGAACTTGAGGGAAGATTGCATGAGCCAATTATATGGATAAAAGCCGAATAAACGTTTCTTACAACACAAAAAAGCATAGGAAACGTCCAATTAGGGAAAATTTTATGAATTAATTGACAAAAAAATCTTGATAAAAATGAGATTAATGAATACTGGTTATTTTAAACGAGGGCCAGGGTCACATCAACAACGGACAAAAATTTTTTCAGAAAGAAATAAAAAAGTTGACTGATGGTCAATATTCTCGGCGCTATAAGGCTAACAATGAACAACGGCTTCGACCAAACGAGCAAAAAAGCAATAGATTGAATACTGATCTATCGAAGGCAAAAATTAATTTGTTAGAAACTGACCCAATTTTTCACAGAAGCAAGAAAAGACCATCGACTATTGGCCAAGTGAGGGCAGCAACTACATTGATACAATTCATGTAAGTTATAACAATATCCTGATCGGATGAAAGCCACAAGCAGATGGCTCAGAACTGACAAATTTAAAAAATATTTTGCTGATTCCGGTCTGTCAAAAGTAGAGAATACAAGAATAACAGCCTACACGCAGATTTGACAACTTGAAGAAACGAAAAATGACTATTGATCCAACGAAGGCCAAGATTACATAGAAAACAACCCGCACAAAAATATTTGGCGGAATTTTGGAGAATAAATCAAGTACTGGTCGACCAAAGGCACCAATTATGTTCAGACCTAGAAAAAAGGATACTTTTCAAATTGCGGCCAATTACATGAATTATAACTGACACAGTTCTGACAAAAACTCTTGAATACTGGCCACGAAAGTCAGGATGAACACAAATGCAACGCAGTATCGACAACATGAAGAAACAATTGATTACTGGTCGAACGAGGGCCAAGACTACATATCAAAAGTACAAGGGCAACAAACACAAACATATTTTTTACAGGAACAGGATATCATTCGACTTATGAATGCTCCGATTACATGTACAACAGACTATTAAAAAACAATGACAGAAAAACAAATCACAATTGTTTAAAGAACGGCCACAATTACACGAACTATGGCTGACAAATAATTCTTAACAGAATGAAGAAAATACTAATGAATACTAACCAAACGAAGGTCAGGATTAAATTGATACAAATTCAAAAAAAAACATTAGAATAAATTTAAGAAATAAAAAATGACTAATAGCCACGTTATGAAAATGAACACAAGTTTTGACAAAAATACAAAAGAAAGATGTGGTTAAAAAGTTTTGATACAGCAAGGAGTTTACAGGCAAACCTTGCTTGAACTTGAGGGAAGATTGCATGAGCCAATTATATGGATAAAAGCCGACTAAACGTTTCTTACAACACAAAAAAGCATAGGAAACGTCCAATTAGGGAAAATTTTATGAATTAATTGACAATAAAATCTTGATAAAAAAGAGATTAATGAATACTGGTTATTTTAAACGAGGGCCAGGATCACATCAACAACGGACAAAAATTTTTTCAAAAAGAAATAAAAAAGTTGACTGATGGTCAATATTCTCGGCGCTATAAGGCTAACAATGAACACCGGCTTCGACCAAACGAGCAAAACAGCAATAGATTGAATACTGATCTATCGAAGGCAAAAATTAATTTGTTAGAAACTGACCCAATTTTTCACAGAAGCAAGAAAAGACCATCGACTATTGGCCAAGTGAGGGCAGCAACTACATTGATACAATTCACGTAAGTTATAAAAATATCCTGATCGGATGAAAGCCACGAGCAGATGGCTCAGAACTGACAAATTTAAAAAATTTTTTGCTGATTCCGGTCTGTCAAAAGTAGAGAAAACAAGAATAACAGCCTACACGCAGATTTGACAACTTGAAGAAACGAAAAATGACTATTGATCCAACGAAGGCCAAGATTACATAGAAAACAACCCGCACAAAAATATTTGCGGAATTTCGGAGAATAAATCAAGTACTGGTCGACCGAAGGCACCAATTATATTGTTCAGACCTAGAAAAAAGGATACTTTTCAAATTGCGGCCAATTACATGAATTATAACTGACACAGTTCTGACAAAAACTCTTGAATACTGGCCACGAAAGTCAGGATGAACACAAATGCAACGCAGTATCGACAACATGAAGAAACAATTGATTACTGGTCGAACGAGGGCCAAGACTACATAGAATAAAATCCACGCAAAACTTAGACCAAATGAAAATCCTTGATTATTATAAAAACAGTCAAAAGTACAAGGGCGACAAACACAAATATATTTTTTACAGGAACAGGATATTATTCGACTTATGAATGCTCCGATTACATGTACAACAGACTATTAAAAAATAATGACAGAAAAACAAATCACAATTGTTTAAAGAACGGCCACAATTACACGAACTATGGCTGACAAATAATTCTTGACAGAATGAAGAAAATACTAATGAATACTAACCAAACGAAGGTCAGGATTAAATTGATACAGATTCAAAAAAAAACATTAGAATAAATTTAAGAAATAAAAAATGACTAATAGCCACGTTATGAAAATGAACACAAGTTTTGACAAAAATACAAAAGAAAGATGTGGTTAAAAAGTTTTGATACAGCAAGGAGTTTCCAGGCAAACCTTGCTTGAACTTGAGGGAAGATTGCATGAGCCAATTATATGGATAAAAGCCGACTAAACGTTTCTTACAACACAAAAAAGCATAGGAAACGTCCAATTAGGGAAAATTTTATGAATTAATTGACAAAAAAATCTTGATAAAAATGAGATTAATGAATACTGGTTATTTTAAACGAGGGCCAGGATCACATCAACAACGGACAAAAATTTTTTCAAAAAGAAATAAAAAAAGTTGACTGATGGTCAATATTCTCGGCGCTATAAGGCTAACAATGAACAACGGCTTCGACCAAACGAGCAAAAAAGCAATAGATTGAATACTGATCTATCGAAGGCAAAAATTAATTTGTTAGAAACTGACCCAATTTTTCACAGAAGCAAGAAAAGACCATCGACTTTTGGCCAAGTGAGGGCAGCAACTACATTGATACAATTCACGTAAGTTACAACAATATCCTGATCGGATGAAAGCCACGAGCAGATGGCTCAGAACTGACAAATTTAAAAAATATTTTGCTGATTCCGGTCTGTCAAAAGTAGAGAAAACAAGAATAACAGCCTACACGCAGATTTGACAACTTGAAGAAACGAAAAACGACTATTGATCCAACGAAGGCCAAGATTACATAGAAAACAACCCGCACAAAAATATTTGCGGAATTTTGGAGAATAAATCAAGTACTGGTCGACCGAGGGCACCAATTATATTGTTCAGACCTAGAAAAAAGGATACTTTTCAAATTGCGGCCAATTACATGAATTATAACTGACACAGTTCTGACAAAAACTCTTGAATACTGGCCACGAAAGTCAGGATGAAATTGACAACAAATGCAACGCAGTATCGACAACATGAAGAAACAATTGATTACTGGTCGAACGAGGGCCAAGACTACATAGAATAAAATCCACGCAAAACTTAGACCAAATGAAAATCCTTGATTATTATAAAAACAGTCAAAAGTACAAGGGCAACAAACACAAATATATTTTTTACAGGAACAGGATATCATTCGATTTATGAATGCTCCGATTACATGTACAACAGACTATTAAAAAATAATGACAGAAAAACAAATCACAATTGTTTAAAGAACGGCCACAATTACACGAACTATGGCTGACAAATAATTCTTGACAGAATGAAGAAAATACTAATGAATACTAACCAAACGAAGGTCAGGATTAAATTGATACAAATTCAAAAAAAACATTAGAATAAATTTAAGAAATAAAAAATGACTAATAGCCACGTTATGAAAATGAACACAAGTTTTGACAAAAATACAAAAGAAAGATGTGGTTAAAAAGTTTTGATACAGCAAGGAGTTTACAGGCAAACCTTGCTTGAACTTGAGGGAAGATTGCATGAGCCAATTATATGGATAAAAGCCGACTAAACGTTTCTTACAACACAAAAAAGCATAGGAAACGTCCAATTAGGGAAAATTTTATGAATTAATTGACAAAAAAATCTTGGTAAAAATGAGATTAATGAATACTGGTTATTTTAAACGAGGGCCAGGATCACATCAACAACGGACAAAAATTTTTTCAAAAAGAAATAAAAAAAGTTGACTGATGGTCAATATTCTCGGCGCTATAAGGCTAACAATGAACAACGGCTTCGACCAAACGAGCAAGAAAGCAATAGATTGAATACTGATCTATCGAAGGCAAAAATTAATTTGTTAGAAACTGACCGAATTTTTCACAGAAGCAAGAAAAGACCATCGACTATTGGCCAAGTGAGGGCAGCAACTACATTGATACAATTCACGTAAGTTATAACAATATCCTGATCGGATGAAAGCCACGAGCAGATGGCTCAGAACTGACAAATTTAAAAAATATTTTGCTGATTCCGGTCTGTCAAAAGTAGAGAAAACAAGAATAACAGCCTACACGCAGATTTGACAACTTGAAGAAACGAAAAAAGACTATTGATCCAACGAAGGCCAAGATTACATAGAAAACAACCCGCACAAAAATATTTGCGGAATTTTGGAGAATAAATCAAGTACTGGTCGACCGAAGGCACCAATTATATTGTTCAGACCTAGAAAAAAGGATACTTTTCAAATTGCGGCCAATTACATGAATTATAACTGACACAGTTCTGACAAAAACTCTTGAATACTGGCCACGAAAGTCGGGATGAAATTGACAACAAATGCAACGCAGTATCGACAACATGAAGAAACAATTGATTACTGGTCGAACGAGGGCCAAGACTACATAGAATAAAATCCACGCAAAACTTAGACCAAATGAAAATCCTTGATTATTATAAAAACAGTCAAAAGTACAAGGGCAACAAACACAAATATATTTTTTACAGGAACAGGATATCATTCGACTTATGAATGCTCCGATTACATGTACAACAGACTATTAAAAAATAATGACAGAAAAACAAATCACAATTGTTTAAAGAACGGCCACAATTACACGAACTATGGCTGACAAATAATTCTTGACAGAATGAAGAAAATACTAATGAATACTAACCAAACGAAGGTCAGGATTAAATTGATACAAATTCAAAAAAAAACATTAGAATAAATTTAAGAAATAATAAACGACTAATGGTCATTCTCATAATAGCCACGTTATGAAAATGAACACCAGTTTTGACAAAAAATACAAGAAAGATGTGGTTAAAAAGTTTTGATACAGCAAGGAGTTTACAGGCAAACCTTGGTTGAACTTGAGAGAAGATTGCATGAGCCAATTATGTTGATAAAAGCCGAAAAAACGTTTTTTACAACACCAAAACCATAGGAAACGTCAAATTAGGGCCAACTTTAAGAATTCCAATTGACAAAAAGGTCCTGATAAAATTGAGACTAATAAATACTGGTTAAATGATGGCCAGGATCACATCAACAGCGGACAAAAATCTTTTTAATAAGTGAAATATGAAAGTTGACTGATGGTCAAAATTCTCGGCTCTATATGGCTAACAATCAACAACGACTTCAACCAAACGAGCACAAAAAAGCAATAGATTGAATACTGATCTATTGATGGCAAGAAATATATTGTTAGAAACTGACTCAAATTTTCACAGGAGCAAGAAAAGACCATCGACTATTGGCCATGTGAGGGCCGCAACTACATCGACAAAATTCACTTATGTTGTAACAATATCCTGATCGGATGAAAGCCACGAGCAGAAGGCTAAGAACTGGCAAGTTCGTTGAAAAAATTTTTTCTGATACCGGTCTGTCAGAAGTAGAGAATACAAGAATAACAGCGTACACGCAGTTTTGACAACTTGAAGAGACGAAAAATGACTACTGGTCCAATGAAGGCCACGATTACATAGAAAACAACCCGCACAAAAATATCTGCAGAATTTTGGAGAATAAATCAAATACTGGTCGACCGATCGAATAAAGGCACCAATCATATTGTTCAGAACGAGAAAGGATACTTTTCAAATTGCGGCCAATTACATGAATTATAACTGACACAGTTCTGACAAAAACTCTTGAATACTGGCCACGAAAGTCAGGATGAAATTGACAACAAATGCAACGCAGTATCGACAACATGAAGAAACAATTGATTACTGGTCGAACGAGGGCCAAGACTACATAGAATAAAATCCACGCAAAACTTAGACCAAATGAAAATCCTTGATTATTATAAAAACAGTCAAAAGTACAAGGGCAACAAACACAAATATATTTTTTACAGGAACAGGATATCATTCGATTTATGAATGCTCCGATTACATGTACAACAGACTATTAAAAAATAATGACAGAAAAACAAATCACAATTGTTTAAAGAACGGCCACAATTACACGAACTATGGCTGACAAATAATTCTTGACAGAATGAAGAAAATACTAATGAATACTAACCAAACGAAGGTCAGGATTAAATTGATACAAATTCAAAAAAAAACATTAGAATAAATTTAAGAAATAATAAACGACTAATGGTCATTCTCATAATAGCCACGTTATGAAAATGAACACAAGTTTTGACAAAAATACAAAAGAAAGATGTGGTTAAAAAGTTTTGATACAGCAAGGAGTTTACAGGCAAACCTTGCTTGAACTTGAGGGAAGATTGCATGAGCCAATTATATGGATAAAAGCCGACTAAACGTTTCTTACAACACAAAAAAGCATAGGAAACGTCCAATTAGGGAAAATTTTATGAATTAATTGACAAAAAAATCTTGGTAAAAATGAGATTAATGAATACTGGTTATTTTAAACGAGGGCCAGGATCACATCAACAACGGACAAAAATTTTTTCAAAAAGAAATAAAAAAAGTTGACTGATGGTCAATATTCTCGGCGCTATAAGGCTAACAATGAACAACGGCTTCGACCAAACGAGCAAGAAAGCAATAGATTGAATACTGATCTATCGAAGGCAAAAATTAATTTGTTAGAAACTGACCGAATTTTTCACAGAAGCAAGAAAAGACCATCGACTATTGGCCAAGTGAGGGCAGCAACTACATTGATACAATTCACGTAAGTTATAACAATATCCTGATCGGATGAAAGCCACGAGCAGATGGCTCAGAACTGACAAATTTAAAAAATATTTTGCTGATTCCGGTCTGTCAAAAGTAGAGAAAACAAGAATAACAGCCTACACGCAGATTTGACAACTTGAAGAAACGAAAAAAGACTATTGATCCAACGAAGGCCAAGATTACATAGAAAACAACCCGCACAAAAATATTTGCGGAATTTTGGAGAATAAATCAAGTACTGGTCGACCGAAGGCACCAATTATATTGTTCAGACCTAGAAAAAAGGATACTTTTCAAATTGCGGCCAATTACATGAATTATAACTGACACAGTTCTGACAAAAACTCTTGAATACTGGCCACGAAAGTCGGGATGAAATTGACAACAAATGCAACGCAGTATCGACAACATGAAGAAACAATTGATTACTGGTCGAACGAGGGCCAAGACTACATAGAATAAAATCCACGCAAAACTTAGACCAAATGAAAATCCTTGATTATTATAAAAACAGTCAAAAGTACAAGGGCAACAAACACAAATATATTTTTTACAGGAACAGGATATCATTCGACTTATGAATGCTCCGATTACATGTACAACAGACTATTAAAAAATAATGACAGAAAAACAAATCACAATTGTTTAAAGAACGGCCACAATTACACGAACTATGGCTGACAAATAATTCTTGACAGAATGAAGAAAATACTAATGAATACTAACCAAACGAAGGTCAGGATTAAATTGATACAAATTCAAAAAAAACATTAGAATAAATTTAAGAAATAATAAACGACTAATGGTCATTCTCATAATAGCCACGTTATGAAAATGAACACCAGTTTTGACAAAAAATACAAAAGAAAGATGTGGTTAAAAAGTTTTGATACAGCAAGGAGTTTACAGGCAAACCTTGGTTGAACTTGAGAGAAGATTGCATGAGCCAATTATGTTGATAAAAGCCGAAAAAACGTTTTTTACAACACCAAAACCATAGGAAACGTCAAATTAGGGCCAACTTTAAGAATTCCAATTGACAAAAAGGTCCTGATAAAATTGAGACTAATAAATACTGGTTAAATGATGGCCAGGATCACATCAACAGCGGACAAAAATCTTTTTTATAAGTGAAATATGAAAGTTGACTGATGGTCAAAATTCTCGGCTCTATATGGCTAACAATCAACAACGACTTCAACCAAACGAGCACAAAAAAGCAATAGATTGAATACTGATCTATTGATGGCAAGAAATATATTGTTAGAAACTGACTCAAACTTTCACAGGAGCAAGAAAAGACCATCGACTATTGGCCATGTGAGGGCCGCAACTACATCGACAAAATTCACTTATGTTGTAACAATATCCTGATCGGATGAAAGCCACGAGCAGAAGGCTAAGAACTGGCAAGTTCGTTGAAAAAATTTTTTCTGATACCGGTCTGTCAGAAGTAGAGAATACAAGAATAACAGCCTACACGCAGTTTTGACAACTTGAAGAGACGAAAAATGACTATTGGTCCAATGAAGGCCACGATTACATAGAAAACAACCCGCACAAAAATATTTGCAGAATTTTGGAGAATAAATCAAATACTGGTCGACCGATCGAATAAAGGCACCAATCATATTGTTCAGAACGAGAAAGGATACTTTACAAATTGCGGCCAATTACATGAATTATAACTGACATATTCCGACAAGAACACTTGAATACTGACCAAGAAGGTCAGGACGAAATTGACAACAAATGCAACGCAGTATCGACAACATGAAGAAACAATTGATTACCAATCGAACAAGGGTCAAGACTACATATAATAAAATCCACGCAAATCTTAGAACAATTGAAAATCATTGATTATTATAAAAACAGTCATAAGTAAAATGCCAACAAACAAAAATATTTTTTACAGGAACAAGATATCATTCGACTTATGAATGCTCCGATTACATGTACAACAGATTATTAAAAATAATGAAGGAAAACCAAATGACAATTGTTTAAAGAACGGCCGCAGTTACATGAAATAGGGCTGACAAAAAATTCCTGACACAATGAAGAAAATACCAATGAAAACTAACCAAACAAAAACCAGCATTGCATTGATAAAAAATGGAAGAGCTTTTAAATTTAAGAAACAATAAACGACTAATGGTCATTTTCATAATGGCTACGTTATGAAAAAGAACACCAGATTTGACAAAGAACACAAAAGAAAGATGTGGTTAAAAAAATTGATACAGTAAGGAATTTACAGGCAAACACTGGTTGAACTTGAGGGAAGATTGCATGAACCAAATTTATGGATAAAAGTCGAATAAACGTTTCTTACAAAACCAAAATCCATAGGAAACTTCAAATTAGGGCCAATTTATGGATTCTAATTGACAAAAAGGCCTTGATAAAGTTGAGACTAATGAATACTGGTTCAATGAGGTCCAGGACCACATCAACAGCGAACAAATATCTTTTTAATAAGTGAAATATGAAAGTTAACTGATGATCAAAATTCTCGGCTATATAAGGCTAACAATAAACAACGGCTTCGATCAAACGAGCAAAAAAGCAATAGATTGAACACTGATCTACCGAAGGCAAAAGTTAAATTGTTAGAAACTGACCCAATTTTTCAAAGAAGCAAGAAAAGACCATCGATAATCGGCCAAGTGATGGCAGCAACTACATTGATACAATTCACGTAAGTTGTAACAATGTCCTGATTCGATGAAAGCCACGAGCATATGGCTAAGAACTGACAAGTTTGTTAAAAAATATTTTACTGATACGGGTCTGTCAGAAGTAGAGAATACAAGAATAACAGCCTACACGCAGATTTGACAACTTGAATAAACGAAAAATAACTATTGGTCAAACGAAGGCCAAGATTACATAGAAAACAACCCGCACAAAAATATTTGCAGAATTTTGGAGAAGAAATCAAATACTGGTCGACCGAAGGCACGAATTATATTGTTCAGAACGAGAAAAGATACTTTTCAAATTGCGGTCAATTACATGAATTATAAGTGACACATTCCGACAAAAACACTTGAATACTGGCCACGAAGGTCAGGACGAAATTGACAGCAAATGCAGCGCAGTATCGACAACATGAAGAAACAATTGATTACTGGCCGAACGAGGGCCAAGACTACATAGAATGAAATCCACGCAAATCTCAGACCAATTGAAAATCATTGATTATTGGTAAAAAAGAGACATAACTACAAGGGTGACAACCACAATTTTTTTTTACAGAAACAAGATATCATTCGACTTATGAATGCTCCGATTACATGTACAACAGACTATTAAAAAATAATGACAGAAAAACAAATGACAATTGTTTAAAGAACGGCCGCAATTACAAGAACTATCGCTGACAAATAAGTCTTGACAGAAACAAGAAAATACCAGTGAATACAAACCAAACGAAGGCCAGGATTACATTGATAAAAATTCAAAAAAAAACAGAATAAATTTAGGAAATAATAAACGACTTGGTCATTTTCATAATGGCCACGTTATGAAAAAGAACACCAGATTTGACAAAAAATACAAAAGAAAGATGTGGTTAAAAAGTTTTGATACAGTAAAGAGTTTACAGGCAAACCTTGGTTGAACTTGAGGGAAGATTGCATGAACCAAATATATGGATAAAAGTCGAATAAAAGTCGAACAGCGGACAAAAATCTTTCAAAAACCATAGGAAACTTCAAATTAGGGCCAATTTTTTGAATTCTAATTGACAGAAATTTAAAATTCTAATTAATTCTAATTCTAATTAAATTGATACAAATTCAAAAAAAAACATTAGAATAAAATTAAGAAATAATAAACTACTAATGGTCATTTTCACAATAGCAACGTTATGAAAATGAACACCAGTTTTGACAAAAATACAAAAGAAAGATGTGGTAAAGAGTTTACAAGCAAACCTTGGTTGAACCTGAGGGAAGATTGCATAAGCCAATTATATGGATAAAAGCCGAATAAACGTTTTTTACAACACCAAAAACTATAGAAAACGTCAAGCTAGGGCCAATTTTATGAATTCTAATTGACAAAAAGGTCTTGATAACATTGAGACAAATAAATACTGGTTAAATGATGGCCAGGATCACATCAACAGCGGAAAAAAATCTTTTTAATAATTGAAATATGAAAGTTGAGTGATGGTCAAAATTTTCGGCTCTATATGGCTAACAATCAACAACGGCTTCGACCAAACGAGCAGAAAAACAATAGATTGAATACTGATCTATCGAAGGCAATGATAATTGACTGCTCGTCAGGCAAGATCAGTGACATGGAAAAATCAAGACACGCAATCAAAAAAAATAAAAAAGCGGTTAAATACAGGATAGAGAGCGAAGAGAAAGGCCATGACTAAAAAACCCACGCAAATCTTAGACCAGTTAAAAATCATTGATTATTATAAAAAAAAGTCATAAGTACAAGGGTAACAAACACAAATATTTTTAAAAAGAAACAAGATATCATTCGACTTATGGATGCTCCGATTACATGTACAACAGACTATTAAAAAATAATGACGGAAAACCAAATGACAAATGTTTAAAGAACGGCCGCAATTACGTGAACTATGGCTGACAAAAAAGTCTTGACAGAATGAAGAAAATAGCAGTGAATACTAACCAAACGAAGGCCAGGATTACATAGATAAAAATTCGAAAAAAAACAGAAATTTAGGAAATAATAAACGACTTGGTCATTTTCATAATGGCCACGTTATGAAAAAGAACACCAGATTTGACAAAATATACAAACGAAAGATGTGGTTAAAAAAATGGATACAGTGAAGAATTTACAGGCAAACACTGGTTGAACTTCAGGGAAGATTGCATGAACAAAATATATGGATAAAAGTCGAATAAACGTTTCTTACAAAATCAAAAACCATAGGAAACTTCAAATTAGGGCCAATTTTATGAATTCTAATTGACAGAAAGGTCTTGATAAAATTGACACTAATAAATACTGGTTAAATGAGGGCCAGGATCACATCAACAGCGGAAAAAAACCTTTCTAATAAGTGAAACATGAAAGTTGACTGATGGACAAAATTCTCGGCTCAATTTGGCTAACAACCAACAACGGCTTCGACCAAACGAGCACAAAAAAGCAATAGATTGAATACTGATCTATTGAAGGCAAGAATTATATTGTTAGAAACTGACTCAATTTTTCACAGAAGCAAGAAAAGACCATCGACTATTGGCCAAGTGAGGGCAGCAACTACATTGATAAAATTCACGTAAGTTGTAACAATATCCTGATCGGATGAAAGCCACGTCAGGTGGCTAAGAACTGACCAGAAATTTTGTCAAAGTAAAAATCATTTTGTGATACCGGTCTGTCAGATGTAGAGAATACAACACTAACTCGCAGATTTGGCAACTTGAAGAAATGAAAAATGACTATTGGTCCAACGAAGGCCAAGATTACATAGAAAACAATCAGCACAAAAAAATTTGCAGAATTTTGGAGAATGAATCAAATACTGTAACAATATCCTGATCGGATGAAAGCCACGAGCAGATGGCTAAGAACTGACAAGAAAGTTTAAAAATTATTTTCTGATACAGGTCTGTCAGAAGTGAAGAATACAAGAATAACAGCCTACACGCAGATTTGACAACTTGAAGAAACGAAAAATGACTATTGGTCCAACGAAGGCCAAGATTACATAGAAAACAATCAGCACAAAAATATTTGCAGTATTGAGAATAAATCAAATACTGGTCGACCGAAGGCACCAATTTTATTGTTCAGAACGCGACAAGTGCTTTTCAAATTGCGGCCAATTACATGAATTATAACTGACAGAGTTCTCACAAAAACACTTGAATACTGGCCACAAAGTCACGATGACCTAGACAAAAAACTGAACGCAGTATCGACAACATGAAGAAACAATTGATTATTGGTCGAACGACGGCCAAGACTACATAGACAAAATCGAAACAGATATTCATTGACATAGACAAAAGCAATGATAATTTACTGCTCGTTAGGCAAGATCAGTGACATGGAAAATCAAGACACGCAATTAAAAAAATAAAAACGGTTGAATACAGGATAGAGAGCGAAGAGAAAGGCCATGACTAAAAAACCCACGCAAATCTTAGACCAGTTGAAAATCAATGAATATTGATAAAAAGAGTCATAATTACAAAGGTAACAACCACATTTTTTTTACAGACACAATATATGATTCGACTTATGAATGCTCCGATTACATGTACAACAGACTATTAAAAATAATGAAGGAAAACCAAATGACAATTGTTTAAAGAACGGCCGCAGTTACATGAAATAGGGCTGACAAAAAATTCCTGACACAATGAAGAAAATACCAATGAAAACTAACCAAACAAAAACCAGCATTGCATTGATAAAAAATGGAAGAGCTTTTAAATTTAAGAAACAATAAACGACTAATGGTCATTTTCATAATGGCTACGTTATGAAAAAGAACACCAGATTTGACAAAGAACACAAAAGAAAGATGTGGTTAAAAAAATTGATACAGTGAAGAATTTACAAGCAAACACTAGTTTAACATCAGGGAAGATTGCATGAACCAAATATATGGATAAAAGTCGAATAAACGTTTCTTACAAAACAAAACATAGGAAACTTCAAATTAGGGCCAATTTTATGAATTCTAATTGACAAAAAGGTCTTGATAAAATTGAGACTAATAAATACTGGTTAAATGAGGCCCAGGATCACATCAACAGCGGACAAAAATCTTTCTAATAAGTGAAACATGAAAGTTGACTGATGGTCAAAATTCTCGGCTCTATATGGCTAACAATCAACAACGGCTTCGACCAAACGAGCAGAAAAACAATAGATTGAATACTGATCTATCGAAGGCAATGATAATTGACTGCTCGTCAGGCAAGATCAGTGACATGGAAAAATCAAGACACGCAATTAAAAAAATAAAAAAGCGGTTAAATACAGGATAGAGAGCGAAGAGAAAGGCCATGACTAAAAAACCCACGCAAATCTTAGACCAGTTAAAAATCATTGATTATTATAAAAAAAAGTCATAAGTACAAGGGTAACAAACACAAATATTTTTAAAAAGAAACAAGATATCATTCGACTTATGGATGCTCCGATTACATGTACAACAGACTATTAAAAAATAATGACGGAAAACCAAATGACAAATGTTTAAAGAACGGCCGCAATTACGTGAACTATGGCTGACAAAAAAGTCTTGACAGAATGAAGAAAATAGCAGTGAATACTAACCAAACGAAGGCCAGGATTACATAGATAAAAATTCGAAAAAAAACAGAAATTTAGGAAATAATAAACGACTTGGTCATTTTCATAATGGCCACGTTATGAAAAAGAACACCAGATTTGACAAAATATACAAACGAAAGATGTGGTTAAAAAAATGGATACAGTGAAGAATTTACAGGCAAACACTGGTTGAACTTCAGGGAAGATTGCATGAACAAAATATATGGATAAAAGTCGAATAAACGTTTCTTACAAAATCAAAAACCATAGGAAACTTCAAATTAGGGCCAATTTTATGAATTCTAATTGACAGAAAGGTCTTGATAAAATTGACACTAATAAATACTGGTTAAATGAGGGCCAGGATCACATCAACAGCGGAAAAAAACCTTTCTAATAAGTGAAACATGAAAGTTGACTGATGGACAAAATTCTCGGCTCAATTTGGCTAACAACCAACAACGGCTTCGACCAAACGAGCACAAAAAAGCAATAGATTGAATACTGATCTATTGAAGGCAAGAATTATATTGTTAGAAACTGACTCAATTTTTCACAGAAGCAAGAAAAGACCATCGACTATTGGCCAAGTGAGGGCAGCAACTACATTGATAAAATTCACGTAAGTTGTAACAATATCCTGATCGGATGAAAGCCACGTCAGGTGGCTAAGAACTGACCAGAAATTTTGTCAAAGTAAAAATCATTTTGTGATACCGGTCTGTCAGATGTAGAGAATACAACACTAACTCGCAGATTTGGCAACTTGAAGAAATGAAAAATGACTATTGGTCCAACGAAGGCCAAGATTACATAGAAAACAATCAGCACAAAAAAATTTGCAGAATTTTGGAGAATGAATCAAATACTGTAACAATATCCTGATCGGATGAAAGCCACGAGCAGATGGCTAAGAACTGACAAGAAAGTTTAAAAATTATTTTCTGATACAGGTCTGTCAGAAGTGAAGAATACAAGAATAACAGCCTACACGCAGATTTGACAACTTGAAGAAACGAAAAATGACTATTGGTCCAACGAAGGCCAAGATTACATAGAAAACAATCAGCACAAAAATATTTGCAGTATTGAGAATAAATCAAATACTGGTCGACCGAAGGCACCAATTTTATTGTTCAGAACGCGACAAGTGCTTTTCAAATTGCGGCCAATTACATGAATTATAACTGACAGAGTTCTCACAAAAACACTTGAATACTGGCCACAAAGTCACGATGACCTAGACAAAAAACTGAACGCAGTATCGACAACATGAAGAAACAATTGATTATTGGTCGAACGACGGCCAAGACTACATAGACAAAATCGAAACAGATATTCATTGACATAGACAAAAGCAATGATAATTTACTGCTCGTTAGGCAAGATCAGTGACATGGAAAATCAAGACACGCAATTAAAAAAATAAAAACGGTTGAATACAGGATAGAGAGCGAAGAGAAAGGCCATGACTAAAAAACCCACGCAAATCTTAGACCAGTTGAAAATCAATGAATATTGATAAAAAGAGTCATAATTACAAAGGTAACAACCACATTTTTTTTACAGACACAATATATGATTCGACTTATGAATGCTCCGATTACATGTACAACAGACTATTAAAAATAATGAAGGAAAACCAAATGACAATTGTTTAAAGAACGGCCGCAGTTACATGAAATAGGGCTGACAAAAAATTCCTGACACAATGAAGAAAATACCAATGAAAACTAACCAAACAAAAACCAGCATTGCATTGATAAAAAATGGAAGAGCTTTTAAATTTAAGAAACAATAAACGACTAATGGTCATTTTCATAATGGCTACGTTATGAAAAAGAACACCAGATTTGACAAAGAACACAAAAGAAAGATGTGGTTAAAAAAATTGATACAGTGAAGAATTTACAAGCAAACACTAGTTTAACATCAGGGAAGATTGCATGAACCAAATATATGGATAAAAGTCGAATAAACGTTTCTTACAAAACAAAACATAGGAAACTTCAAATTAGGGCCAATTTTATGAATTCTAATTGACAAAAAGGTCTTGATAAAATTGAGACTAATAAATACTGGTTAAATGAGGCCCAGGATCACATCAACAGCGGACAAAAATCTTTCTAATAAGTGAAACATGAAAGTTGACTGATGGTCAAAATTCTCGGCTCTATATGGCTAACAATCAACAACGGCTTCAACCAAACGAGCACAAAAAAGCAAAAGATTGAATACTGATCTATTGAAGGCAAGAATTATATCGTTAGAAACTGACTCAATTTTTCACAGAAGCCAGAAAAGACCATCGACTATTGGCCAACTGAGGGCAGCAACTACATTGATAAATTTCACGTAAAATGTAACAAAATCCTGATCGGATGAAAGCCAGGAGCAGATGGCTAAGAACTGACAAGTTTGTTAAAAAATATTTTTCTGATACGGGTCTGTCAGAAGTAAAGAATACAAGAATTAACAGCCTACACGCAGATTTGAGAACTTGAAGAAACGAAAACTTACTATTGGTCCAACGAAGGCCAAGATTACATAGAAAACAATCAGCACAAATATATTTGCAGTATTGAGAATAAATCAAATATTGGTCGACCGAAGGCACCAATTCTATTCAGAACGAGACAAGTGCTTTTCAAATTGCGGCCAATTACATGAATTATAACTGACAGAGTTCTGACAAAAACACTTGAATACTGGCCACAAAGTCAAGATGACCTAGACAAAAAACTGAACGCAGTATCGACAACATGAAGAAACAATTGAATATTGGTCGAACGACGGCCAAGAGTACATAGACAAAATCGAAACAGATACTCATTGACATAGACAAAAGCAATGATAATTTATTCCTCGTTAAGCAAGATCAGTGACATGGAAAATCAAGACACGCAATTAAAAAAATAAAAACGGTTGAATACAGGATAGAGAGCGAAGAGAAAGGCCATGACTAAAAAACCCACGCAAATCTTAGACCAGTTGAAAATCATTGAATATTGATAAAAAAGAGTCATCATTACAAGGGTAACAACCACATTTTCACTTTTTACAGACACAATATATGATTCGACTTATGAATGCTCCGATTACATGTACAACAGACTATTAAAAATAATGAAGGAAAACCAAATGACAATTGTTTAAAGAACGGCCGCAGTTACATGAAATAGGGCTGACAAAAAATTCCTGACAGAATGAAGAAAATACCAATGAAAACTAACCAAACAAAAGCCAGGATTGCATTGATAATAAATGGAAAAGAACTTTAAAATAAATTTAGGAAATAATAAACGACTAATGGTCATTTTCATAATGGCCACGTTATGAAAAAGAACACCAGATTTGACAAAAAATACAAAAGAAAGATGAGGTTAAAAAAATTGATACAGTGAAGAATTTACAAGCAAACACTAGTTGAACATCAGGGAAGATTGCATGAACCAAATATATGGATAAAAGTCGAATAAACGTTTCTTACAAAACCAAAAAACATAGGAAACTTCAAATTAGGGCCAATTTTATGAATTCTAATTGACAAAAAGGTTTTGATAAAATTGAGACTAATAAATACTGGTTAAATGAGGGCCAGGATCACATCAACAGCGGACAAAAATCTTCCTAATAAGTGAAACATGAAAGTTGACTGATGGTCAAAATTCTCGGCTCTATATGGCTAACAATCAACAACGGCTTCAACCAAACGAGCACAAAAAAGCAAAAGATTGAATACTGATCTATTGAAGGCAAGAATTATATCGTTAGAAACTGACTCAATTTTTCACAGAAGCAAGAAAAGACCATCGACTATTGGTCAAGTGAGGGCAGCAACTACATTGATAAATTTCACGTAAGTTGTAACAAAATCCTGATCGGATGAAAGCCAGGAGCAGATGGCTAAGAACTGACAAGTTTGCTTAAAAATATTTTTCTGATACGGGTCTGTCAGAAGTAAAGAATACAAGAATAACAGCCTACACGCAGATTTGACAACTTGAAGAAACGAAAAAAGACTATTGGTCCAACGAAGGCCAAGATTACATAGAAAACAATCAGCACAAAAATATTTGCAGTATTGAGAATAAATCAAATACTGGTCGACCGAAGGCACCAATTCTATTCAGAACGAGACAAGTGCTTTTCAAATTGCGGCCAATAACATGAATTATAACTGACAGAGTTCTGACAAAAACACTTGAATACTGGCCACAAAGTCAAGATGACCTAGACAAAAAACTGAACGCAGTATCGACAACATGAAGAAACAATTGATTAATGGTCGAACGACGGCCAAGACTACATAGACAAAATCGAAACAGATATTCATTGACATAGACAAAAGCAATGATAATTTGTTCCTCGTTAAGCAAGATCAGTGACATGGAAAATCAAGACACGCAATTAAAAAAATAAAAACGGTTGAATACAGGATAGAGAGCGAAGAGAAAGGCCATGACTAAAAAACCCACGCAAATCTTAGACCAGTTGAAAATCATTGAACATTGATAAAAATGAGTCATAATTACAAGGGTAACAACCACATTTTTTTTACAGAAAAAAGATATGATTCGACTTATGAATGCTCCGATTATATGTACAACAGACTATTAAAAATAATAAAGGAAAACCAAATGACAATTGTTTAAAGAACGGCCGCAGTTACATGAAATAGGGCTGACAAAAAATTCCTGACAGAATGAAGAAAATACCAATGAAAACTAACCAAACAAAAGCCAGGATTGCATTGATAATAAATGGAAAAGAACTTTAAAATAAATTTAGGAAATAATAAACGACTAATGGTCATTTTCATAATGGCCACGTTATGAAAAAGAACACCAGATTTGACAAAAAATACAAAAGAAAGATGAGGTTAAAAAAATTGATACAGTGAAGAATTTACAAGCAAACACTAGTTGAACATCAGGGAAGATTGCATGAACCAAATATATGGATAAAAGTCGAATAAACGTTTCTTACAAAACCAAAAAACATAGGAAACTTCAAATTAGGGCCAATTTTATGAATTCTAATTGACAGAACGGTCTTGATAAAATTGACACTAAAAAATACTGGTTAAATGAGGGCCAGGATCACATCAACAGCGGACAAAAATCTTTTTAATAAGTGAAATCTGAAAGTTGACTGATGGTCAAAATTTTCGGCTCTATATGGCTAACAATCAACAACGGCTTCGACAAAACGAGCAGAAAAGCAATAGATTGAATACTGATCTATCGAAGGCAAGAACTATTTTGTTAGAAACTGACCCAATTTTTCAAAGAAGCAAGAAAAGACCATTGACTATTGGCCAAGTGAGGGCAGCAACTACATTGATACAATTCACGTAAGTTGTAACAAAATCCTGATCTGATGAAAGCCACGAGCAGATGGCTAAGAAATGACAAGTTTGTTAAAAACTTTTTCTGATACCAGTCTGTCAGAAGTAGAGAATAAAAGAATAACAATCGACACGCAGATTTGACAACTTGAAGAAACGAAAAATGACTATTGGTCCAACGAAGGCCAAGATTACATAGAAAACAATCCGCACAAAAATATTTGCAGAATTTTGGAGAAAAAATCAAATACTGGTCGACCGAAATAACCAATTATATTGTTCAGAACAAGACAAGTTAATACTTTTCAAATTGCGACGATTACATGAATTATAACTGACATAGTTCTGACAAAAACTGAATACTGGCCACGAAGGTCAGCATGAAATTGACAACAAATGCACTGCAGTATCGACAACATGAAGAAACAATTGATTATTGGTCGAACGAGGGCCAAGACTACCTAGAATAAAATCGGCACAGAATTTCATTGACATAGACAAAAGCAATGATAACTGAGTGCTCGTCAAGCAAGATCAGTGACGTGTAAAAATCAAGACATGGATTAAAAAAAGCGGTTGAATACAGGATAGAGAGCCAAGAGAAACCGAATGGATAAAAAGTCCACGCAAATCTTAGACCAATTAAAAATTATTGATTATTATAAAAAAAGTCATAAGTACAAGGGTAACAAACACAAATATTTTTAAAAAGAAACAAGATATCATTCGACTTATGGATGCTCCGATTACATGTACAACAGACTATTAAAAAATAATGACGGAAAACCAAATGACAAATGTTTAAAGAACGGCCGCAATTACGTGAACTATGGCTGACAAAAAAGTCTTGACAGAATGAAGAAAATACCAGTGAATACTAACCAAACGAAGGCCAGGATTACAATGATAAAATTTCAAAAAAAAACATTAGAATAAATTTAAATAATAAGCAACTAATGGTCATTTTCATAATGGCCACGTTATGAAAAAGAACACCAGATTTGAAACAATATACAAAAAAAAGATGTGGTTAAAAAAATTGATACAGTGAAGAATTTGCAGGCAAACACTGGTTGAACTTCAGGGAAGATTGCATGAACCAAATTTATGGGTAAAAGTCGAATAAACGTTTCTTACAAAACCAAAAAACCGTAGGAAACTTCAAATTAGGGCCAATTTTATGAATTCTTATTGACAAAAAGGTCTTGATAAAAATGAGACTAATAAATACTGGTTAAGTGAGGGCCAGCATCACATCAACAGCGGACAAAAATCTTTTTAAAAAGTGAAATCTGAAAGTTGACTGATGGTCAAAATTTTCGGCTCTATATGGCTAACAATCAACAACGGCTTCGACCAAACGAGCAGAACAGCAATAGATTGAATACTGATCTATCGAAGGCAAGAACTATTTTGTTAGAAACTGACCCAATTTTTCAAAGCAAGAAAAGACCATTGACTATTGGCCAAGTGAGGGCAGCAACTACATTGATACAATTCACCTAAGTTGTAACAAAATCCTGATCTGATGAAAGCCACGAGCAGATGGCTAAGAACTGACGAGTTTGTTGAAAAATAATTTTCTGATACCAGTCTGTCAGAAGTAGGGAATACAAGAATGACAACCTACACGCAGATTTGACAACTTAAAGAAACGAAAAATGACTATTGGTCCAACGAAGGCCATGATTACATAGAAAACAATCCGCACAAAAATATTTGCAGAATTTTGGAGAAAAAATCAAATACTGGTCGACCGAAATAACCAATTATATTGTTCAGAACGAGACAAGTTGATACTTTTCAAATTGCGGCCAATTACATGAATTATAACTGACATAGTTCTGACAAAAACACTTGAATACTGGCCACGAAGGTCAGCATGAAATTGACAACAAATGCACTGCAGTATCGACAACATGAAGAAACAATTGATTATTGGTCGAAGGAGGGCCAAGACTACCTAGAACAAAATCGACACAGATTTTCATTGACATAGACAAAAGCAATGATAATTGACTGCTCGTCAAGCAAGATCAGTGACATGTAAAAATCAAGACATGCAATTAAAAAAAAGCGGTTGAATACAGGATAGAGAGCCAAGAGAAAGGGCATGGATAAAAAATCCACGCAAATCTTAGACCAATTGAAAATCATTATTATTATAAAAAAGAGTCATAAAAACAATGGCAACAAACAAAAATATTTTTTTTACAGGAACAAGTTATCATTCGACTTATGAAAGCTCCGATTACATGTACAACAGACTATTAAACAATAATGACCGAAAACCAAATGACAATTGTTTAAAGAACGGCCGCAATTACATGAACTATGGCTGACAATATAAGTCTTGACAGAATGAAGAAAATAGCAGTGAATACTAACCAAACGAAGGCCAGGATTACAATGATAAAAATTCACAAAAAAAATTAGAATAAATTTAAATAATAAAAGACTAATGGTCATTTTCATAATAGCCACGTTATGAAAATGAACACCAGTTTTGACAAAAAATACAAAAGAAAGATGTGGTTAAAAAGTTTTGATACAGTAAAGAGTTTACAGGCAAACCTTGGTTGAACTTGAGGGAAGATTGCATGAACCAAATATATGGATAAAAGTCGAATAAAAGTCGAACAGCGGACAAAAATCTTTCAAAAACCATAGGAAACTTCAAATTAGGGCCAATTTTTTGAATTCTAATTGACAGAAAGGTCTTGATAAAATTGACATTAATAACTACTGGTTCAATGAGGGCCACGATCACATCAACAGCGGACAAAAATCTTTCTAATAAGTGAAACATGAAAGTTGACTGATGGTCAAAATTCTCGGCTCTATATGGCTAACAATCAGCAACGGCTTCGACCAAACGAGAACAAAAAAGCAAAAGATTGAATACTGATCTATTGAAGGCAAGAATTATATCGTTAGAAACTGACCCAATTTTTCAAAGAAGCAAGAAAAGACCATCGACTATTGGCCAAGTGAGGGCAGCAACTACATTGATACAATTCACGTAAGTTGTACCAATATCCTGATCGGATGAAAGCCACGAGCACATGGCTATGAACTGACAAGTTTGTTTCAATTTTTTTTTCTGATACCGGTTTGTAAGAAGTAGATAATACAAGAATAACAGCCTACACGCAGATTTGACAACTTGAAGAAACGAAAAATGACTATTGGTTCAACAAAGGCCAAGATTACATAGAAAACAATCCGCACAAAAATATTTGCAGAATTTTGGAGAATAAATCAAATACTGGTCGACCGAATGCACCAATTATATTGATCAGAACGAGACAAGTTGATACTTTTCAAATTGCGGCCAATTACATGAATTATAACTGACATAGTTCTGACAAAAACACTTGAATACTGGCCACGAAGGTCAGCATGAAATTGACAACAAATGCACTGCAGTATCGACAACATGAAGAAACAATTGATTATTGGTCGAACGAGGGCCAAGACTACCTAGAACAAAATCGACACAGATTTTCATTGACATAGACAAAAGCAATGATAATTGACTGCTCGTCAAGCAAGATCAGTGACATGTAAAAATCAAGACATGCAATTAAAAAAAAAGCGGTTGAATACAGGATAGAGAGCCAAGAAAAAGGGCATGGATAAAAAATCCACGCAAATCTTAGACCAATTGAAAATCATTATTATTATAAAAAAGAGTCATAAAAACAATGGCAACAAACAAAAATATTTTTTTTTACAGGAACAAGTTATCATTCAACTTATGAAAGCTCCGATTACATGTACAACAGACTATTAAACAATAATGACCGAAAACCAAATGACCAAATGACAATTGTTTAAAGAACGGCCGCAATTACATGAACTATGGCTGACAATATAAGTCTTGACAGAATGAAGAAAATACCAGTGAATACTAACCAAACGAAGGCCAGGATTACAATGATAAAAATTCACAAAAAAAAATTAGAATAAATTTAAATAATAAAAGACTAATGGTCATTTTCATAATAGCCACGTTATGAAAATGAACACCAGTTTTGACAAAAAATACAAAAGAAAGATGTGGTTAAAAAGTTTTGATACAGTAAAGAGTTTACAGGCAAACCTTGGTTGAACTTGAGGGAAGATTGCATGAACCAAATATATGGATTAAAGTCGAATAAAAGTCGAACAGCGGACAAAAATCTTTCAAAAACCATAGGAAACTTCAAATTAGGGCCAATTTTTTGAATTCTAATTGACAGAAAGGTCTTGATAAAATTGACATTAATAACTACTGGTTCAATGAGGGCCACGATCACATCAACAGCGGACAAAAATCTTTCTAATAAGTGAAACATGAAAGTTGACTGATGGTCAAAATTCTCGGCTCTATATGTCTAACAATCAGCAACGGCTTCGACCAAACGAGAACAAAAAAGCAAAAGATTGAATACTGGTCTATTGAAGGCAAGAATTATATCGTTAGAAACTGACCCAATTTTTCAAAGAAGCAAGAAAAGACCATCGACTATTGGCCAAGTGAGGGCAGCAACTACATTGATACAATTCACGTAAGTTGTACCAATATCCTGATCGGATGAAAGCCACGAGCACATGGCTATGAACTGACAAGTTTGTTTCAATTTTTTTTCTGATACCGGTTTGTAAGAAGTAGATAATACAAGAATAACAGCCTACACGCAGATTTGACAACTTGAAGAAACGAAAAATGACTATTGGTTCAACAAAGGCCAAGATTACATAGAAAACAATCCGCACAAAAATATTTGCAGAATTTTGGAGAATAAATCAAATACTGGTCGACCGAATGCACCAATTATATTGATCAGAACGAGACAAGTGGATACTTTTCAAATTGCAGCCAATTACATGAATTATAACGGACACAGTTCTGACAAAAACACTTGAATAATGGCCACGAAGGTCAGGATGAATATGACAACAAATGCAACGCAGTATCAACAACATGGAGAAACAATTGATTATTGGTCGAACGAGTGCCAAGACTACAGAATAAAATTGACACAGATATCCGTTGACAGACAAAAGCATTGATAATTGACTGCTCATCAAGCAAGATCCGTGACACGGAGAAATCAAGACACGCAATTAAAAAATACAAAAAGCGGTTGAATAAATGATAGAGAGCCAAGAGAAAGGCCATGGATAAAAAATCCACTCAAAATTTAGAGCAATTGAAAATCATTGATTATTATAAACAGAGTCATAATTACAAGGGTAACAAACCCAAATATTTTTTGTTACAGAAACAAGATATCATTCGACTTATGAATACTCCGATTACATGTATAGCAGACTATTCAAAAATAATGACGATAAACCAAATGACAATTGTTTAAAGAACGGCCGCAATGACATGAACTATGGCTGACAAATAAGTCTTGACAGAATAAAGAAAACACCAGTGGATACTAACCAAACGAAGGCCAGGATTACACTGATAAAAATTCAAAAAAACAGAAAATTAAGAAATAATAAACGATTAATGGTCATTTTCATAATAGCCACGTTATGAAAATGAAAACCAGTTCTGACAAAAAATGCAAAAGAAAGATGTGGTTAAAAAGTTTTGATACAGTAAAGAGCTTACAGGCAAACCTTGGTTGAACTTGAGGCAAGATTGCATGAGCCAATGATATGGATAAAAGCCAAATAAACGTTTCTTACAACACCAAAAACCATACGAAACGTCAATTTAGGACCAATTATATGAACTCTAATTGAAAAAAAAATCTTGATAAAAATGAGACTAATGAATACTGGTTAAACGAGGGCCAGGATCACATCAACAGCGGACAAAAATCTTTTCAAAAAGTGAAATAAAAAAAATGACTGATGGTCAATATTCTAGGCGCTAAAAGGCTAACAACAACCAAAGGCTTCGACCAAACGAGCAAAAAAAGCAATAGATTGAATACTGATCTATCGAAGGCAAGAATTATATTGTTAGAAACTGACCCAATTTTTCAAAGAAGCAAGAAAAGACCATCGACTATTGGCCAAGTGAGGGCAGCAACTACATTGATACAATTCACGTAAGTTGTAACAATATCCTGATTGGATGAAAGCCACGAGCACATGGCTAAGAACTGACAAGTTTGTTAAAAAAAATTTTCTGATACCGGTATGTAAGAAGAAGAGAATAAAAGAATAACAACCGACACGAAGATTTGACAACTTGAAGAAACGAAAAATAACTATTGGTTCAACAAAGGCCAAGATTACATAGAAAACAATCAGCACAAAGATATTTGCAGAATTTTGGAGAATAAATCAAAAACTGGTCGACCGAAAGCACCAATTATATTGTTCAGAACGAGACAAGTGGATACTTTTCAAATTAAAGTCAATTACATGAATTATAACTGACACAGTTTAAACACTTGAATAATGGCCAGGAAGGTCAGGATGAACCTGACAACAAATGCAACGCAGTATCGACAACATGAAGAAACAATTGATTATTGGTCGAACGAGGGCCAAGACTACAGAGTAAAATTTACACAGATATCCGTTGACAGACAAAAGCATTGATAATTGACTGCTCATCAAGCAAGATCAGTGACATGTAAAAATCAAGACATGCAATTAAAAAAAAAGCGGTTGAACACAGGATAGAGAGCCAAGAGAAAGGCCTTGGATAAAAAATCCACGCAAATCTTAGACCAATTCAACATCATTGATTATTATAAACAGAGTCATAAGTACAAGGGTAACAAACACAAATATTTTTTTACAGAAACAAGATATCACTCGACTTATGAATACTCCGATTACATGTACAACAGACTATTAAAAAACAAAGACGGAAAACCAAATGACAATTGTTTAAAGAACGGCCGCAATGACATGAACTATGGCTGACAAATAAGTCATGACAGAATGAATAAAATACCAGTGAATACTAACCAAAGGAAGGCCAGGATTACACTGATAAAAATTCAAAAAAAGATTAGAATAAAGTTAAGAAATAATAAACGATTAATGGTCATTTTCATAATAGCCACGTTATGAAAATGAACACCAGTTCTGACAAAAAATACAAAAGAAAGATGTGGTTAAAAAGTTTTGATACAGTAAAAGAGTTTACAGGCAAACCTTGGTTGAACTTGACGCAAGATTGCATGAGATAATGATATGGATAAAAGTCGAATAAACGTTTCTTACAACACCAAAAACCATGGGAAACGTCAATTTAGGGCCAATTATATGAATTCTAATTGACAAAAAAATCTTGATAAAAATGAGACTAATGAATACCGGTTAAACGAGGGCCAGGATCACATCAACAGCGGACAAAAATCTTTTCAAACAGTGAAATAAAAAAAATGACTGATGCTCAATATTCTCGGCGCTACAAGTCTAAAAATAAACAACGGCTTCGACCAAACGAGCAAAAAAGCAATAGATTGAATACTGATCTATCGAAGGCAAGATTTATATTGTTAGAAACTGACTCAAATTTTCACAGGAGCAAGAAAAGACCATCGACTAATGGCCATGTGAGGGCCGCAACTACATCGACAAAATTCACTTATGTTGTATCAATATCCTGATCGGATGAAAGCCACGAGAAGATGGCTAAGAACTGACAAGAAAGTTTAAAAACTATTTTCTGATACCGGTCTGTCAGAAGTAGAGAATACAAGAATAACAGCCTAGACGCAGATTTGACAACTTGAAGAAACGAAAAATGACTATTGGTCCAACGAAGGCCAAGATTACATAGAAAACAGTCAGCACAAAAATATTTGCAGTATTATTTATTATATGGTATATATATTTACAGAAACTGACAATAAATCAAATACTGGACGACAGAAGGCACCGATTATATTGTTCAGAACGAGAAAAGTGGATATTTTTCAAATTGCGGCCAATTACATGAATTATAACTGACACAGTTCTGACACAAACACTAGAATACTGGCCACGAAAGTCAAAATGACATCAACAAATAGAACGCAGTATCGACAACATGAAGAAACAATTGATTATTGGTCGAACGAGGGCCAAGACTACATAGAATAAAATCGACACAGATTTTCATTGACATAGACAAAAGCAATGATAATTGACTGCTCGTCAAGCAAAATCAGTGACAAGAAAAAATCAAGACACGCAATTAAAAAAATAAAAAAGCGGTTGAATACAGGATAGAGAGCCAAGACAAAGGCCATGGATAAAAAACTCACGCAAATCTTAGACCAATTGAAAATCATTGATTATTATAAAAAGAGTCATAAGTACAAGGGCAACAAACACAAATATATTTTTTTTATAGAAACAAGATATTCCACTTATGAATGCTCCGATTACATGCACAACAGACTATTAGAAAATAATGACGAAAACCATATGACAATTGTTTAAAGAACGTCCGCATTTACATGAACTAGGGCTGTCAAAAAATTCCTGCCAGAGTGAAGAAAATACCAATGAATGCAAACCAAAAAGCCAAGATTGCATTGATAATAAATGGAAAAGAACTTTTGAATTTAGGAAATAACCAGCGACTAATGCTCATTTTCATAAAGGCCACGTTATGAAAAAGAACACCAGTTTTGACAAAAAATAGAAAAGAAAGATGTGGTTAAAAAGTTTTGATAAAGTATGGAATTTACAGGTAAACACTGGTTGACCTCGAGGGAAGATTGCATGAGCCCATTATATGGATAACAGTCGAACAAACGTCTCTTACAAAGCCAAAAAACCATAGGAAACTTGAAATTAGGCCCAATTTTATAAATTCTAATTTACAAAAAGGGCTTGATAAAATTGAGACTGATAAATACTGGTTAAATGAGGGCCAGAACCACATCAACAGCGGACAAAAATCTTTTTAAACCGGGAAATATGAAAGTTGACTGATGGTCAAAATCCTCGGCGCTATATGGCTAACAATCAACAACGGCTTCGACCAAACGAGCAAAAAAAAGAAAGATTGAATACTGATCTATCGAAGGCAAGAATTATATTGTTAGAAACTGACCTAAATTTACACAGAAGCAAGAAAAGACCATCGACTAATGGCCAAGAAAGGGCAGCAACTACATTGATACAATTCACGTAAGTTGTAACAATATCCTGGCCGGATGAAAGCCACGAGCAGATGGCTAAGATCTGACAAGTTTGTTAAAAAATGTTTTCCTGATACCGGTCTGTCAAAAGTAGAGAATACAAGAATAACAGTCTACACGCAGATTTGACAACTGGAAGAAACGCTATTGGTCCAACGAAGAAAAAGAAAACATAGAAGACAATCAGCACAAAAATATTTGCAGAATGTTGTAGAATAAATCAAATACTGGTCGACAGAAGGCACCGATTATATTGTTCAGAACGAGAAAAGTGGATACTTTTCAAATTGCGGCCAATTACTTGAATTATAACTGACACAGTTCCGACAGAATACTGGCCACGAAAGTCAAGATAACATTGACAACAAATAGAATGCAGTATCGACAACATGAAGAAACATTTGATTATTGGTCGAACGAGGGCCAAGACTACATAGAATAAAATCGACACAGATTTTCAATGACATAGAAAAAAGCAATGATATTTGACTGCTCGTCAAGCAAGATCAGTGACAAGGAAAAATCAAGACACGCAATTAAAAAAAACAAAAAAGCGGTTGAATACAGGATAGAGAGCCAAGAAAAAGGCCATGGATAAAAAATCCACGCAAATCGTAGACCAATTGAAAATCATTGATTATAATAAAAAGAGTCATAAGTACAAGGGCAACAAACACAAATATTTTTTTTTACAGAAACAGTCTATCATTCCACTTATGAATGCTCCGATTACATGTACAACAGACTATTAAAAAATAATGAGGAAAACCAAATGAAAATTGTTTAAAGAACGGCCGCAATTACATGAACTATGGCTGACAAATAAGTCTTGACAGAATGAAGAAAATACCAACGAATACTAACCAAACAAAAGTCAGGATTACATTGATAATAATTGGAAAATACACAAAGATGTGGTTAAAAAGTTTTGATAGCGTAACGAATTTACAGTTAAACAATGGTTGAACTTGAGGAAAGATAGCAGGAGCAAATTAAACATGGGTTTTGCCAAAAAAACTAGAAACATAAGATAACCGTTTGAACAAAATACAGGATTAAATAAAAAATTGTCGACACAAAAAGTTGACAAAACGAGGAGAAGGCAAATGATAACTGGCCAAACGAAGAGGACGATTATAAAGATAACATCGGAAACACAAGTTTTTTTACAGAAGGAAATGAAAGTCGGCTATTAATCAAAAAGCAAGTAACTCTACGGATAGCAATGGTTGAGAGCTGTTCATACTGACCGAACGAGGTAGACAAAAACGAGAATAATAACAGACACACAATTTTTACAGTAGGATTTGTCAGCTGGCTACTAAAAAAAGAAGGCAGCAATTTAGATTTTAACAAAGATTTCAATAAATGTTTAGAGCGAAAGCTGAAACACCAATAGAATATTAGCCGAAGGAAGGCATGGACTTTGGTCGACACATTTTTATCAATGAAAGATATCGCAATTAACTGCCGATCGAAGCAAAATAGATACTATACAAATGCAACAACGGTTTTGGAAGAAAGGGCAGATGAACTCTGGCCAAACAAGGGGGATAATTATAGGGATTACATCCAAAACATCTAGAATAATATTGCAGTAGCATATGGCAGTAGACTAATGATAAAAAAAGTTGGTAACTACGGATAGCAATGGTGAGAGCGGTTCATAATGGTCGAACCAGGAGAAAGACTACAAGTAACAACAGACGCACAAATTATCCATCGAAGGCAAGATTTATATTGTTATATTTTGCTCAAATTTTTGCAGAAGCAAGAAAACACCATCGACTATTGGCCAAGGGAGGGCAGCAACTACATAGATAAAAATTCACGAAAATTGTATCCAGAAAAAAATATAAAAATTGACTAAAAAATTTTGTAAAAAATAACTATTTTGCGATACCGGTCTGTCATAAGTCCAAAAGACACCGATAACAGCCTACACGCAGATTTGACAACTTGAAGAAACAAAAAATGACTATTGATCCAACGAAGGCCAAGATTACATAGAAAACAATCCGCACAAAATTATTTGTAGAATTTTGGAGAATAAATTAAATACTGGTCGACAGAAGGCACCGATTATATTGTTCAGAACGAGAAAAGTGGATAATTTTCAAATTGCGGCAATTACATGAATTATAACTGACACAGTTCTGACAGAAACACTTGAATACTGGCCACGAAAGTCAAGATGACATTGACAACAAATAGAATGCAGTATCGACAACATGAAGAAACATTTGACTATTGGTCGAACGAGGGCCAAGACTACATAGAATAAAATCGACACAGATTTTCATTGACATAGACAAAAACAATGATATTTGACTGCTCGTCAAGCAAGATCAGTGACAACATGAATTATAACTGACACAGTTCTGACATAAACAAGATCAGTGACATTAAAATCAATACACGCCATTAAAAACTAAAAAAGCGATTGAAAGCAGGATAGAAAGCCAAGAGAAAGGCCATGGAGAAAAAATCCAAGCAAATCTTAGACCAATTGAAGAAAACATGAAGAAACAATTGATTACTAGTCGATCGAGGGCCAAGACTACATATAATTAAAACCACGCAAATCTTAGACCAATTGAAAATCATTGATTATTATAAAAAGAGTCATAAGTACAAGGGTAACAAACACAAATATTTTTAAAAAGAAACAAGATATGTTTCGACTTATGAATGCTCCGATCACATGTACAACAAACTATTAAAATATATCGACGGAAAACCAAATGACAACTGTTTAAAGAACGGCCGCAATAACATGAACTGTGGCTGACAAAAAGTCTTGACAGAATGAAGGAAATACCAATGAATACTAACTAAACAAAAGCCAGGATTGCATTGATAATAATCGGAAAAAAAACTAAAATTTAGGAAATAATAAACGACTAATGGTCGTTTTCAGAATGGCCACGTTATGATGAAAATGAACAGCAGTTTTGACAAATACAAAAGAAAGATGTGGTTATAAAATTTTGATACAGTAACGAATGTCCAGGCAAACACTGGTTGAACTAGAGGGAGGATTGGATAAGCAAATTACACATGGGTTTTGACAAAAAAACAAGAAACAAACTCTTTGAAAAAAGCCAGGATTAAATAAAAAATTGTTGACACAAAAAGTGGACAAAATGAAAAGAAGGTAATTGATAACTGGCCAAACGAAGGGGACGATTATAAAGATAACATCGGAAACACAAGTTTTTTACAGAAGGAAATGAAAGTCGGCTATTGATCAAAAAGCAAGTAATTATACGGATAGCAATGGTGAGAGCTGTTCATACTGACCGAACGAGGTAGACAAAAACGAGAATAACAACCGACACACAATTTTTACAGTAGGATTTGTCAGCTGGCTACTAAAAAAAGAAGGCAGCAATTTAGTAGATTTTAACAAAGATTTCAATAATTGTTCAGAGCGAAAGCTGAAACACCAATAGGATATTAGTCGAAGGAAGGCAGGGACTGTGGTCGACACATTTTTATCAATGAAAGATACCGCAATTACCTGCCGACCGATCAAATAAAAAATTGTCGACACAAAAAGTGGACAAAATGAAGAGAAGGCAATTGATAACTGGCCAAACGAAGGGGACGATTATAAAGATAACATCGGAAACACAACTTTTCATTACAGTAGCTAAATGACAGCTGACTGATCAATGAAATAGGCAGTAAAATATAGATTAAAATAACAAAGATTTAAATCAAAACAAAACAAAATGGATTATTGGCCGAACGAAGGCAAGGACTAGTGGATAACAAGCGAACCAAACAATTATTAATAAATGATATGGCAACTGACTACCCATCGGAAAAGGTAATTACTATAAGCATAAAAACCAATACAATGTTTTTCACGGTATAAAGAAACGGCAGTTGAAGACTTCAAACAAGGGGTATGCTTACATAGATGTCAACCCAATAAAATTATAGAGAGCGATCGACACAAAGGCTTTGGCAAACAAAATCAAGTTTTAACTGTTAAAGGAAATGCCATATGACTATCTATTGAAGGGAGGTAGTTACTATATGAAAAACAATTGAAACAACGTTTTGACAGCATGAAGACGCGGCAGTTGAAGACTGTTCAAACAAGACGGATAACTACATAGATGACAACCCACAAAAATTATAGACAGTGCTTGACACACTATGCTGATAAACGAAACTGTCAGTAATTATATAGATTGTAGACACAAAGTTTTAGATCAAAAGACAAAACAGCAGCAAAACAACTGTCGAACGAAGGCAGGCATTCGCAGAAAAGAAACAAAAAAGGTAGTTACTATGCGGATACCAATCATATAAACAAAACAGGCAGTAAACATATATTGAAGAGACAAAGGTTAAGATCAAAAGACGAAAAAAAGAAAAAAGTTCGGAGGAAAGCAGGGAATCGTGGATAAGAATCGGAGAACTGATCGAAGATAGGTATTTACTATACGGAAAACAATCAAGACAACGTTTTTGACACTGAAAAAACTGCAGTTGAATACTGGCCAAACCAGGAGCGTATCTATAAGAAAACACAAAATTCCAATTATTACTGCATTAGGACAGACCAGTAGGCTACTGATAAAAAAAAAGTATTTACGGATAGCCATGTTGAGAGCGGTTGATGATAATTTAACGAGAACGAATAAGAATATAACAACATACGTACAAGTTTTTATTAAAGTATGACTGTTGGCTAATAAACAAAAGAGGCAGTAAATATATAGATTGTAGCGACAAACGTTAAATCGGAAGACGAAACAATAACAATAGATTATTGGCCGAACGAAGTCAAGAAAAAAAGTTTTGATACAGTAAGTAATTTACAGGCAATCACTGGTTGAATTTGGGGACGACTGCATAAACAAGTGACCCGTGGGTAAACAAGTGAGCCAATATTAAATGAAAAATTGTTGTGACAAAAAGTGGACAAAATAAAGAAATGGCAAATGAATACTGGCCAAACGAAGGGGACGATTATAAAGATAACATCGGAAACACAAGTTTTTTTACAGAAGGAAATTAAAGTCGGCTATTGATCAAAAAGCAAGTAATTATACGGATAGCAATGGTGAGAGCTGTTCATACTGACCGAACGAGGTAGACAAAAACGAGAATAATAACCGACACACAATTTTTACAGTAGGATTTGTCAGCTGGCTACTAAAAAAAGAAGGCTGCAATTTAGTAGATTTTAACAAAAGACTTCAATAAATCTTTAGAGCGAAAGCTGAAACACCAATACAATATTAGCCGATGGAAGGCAGGGACTGTGGTCGACAAACCTTTATAAATGATATGGCAACTACCTGCCAATCGAAGCAAGATAGATAACTTCTATATAAATATTCGCAACAAGGTTTTTAACAACATGAAAAAGGGGTAGTTGAACACTGGCCAAACAAGGGGGATAATTATAGGCATTACATACAAAACATCAAATTTATTAGTGCAGTGGCACATGGCAGTTGATTATTGATCAAAAAAGCTAAAAAAAAAACTACGGATAGACTTAGTGAGAGCGGTTGATAATGGTCGCACGAGGAGAATGACTACAAGTATAACGACAGACCCACAAGTTTTTAGTAGAATATGAGCGTTGGCTAATAAACGAAAGAGGCAGTAAAAAAATGACAAAGGATTAGATCAAAAGACGAAACAAAACTAAATTGTAGAGAAAGGCAAGGACTCGTGGATAACAATCAAAACAAACAGTGATTAATAAAGGATAGGGCAATTGACTACAGATCGAAAGAAGGTAAGTACTATACGAACAACAATCGCAACAATGCTTTTCATAGTAAGAAAAAACGGCAGTTGAAGACTGTTCAAACCAGAGGGATAACTACATAGATGACAACCCACAAAAACTATAGACTGTGTTTGACACACTATACTGATAAACGGAACAGGAAGTATTCATATAGATTGTAGACACAAAGGTTTAGATCAGAAAACAAACCAGCAATAAAACAATGGTCGAACGAAGGCAGGCATTCGCATAAAAGAATCAAAAGAAGGTAGTTACTATGTGGATAAAAATCACGAAACAGGCAGTAAACATAAAGACTGTAGAGACAAAGGTTTAGATCAAAAGATGAAACAAAAGAAAAAAGTTCGAAGGAAAGCAGGGAATCGTGGATAATAATCGGAGAACTGATGGAAGAGAGGTAGTTACCAAACGGATAACAACACAACGTTTTTGACCGCATGAAAAAACTGCAGTTGAATACTAGCCAAACTAGGAGCGTATTTTTGTAAGAAAGCCGAAAACTCCAATTATTACTACATTAAGATATACCAGTAGGCTATTGATCAAAAAAAATTAGTACCTACGGATAGCCATGTTGAGAGCGGTTGAAGATGCTTTAACAAACAGAACGAATAAGAGTATAACAACATACAAAGTTTTATTAAAGTATATGACTGTTGGCTAATAAAAGGAAGAGGTAGTAAATATATATATATATATATATATATATATATTATATATATACATATATATATATATTATATATATATATATATATATATATATATATATATATATATATATATATACAATATATATATATTACTGTAGCGACATAAGTTAATTCGGAAGACAAAACAACAATAGATTATTGGCCAAACGAAGGCAAGGAAAAAAGTTTTGATACAGTAAGTAATTTACAGGCAATCACTGGTTGAATTTGGGGACGACTGCATAAACAAGTGACCCGTGGGTAAACAAGTAAGCCAAGATTAAATAAAAAATTGTCGCGACAAAAAGTGGACAAAATAAAGAAATGGCAAATGAATACTGGCCAAACGAAGGGGACGATTATAGAGATAATATCGACACATTTTTCTTTCAGAAGGATATGGAAGTAGGCTAGTGATCAAAACGCAAGTTATTGTACGGATAGAAATGATGAGAGCGCTTCATACTGACCGAACGAGGTGGACGAAAAGAAGGATATCAACAGACTCACAATTTTTACAGTAGGGTTTGCCAGATGGCTACTAAAGAAGGCGGCAATTTAGTAGATTTTAACAAAAGACTTCAATAAATCTTTAGAGCGAAAGCTGAAACACCAATACAATATTAGCCGATGGAAGGCAGGGACTGTGGTCGACAAACCTTTATAAATGATATGGCAACTACCTGCCAATCGAAGCAAGATAGATAACTTCTATATAAATATTCGCAACAAGGTTTTTAACAACATGAAAAAGGGGTAGTTGAACACTGGCCAAACAAGGGGGATAATTATAGGCATTACATACAAAACATCAAATTTATTAGTGCAGTGGCACATGGCAGTTGATTATTGATCAAAAAAGCTAAAAAAAAAACTACGGATAGACTTAGTGAGAGCGGTTGATAATGGTCGCACGAGGAGAATAACTACAAGTATAACGACAGACCCACAAGTTTTTAGTAGAATATGAGCGTTGGCTAATAAACGAAAGAGGCAGTAAAAAAATGACAAAGGTTTAGATCAAAAAACGAAACAAAACTAAATTAATTGCAGAGAAAGGCAAGGACTCGTGGATAACAATCGAAACAAACAGTGATCAATAAAGGATAGGGCAATTGACTACAGATCGAAAGAAGATAAGTACTATACGAACAACAATCGCAACAATGCTTTTCATAATAAGAAAAAACGGCAGTTGAAGACTGTTCAAACCAGAGGGATAACTACATAGATGACAACCCACAAAAACAATAGACTGTGTTTGACACACTATGCTGATAAACGGAACAGAAAGTATTTATATAGATTGTAGACACAAAGGTTTAGATCAGAAAACAAACCAGCAATAAAACAATGGTCGAACGAAGGCAGGCAATCGCATAAAAGAATCAAAAGAAGGTAGTTACTATGTGGATAAAAATCACGAAACAGGCAGTAAACATAAAGACTGTAGAGACAAAGGTTTAGATCAAAAGACGAAACAAAACTAAATTAATTGCAGAGAAAGGCAAGGACTCGTGGATAACAATCGAAACAAACAGTGATTAATAAAGGATAGGGCAATTGACTACAGATCGAAAGAAGATAAGTACTATACGAACAACAATCGCAACAATGCCTTTCATAGTAAGAAAAAACGGCAGTTGAAGACTGTTCAAACCAGAGGGATAACTACATAGATGACAACCCACAAAAACTATAGACTGTGTTTGACACACTATGCTGATAAACGGAACAGAAAGTATTTATATAGATTGTAGACACAAAGGTTTAGATCAGAAAACAAACCAGCAATAAAACAATGGTCGAACGAAGGCAGGCAATCGCATAAAAGAATCAAAAGAAGGTAGTTACTATGTGGATAAAAATCACGAAACAGGCAGTAATCATAAAGACTGTAGAGACAAAAGTTTAGATCAAAAGACGAAACAAAATTAAATTAATTGCAGAGAAAGGCAAGGACTCGTGGATAACAATCGAAACAAACAGTGATTAATAAAGGATAGGGCAATTGACTACAGATCGAAAGAAGGTAAGTACTCTACGAACAACAATCGTAACAATGCTTTTCATAGTAAGAAAAAACGGCAGTTGAAGACTGTTCAAACCAGAGGGATAACTACATAGATGACAACCCACAAAAACTATAGACTGTGTTTGACACACTATGCTGATAAACGGAACAGGAAGTATTTATATAGATTGTAGACACAAAGATTTAGATCAGAAAACAAACCAGCAATAAAACAATGGTCGAACGAAGGCAGGCAATCGCATAAAAAAATCAAAAGAAGGTAGTTACTATGTGGATAAAAATCACGAAACAGGCAGTAAACATAAAGACTGTAGAGACAAAGGTTTAGATCAAAAGACGAAACAAAATTAAATTAATTGCAGAGAAAGGCAAGGACTCGTGGATAACAATCGAAACAAACAGTGATTAATAAAGGATAGGGCAATTGACTACAGATCGAAAGAAGGTAAGTACTCTACGAACAACAATCGTAACAATGCTTTTCATAGTAAGAAAAAACGGCAGTTGAAGACTGTTCAAACCAGAGGGATAACTACATAGATGACAACCCACAAAAACTATAGACTGTGTTTGACACACTATACTGATAAACGGAACAGGAAGTATTTATATAGATTGTAGACACAAAGGTTTAGATCAAAAAACAAAACAGCAATAAAACAATGGTCGAACGAAGGCAGGCACTCGCAGAAAAGAAAGAAAAGAAGGTAGTTACTATGCGGATAAAAATCACGAAACAGGCAGTAAACATATAGACTGTAGAGACAAAGGTTTAGATCATAAGACTAAAAAAAGAAAAAATTTTGAAAGGAAATCAGGGAATCATGGACAAGAATAAAAAAACTGATCCAAGATAGGTAGTTAATAAACGAGAAAAAAATCAAGACAACGTTTTTGCCAGTATGAAGAAGCTGCAGTTGAATACTGGCCAAACTAGGGGGTATTCATAAGAACACAAAAACTCCAATTATTACTGCATTAGGATATACCAGTAGGCTAATGATCAGAAAAATTACTATCTACGTATAGCCATGTTGAGTGCCGTTGATGATGCTTGAACGAGGAGAACGAATAGGAGTATAACATACGAAAAAGTTTTTATTAAAGTATATGACTGTTGAATAATAAACGAAAGAGGCAGTAAATATATAGATTGTAGTGACAAAAGTTAAACCGGAAGACGAAACAACAATAGATTATTGGCCGAACGAAGGCAAGGACTCGTGGATAAAAATCGAAACAAACAATTATTCATAAAGGATCTGGCAAATGACTACCGATCGGAAAGGTAGTTACCATAAGCATAACAACCGCAACAATGTTTTTGACAGTAAGAAGAAACTGCAGTTGAATACTGTCCAAACTAGGTGTAATTATAAAACACAAAAATCCAATTATTACTGTATTAGGATATACCAGTATGCTATTGATCAAAAAAATTAGTATCTACGCATAGGCATGTTGAGGGCGGTTGATGATGCTTGAACGAGGAGAACGAATAAGAGTATAACTACATAAGTTTTTACTGAAGCATATGACTGTTGGCCAATAAAAGAAAGAGGCAAAAATAATATAGATTGTAGTGACAAAAGTTAAATCCGAAGGGGAAACAACAATGGATTATTGGCCGAAGGCAAGGACTCATGGATAACAATCGAAAGAAACTATAACTAATAAAGATGACTACCGTTCGAAAGAAGGTAGTTACTATACAAAAGAAAATCTCAACAACCTTTTTTACAATAAAAAGCAGTAGTTGAACACCGAACAAACGAGGGTCATAATTATAGGAACAAAATACAAAACTCAAATTCCTAATACAGTCGAATAGGACATCAGCCTATTGATCAAAAAACCAGTATCTACGGATTACCACGGTAAGAGCGGTTGATAATGGTCGAACGAGGAGAGCGACTACAAACAAATCAACAGAAACACAAGTTTTTATTACACTAGCTAAATGACAGTTGACTGATCAATCAAATAGGCAGTAAAATATAGATTAAAATAACAAAGATTTAAATCAAAACAAAACAAAATGGATTATTGGCCGAACGAAGGCAAGGACTAGTGGATAACAAGCGAAACAAACAATTATTAATAAATGATATGGCAACTGACTACGCATCGGAAAAGGTAGTTACTATAAGCATAACAACCGCTACAAAATTTTTGACGGTATAAAGAAACGGCAGTTGAAGACTTCAAACGAGGGGTATGCTTACATAGATGTCAACCCAATAAAATTATAGACAGCGATCGACACAAAGGCTTTGACAAACAAAATCAACAAGCTTAAACTGTTGAGAGAAATGGCGAACCACTACCAAAATCAAGTTTTAACTGTTAAAGGAAATGCCAAATGACTAACTATTGAAGGGAGGTAGTTACTATACGAAAAACAATCGAAACAACGTTTTGACAGTATGAAAAAACGGCAGTTGAAGACTGTTCAAACGAGCGGGATAACTACAAAGATGACAACCCACAAAAATCGTAGACAGTGGTTGACACATTATGCTGATAAACGAAAAAGGCAGTATTTATATAGATTGTAGAGAAAGTTTTAGATCAAAAGACAAAAAGTAGAAAAAAATTCCGGAGGAAAGCAGGGAATCGTGGATAAGAACCGAAAAATGATCGAAAAAAGGTAGTTACTATACGGAAAACAATCAAGACAACGTTTTTGAAAAGATGAAGAAACTGCAGTTGAATACTGGCCAAACTAGGGGTTAATTATAAGAAAAAACAAAACTCCAATTACTGCATTAGGATATACCAGTAGGCTATTGATAAAAACTAGTATCTACGGATAGCCATGTTGAGAGCGGTTGATAAGGGTCGAACGAGGAGAACGAATAAGAGTATAACAACGCACAATTTTTTATTAAAGTATATCACTGTTGGCTAATAAAAGAAAGAGGCAGTAAATATATAGATTGTAGTGACAAAAGTTAAATCGGAAGATGAAACAACAATAGATTATTGGCCGAACAAAGGCAAGGACTAGTGGATAACAAGCGAAACAAACAATTATTATTAAAGATATGGAAACTGATTACGGATCGGGAAAGGTAGTTACTATAAGCATAACAACCGCAACAATGTTTTTGACAGTATAAAGAAACTGCAGGTGAAAACTCGCTAAACTAGGGGGTATTTATAAGAAAACCCAAAAACTCAAATTATGACTGCCTTAGGATATACCAATAGGATATTGATGAAAAACTAGTATCACTAGTATCTACGGATAGCCATAGTGAGAGCGGTCGATGATGCTTGAACGATCAGAACGAATAAGAGTATAACAACAAACGCACAATTTTATTAAAGTATATGTCTGTTGGCTAATAAAAGAAAGAGGCAGTAACTTTATAGATTGTAGTGACAAAAGTTAAATCGGAAGACGAAACAACAATAGATTATTGGCCGAACGCAGGCAAGGACTAGTGGATATCAAGCGAAACAAACAATTATTATTAAAAGATATGAAAACTGACTACGGATCGGGAAAGGTAGTTACTATAAGCATAACAACCGCAACAATGTTTTTGACAGTATGAAGAAACTGCAGTTGAAAACTGGCCAAACTAGGGGGTATTTAAAAGAAAACCCAAAAACTCAAATTATGACTGCCTTAGGATATACCAGTAGGATATTGCTAAAAAACTAGTATTTGCGGATAGCCATAGTGAGAGCGGTTGATGATGCTTGAGCGAGGAGAACGAATAAGAGTATAACAACAAACGCACAAGCTTTTATTACAGAATATGACTGTCGGCTAATAAAAGAAGAGGCAGTGAATATACAGATTGTAGTGACAAAAGTTAAATCGGAAGATGAAACAACAATAGATTATTGGCCGAACGAAGGCAGGGACTAGTGGATAACAAGCGAAACAAACGATCATTAATGAAGGATATGGAAACTGATTACGGATCGGGAAAGGTAGTTACTATAAGCATAACAACCGCAACAATGTTTCTGACAGTATGAAGAAACTGCAGTTGAAAACTGGCCTAACTAGGGGGTATTTAAAAGAAAACCCAAAAACTCAAATTATGACTGCCTTAGGATATACCAGTAGGATACTGCTAAAAACCTAGTATTTGCGGATAGCCATAGTGAGAGCGGTTGATGATGCTTGAGCGAGGAGAACGAATAAGAGTATAACAACAAACGCACAAGCTTTTATTACAGAATATGACTGTCGGCTAATAAAAGAAAGAGGTAGTGAATATACAGATTGTAGTGACAAAAGTTAAATCGGAAGATGAAACAACAATAGATTCGTGGCCGAACGAAGGCACGGACTAGTGGATAACAAGCGAAACAAACGATTATAAATGAGGGATATGGAAACTGATTACGGATCGGGAAAGGTAGTTACTATAAGCATAACAACCGCTACAACGTTTTTGACAGTATGAAGAAACGACAGTTGAAGACTGTTCAAACGAGGGGCATGCTTATATAGATGTCAAGCCAATAAAACTATAGACAGCGGTTGCCAAAAAGGCTTTGACAAACAAAATCAACAAGTTTAAACTGCTAAAGGAAATGCCAAATGACTACCATGGAAGGAAGGTAGTTACTATACGAAAAACAGTCGAAACACGGTTCTGACAGCATGAACAAACGGCAAATGAAGACTGTTCAAACGAGCGGGATAACTACATAGATGACAACCCACAAAAATCGTAGACACAGTATGTTGATAAAGGAAACAGGCATTAGTTATATAGATTGTAGAGACAAAGTTTTACATCAAAAGACAATAACGTAGAAAAAAACTCCGGAGGAAAGCAGGGAATCGTGGATAAGAATCGAAAAATGATCGAAAAGAGGTCGTTGCTATACGGAAAACAATCAAGACAACGTTTTTGACAATATGAAGAAACTGCAGTTGAATACTGGCCAAACTAGAGGGTTAATTATAAAAAACTCCAATTACTGCATTAGGATATACCAGTAGGCTATTGATAAAAAAACTTGCATCTACGGATAGCCATAGTGAGAGCGGTCGATGATGCTTGAACGAGGAGAACGAATAAGAAAATAACAACAAACGCACAAGTTTTATTACAGTATATGACTGTTGGCTAATAAATGGAAGAGGCAGTAACTATATAGATTGTAGTGACAAAAAAAAACGGAAGACGAAACAACAAAAGATTATTGGCCGAACGCAGGCAAGGACTAGTGGATATCAAGCGAAACAAACAATTATTATTAAAAGATATAAAAACTGACAACGAATCGGGAAAGGTAGTTGCCATAAGCATAACAACCGCAACAATGTTTTTGACATTATGAATAAAGTGCAGTTGAAAACTGGCCAAACTAGGGGTATTTATAAAACACAAAACTGCAATTATTACTGCCTTAGGTTATACAAGTAGGCTATTGATAAAAAAAACTAGTATCTACGGATAGCCATAGTGAGAGCCGTCGATGATGCTTGAACGAGGAGAACCAATAAGAGTATAACAACAAACGCACAAGCTTTTATTAAATTATATGACTGTTGGCTAATAAAAGAAAGAGGCAGTAAATATATAGATTGTAGTGACAAAAGTTAAATCGGAAGATGAAACAACAATAGATGATTGGCCGAACGAAGGCAAGGACTAGTGGATAACAAGCTAAACAAACGATTATTAACGAAGGATATGGAAACTGATTACGGATCGGGAAAGGTTGTTACTATATGCATAAAAACCGCAACATTGTTTCTCACTGTATGAAGAAATTGCGGTTGAAAACTGGCCAAACTAGGGGGTATTTATAAGAAATCCCAAAACTCAAAATTATGACTCCCATAGGATATACCAGTAGGCTATTGACCAAAAAACTAGTGATAACCATGTTGAGAGCGGTTGATGATGCTTGAGCGAGGAAAACGAATAAGAGTATAACAACAAACGCACAAGCTTCTATTAAAGTATATGAATGTTGGCTAATAAAAGAAAGAGGGAGTAAATATATAGATTGTAGTGACAAAAGTTAAATCGGAAGATGAAACAACAATAGATTATTGGCCGAACGAAGGCAAGGACTTGTGGATAACAAGCGAAACAAACGATTATTAACGAAGGATATGGAAACTGATTACGGAACGGGAAAGGTAGTTACTATAAGCATAACAACCGCAACATTGTTTTTGACTGTATGAAGAAATTGCGGCTGAAAACTGGCCAAACTAGGGGGTATTTATAAGAAATCCCAAAACTCAAAATTATGACTCCCATAGGATATACCAGTAGGCTATTGACCAAAAAACTAGTGATAACCATGTAGAGAGCGGTTGATGATGCTTGAACGAGGAAAACGAATAAGAGTATAACAACGCACAAGCTTTTATTAAAGTATATGACTGTTGGCTAATAAAAGAAAGAGGCAGTAAATATATAGATTGTAGTGACAAAAGTTAAATCGGAAGATGAAACAACAATAGATTATTGGCCGAACGAAGGCAAGGACTTGTGGATAACAAGCGAAACAAACGATTATTAACGAAGGATATGGAAACTGATTACGGAACGGGAAAGGTAGTTACTATAAGCATAACAACCGCAACAGTGTATTTGACAGTATGGAGAAACTGCAGTTGAAAACTGGCTAAACTATGGGCTATTTTTAAGAAAACCCAAAAACTCAAATTATGACTGCCTTAGGATATACCAGTAGGATATTGATTTAAAAAAAAACTAGTATCTACGGATAGCCATAGTGGGAGCAGTCGATGATGCTTGAACGAGGAGAACGAATAAGAGTATAACAACAAACGCACAAGTTTTTATTAAAGTATATGACTGTTGGCTAATAAAAGAAAGAGGCAGTAAAAATATAGATTGTAGTGACAAAAATTAAATCGGAAGACGAAACAACAATAGACTATTGGCCGAACGATGGCAAGGACTAGTGGATAACAAGCTAAACAAACGATTATTAACGAAGGATATGGAAACTGATTACGGATCGGGAAAGGTTGTTACTATATGCATAAAAACCGCAACATTGTTTTTGACTGTATGAAGAAATCGCGGTTGAAAACTGGCCAAACTAGGGGGTATTTATAAGAAATCCCAAAACTCAAAATTATGACTCCCATAGGATATACCAGTAGGCTATTGACCAAAAAACTAGTGATAATCATGTTGAGAGCGGTTGATGATGCTTGAGCGAGGAAAACGAATAAGAGTATAACAACAAACGCACAAGCTTCTATTAAAGTATATGACTGTTGGCTAATAAAAGAAAGAGGGAGTAAATATATAGATTGTAGTGACAAAAGTTAACTCGGAAGATGAAACAACTATAGATTATTGGCCGAACCAAGGCAAGGACTAGAGGATAACAAGCGAAACAAACTATTATTAATGAAGGATATGGAAACTGATTACGGAACGGGAAAGGTAGTTACTATAAGCACAACAACCGCAACAGTGTTTTTGACAGTATGAAGAAATTGCAGTTGAAAACTGGCCAAACTAGGGGGTATTTATAAAAAACCCAAAAACTCAAATTATGACTGCCTTAGGATATACCAGTAGGATATTGATAAAAAAACTAGTATCTACGGATAGCCATAGTGAGAGCAGTCGATGATGCTTGAACGAGGAGAACGAATAAGAGTATAACAACAAACGCACAAGTTTTTATTAAACTATATGACTGTTGGCTAATAAAAGAAAGAGGCAGTAAAAATATAGATTGTAGTGACAAAAATTAAATCGGAAGACGAAACAACAAAAGACTATTGGCCGAACGATGGCAAGGACTAGTGGATAACAAGCTAAACAAACGATTATTAACAAAGGATATGGAAACTGATTACGGATCGGGAAAGGTTGTTACTTTATGCATAAAAACCGCAACATTGTTTTTGACTGACTGTATGAAGGAAATTGCGGTTGAAAACTGGCCAAACTAGGGGGTATTTAAATCCCAAAACTCAAAATTATGACTCCCATAGGATATACCAGTAGGCTATTGACCAAAAAACTAGTGATAACCATGTTGAGAGCGGTTGATGATGCTTGAGCGAGGAAAACGAATAAGAGTATAACAACAAACGCACAAGCTTCTATTAAAGTATATGACTGTTGGCTAATAAAAGAAAGAGGGAGTAAATATATGGATTGTAGTGACAAAAGTTAAATCGGAAGATGAAACAACAATAGATTATTGGCCGAACGAAGGCAAGGACTTGTGGATAACAAGCGAAACAAACGATTATTAAGGAAGGATATGGAAACTGATTACGGAACGGGAAAAATAATTACTATAAGCATAACAACCGCAACATTGTTTTTGACTGTATGAAGAAATTGCGGTTGAAAACTGGCCAAACTAGGGGGTATTTATAAGAAATCCCAAAACTCAAAATTATGACTCCCATAGGATATACCAGTAGGCTATTGACCAAAAAACTAGTGATAACCATGTAGAGAGCGGTTGATGATGCTTGAACGAGGAAAACGAATAAGAGTATAACAACAAACGCACAAGCTTTTATTAAAGTATATGACTGTTGGCTAATAAAAGAAAGAGGCAGTAAATATATAGATTGAAGTGACAAAAGTTAAATCAGAAGATGAAACAACAATAGATTATTGGCCGAACGAAGGCAAGGACTTGTGGATAACAAGCGAAACAAACGATTATTAACGAAGGATATGGAAACTGGTTACGGAACGGGAAAGGTAGTTACTATAAGCATAACAACCGCAACAGTGTTTTTGACAGTATGGAGAAACTGCAGTTGAAAACTGGCTAAACTAGGGGCTATTTTTAAGAAAACCCAAAAACTCAAATTATGACAGCCTAAGGATATACCAGTGGGATATTGATAAAAAAAACTAGTATCTACGGATAGCCAAAGTGAGAGCGGTCGATGATGCCTGAACGAGGACAACGAATAAGAGTATAACAACAAACGCGCAAGTTTTTATTAAAGTATATGACTGTTGGCTAATAAAAGAAAGAGGCAGTAAATATATAGATTGTAGGGACAAAAGTTAAATCGGAAGGCGAAACAACAATAGATTATTGGCCGAACGAAGGCAAGGACTAGAGGATAACAAGCGAAACAAACGATTATTAATGAAGGATATGGAAACTGTTTACGGAACAGGAAAGGTAGTTACTATAAGCATAACAACCGCAACAGTAATTTTGACAGTTTGAAGAAACTGCAGTTGAAAACTGGCTAAACTAGGGGGTATTTATAAAAAAAACCCAAAAACTCAAATTATGACTGCCTTAGGATATACCAGTAGGATATTGATAAAAAACTAGTATTTACGGATAGCCATAGTGAGAGCAGTCGATGATGCTTGAACGAGGAGAACGAATAAGAGTATAACAACAAACGCACAAATTTTTATTAAAGTATATGACTGTTGGCTAATAAAAGAAAGAGGCAGTAAATATATAGATTGTAGTGACAAAAATTAAATCGGAAGACGAAACAGCAAAAGATTGTTGGCCGAACGAAGGCAAGGACTAGTGGATATCAAGCGAATCAAACAATGATTAATAAAAGATATGAAAACTGACTACGGATCGGGAAAGCTAGTTGCCATAAGCATAACAACCGCAACAATGTTTTTGACATTATGAAAAATTTGCAGTTGAAAACTGGCGAAACTAGGGGTATTTATAAAACACAAAACTCCAATTATTACTGCCTTACGTTATACAAGTAGGCTATTGATAAAAAACTAGTATCTACGGATAGCCATAGTGAGAGCGGTCGATGATGCTTGAACGAGGAGAACGATTAAGAGTATAACAACAAACGCACAGCTTTTTATTAAAGTAAATGACTGTTGGCTAATAAAAGAAAGAGGCAGTAAATATATATATTGTAGCGACAAAGTTAAATCGGAAGACGAAACAAGAATAGATTGTTGGTCGAACGAAGGCAAGGACTAGTGGAAATCAAGCGAAACAAACAATGATTAATAAAAGATATGAAAACTGACTACGGATTGGGAAAGGTAGTCACCATAAGCATAACAACCGCAACAATGTTTTTGACATTTAGAAGAAACTGCAGTTGAAAACTGGCCAAACTAGGGGTATTTATAAAACACAACCCTCCAATTATTACTGCCTCAGGTTATACAAGTAGGCTATTGATAAAAAAACTAGTATCTATGGATAGCCATAGTGAGAGCGGTCGATGATGCTTGAACGAGGAGAACGAATAAGAGTATAACAACAAACTCACAGGTTTTTATTAAAGTAAATGACTGTTGGCTAATAAAAGAAAGAGGCAGTAAATATATAGATTGTAGTGACAAAAGTTAAATCGGAAGACGAAACAACAATAGATTATTGGCGGAAAAAGGCAAGGACTAGTGGATAACAAGCTAAACAAACGATTATTAACGAAGGATATGGAAACTGAATACGGATCGGGAAAGGTAGTTACTATAAGCATAAAAACCGCAACAAAGTTTTTGACAGTATGAAGAAATTGCGGTTGAAAACTGGCCAAACTAGAGGGTTTTTATAAGAAATCCCAAAACACAAAATTATGACTCCCATAGGATATACCAGTAGGCTATTGATAAAAAAAACTAGTGATAACCATGTTGAGAGCGGCTGATGATGCTTGAGCGAGGAAAACCAATAAGAGTATAACAACAAACGCACAAGCTTTTATTAAAATATATGACTGTTGGCTAATAAAAGAAAGAGGCAGTAAATATATAGATTGTAGTGACAAAAGTTAAATCGGAAGGCGAAACAACAATAGATTATTGGCCGAACGAAGGCAAGGACTTGTGGATAACAAGCGAAACAAACGATTATTAACGAAGGATATGGAAACTGATTACGGAACGGGAAAGGTAGTTACTATAAGCATAACAACCGCAACAGTGTTTTTGACATTATGAAGGAACTGCAGCTGAAAACTGGCCAAACTAGGGGTATTTATAGAACACAAAACTCCAATTATTACTGCCTTAGGTTATACAAGTAGGCTATTGATAAAAAACTAGTATCTACGGATAGCCATAGTGAGAGCGGTCGATGATGCTTGAACGAGGAGACGGAATAAGAGTATAAGAACAAACATACAAGTTTTTATTAAAGTAAATGACTGTTGGCTAATAAAAGAAAGAGGCAGTAAATATATAGATTGTAGTGACAAAAGTTAAATCGGAAGGCGAAACAACAATAGATTATTGGCCGAACGAAGGCAAGGACTTAAGGATAACAAGCGAAACAAACGATTATTAACGAAGGATATGGAAACTGATTACGGAACTGGAAAGGTAGTTACTATAAGCATAACAACCGCAAGTGTTTTTGACAGTATGAAGAAACTGCAGTTGAAAACTGGCTAAACTAGGGGGTATTTATAAGGAAACCCAAAAACTCAAAATATGACTGCCTTAGGATATACCAGTAGGATATTGATAAAAAACTAGTATCTAAGGATAGCCATATTGAGAGCAGTCGATGATGCTTGAACGAGGAGAACGAATAACAGTATAACAACAAACGCACAAGTTTTTATTAAAGTATATGACTGTTGGCTAATAAAAGAAAGAGGCAGTAAATATATAGATTGTAGTGACAAAAATTAAATCGGAAGACGAAACAACAATAGATTATTGGCCGAACGAAGGCAAGGACTAGTGGATATCAAGCGAAACAAACAATGATTAACAAAAGATATGAAAACTGACTACGGATCGGGAAAGGTAGTTGCCATAAGCATAACAACCGCAAAAATGTTTTTGACATCATGAAGAAACTGCAGTTGAAAACTGGCCAAACTAGGGGTATGTAAACAACACAAAACTCCAACTATTACTGCCTTAGGTTATACAAGTAGGCTATTGATAAAAAACTAGTATCTACGGATAGCCATAGTGAGAGCGGTCGATGATGCTTGAACGAGAACTAATAAGAGTATAACAACAAACGCACAAGTTTTTATTAAAGTAAATGACTGTTGGCTAATAAAAGAAAGAGGCAGTAAATATATAAATTGTAGGGACAAAAGTTAAATCGGAAGACGAAACAACAATAGATTATTGGCCGAACGAAGGCAAGGACTAGAGGATAACAAGCGAAACAAACGATTATTAATGAAGGATATGGAAACTGTTTACGGAACAGGAAAGGTAGTTACTATAAGCATAACAACCGCAACAGTAATTTTGACAGTATGAAGAAACTGCAGTTGAAAACTGGCTAAACTAGGGGGTATTTATAAGGAAACCCAAAAACTCAAATTATGACTGCCTTAGGATATACCAGTAGGATATTGATAAAAAACTAGTATCTAAGGATAGCCATATTGAGAGCAGTCGATGATGCTTGAACGAGGAGAACGAATAACAGTATAACAACAAACGCACAAGTTTTTATTAAAGTATATGACTGTTGGCTAATAAAAGAAAGAGGCAGTAAATATATAGATTGTAGTGACAAAAATTAAATCGGAAGACGAAACAACAATAGATTATTGGCCGAACGAAGGCAAGGACTAGTGGATATCAAGCGAAACAAACAATGATTAACAAAAGATATGAAAACTGACTACGGATCGGGAAAGGTAGTTGCCATAAGCATAACAACCGCAAAAATGTTTTTGACATCATGAAGAAACTGCAGTTGAAAACTGGCCAAACTAGGGGTATGTAAACAACACAAAACTCCAACTATTACTGCCTTAGGTTATACAAGTAGGCTATTGATAAAAAACTAGTATCTACGGATAGCCATAGTGAGAGCGGTCGATGATGCTTGAACGAGGAGAAGGAATAAGAGTATAACAACAAACATACAAGTTTTTATTAAAGTAAATGACTGTTGGCTAATAAAAGAAAGAGGCAGTAAATATATAGATTGTAGTGACAAAAGTTAAATCGGAAGACGAAACAACAATAGATTATTGGCGGAAAAAGTCAAGGACTAGTGGATAACAAGCTAAACAAACGATTATTAACGAAGGATATGGAAACTGAATACGGATCGGGAAAGGTAGTTACTATAAGCATAAAAACCGCAACAAAGTTTTTGACAGTATGAAGAAATTGCGGTTGAAAACTGGCCAAACTAGAGGGTTTTTATAAGAAATCCCAAAACACAAAATTATGACTCCCATAGGATATACCAGTAGGCTATTGATAAAAAAAACTAGTGATAACCATGTTGAGAGCGGCTGATGATGCTTGAGCGAGGAAAACCAATAAGAGTATAACAACAAACGCACAAGCTTTTATTAAAATATATGACTGTTGGCTAATAAAAGAAAGAGGCAGTAAATATATAGATTGTAGTGACAAAAGTTAAATCGGAAGGCGAAACAACAATAGATTATTGGCCGAACGAAGGCAAGGACTTGTGGATAACAAGCGAAACAAACGATTATTAACGAAGGATATGGAAACTGATTACGGAACGGGAAAGGTAGTTACTATAAGCATAACAACCGCAACAGTGTTTTTGACATTATGAAGGAACTGCAGCTGAAAACTGGCCAAACTAGGGGTATTTATAGAACACAAAACTCCAATTATTACTGCCTTAGGTTATACAAGTAGGCTATTGATAAAAAACTAGTATCTACGGATAGCCATAGTGAGAGCGGTCGATGATGCTTGAACGAGGAGACGGAATAAGAGTATAAGAACAAACATACAAGTTTTTATTAAAGTAAATGACTGTTGGCTAATAAAAGAAAGAGGCAGTAAATATATAGATTGTAGTGACAAAAGTTAAATCGGAAGGCGAAACAACAATAGATTATTGGCCGAACGAAGGCAAGGACTTAAGGATAACAAGCGAAACAAACGATTATTAACGAAGGATATGGAAACTGATTACGGAACTGGAAAGGTAGTTACTATAAGCATAACAACCGCAAGTGTTTTTGACAGTATGAAGAAACTGCAGTTGAAAACTGGCTAAACTAGGGGGTATTTATAAGGAAACCCAAAAACTCAAATTATGACTGCCTTAGGATATACCAGTAGGATATTGATAAAAAACTAGTATCTAAGGATAGCCATATTGAGAGCAGTCGATGATGCTTGAACGAGGAGAACGAATAAGAGTATAACAACAAACGCACAAGTTTTTATTAAAGTATATGACTGTTGGCTAATAAAAGAAAGAGGCAGTAAATATATAGATTGTAGTGACAAAAATTAAATCGGAAGACGAAACAACAATAGATTATTGGCCGAACGAAGGCAAGGACTAGTGGATATCAAGCGAAACAAACAATGATTAACAAAAGATATGAAAACTGACTACGGATCGGGAAAGGTAGTTGCCATAAGCATAACAACCGCAAAAATGTTTTTGACATCATGAAGAAACTGCAGTTGAAAACTGGCCAAACTAGGGGTATGTAAACAACACAAAACTCCAACTATTACTGCCTTAGGTTATACAAGTAGGCTATTGATAAAAAAAACTAGTATCTACGGATAGCCATAGTGAGAGCGGTCGATGATGCTTGAACGAGGAGAAGGAATAAGAGTATAACAACAAACATACAAGTTTTTATTAAAGTAAATGACTGTTGGCTAATAAAAGAAAGAGGCAGTAAATATATAAATTGTAGCGACAAAAGTTAAATCGGAAGACGAAACAACAATAGATTATTGGCCGAACGAGGGCAAGGATCAGTGGATAACCAGCTAAACAAACGATTATTAACCAAGGATATGGAAACTGATTACGGATCGGGAAAGGTAATTACTATATGCATAAAACCACAACAATGTTTTTGACAGTATGAAGAAATTGCGGTTGAAAACTGGCCAAACTAGGGGGTATTTATAAGAAATCCCAAAACTCAAAATTATGACTCCCATAGGATATACCAGTAGGCTATTGATCAAAAACTAGTGATAACCATGTTGAGAGCGGTTGATGATGCTTGAGCGAGGAAAACGAATAAGAGTATAACAACAAACGCGCAAGTTTTTATTATAGTATATGACTGTTGGCTAATAAAAGAAAGAGGCAGTAAATATATAGATTGTAGTGACAAAAGTTAAATCGGAAGGCGAAACAACAATAGATTATTGGCCGAACGAAGGCAAGGACTTGTGGATAACTAGCGAAACAAACGATTATTAACGAAGGATATGGAAACTGATTACGGAACGGGAAAGGTAGTTACTATAAGCATAACAACCGCAACAGTGTTTTTGACATTATGAAGGAACTGCAGTTGAAAACTGGCCAAACTAGGGGTATTTATAGAACACAAAACTCCAATTATTACTGCCTTAGGTTATACAAGTAGGCTAATGATAAAAAACTAGTATCTACGGATAGCCATAGTGAGAGCGGTCGATGATGCTTGAACGAGGAGAACGAATAAGAGAAAAACAACAAACGCGCAAGTTTTTATTAAAGTATATGACAGTTGGCTAATAAAAGAAAGAGGCAGTAAATATATAAATTGTAGCGACAAAAGTTAAATCGGAAGACGAAACAACAATAGATTATTGGCCGAACGAGGGCAAGGATCAGTGGATAACAAGCTAAACAAACGATTATTAACCAAGGATATGGAAACTGATTACGGATCGGGAAAGGTAATTACTATATGCATAAAACCGCAACAATGTTTTTGACAGTATGAAGAAATTGCGGTTGAAAACTGGCCAAACTAGGGGGTATTTATAAGAAATCCCAAAACTCAAAATTATGACTCCCATAGGATATACCAGTAGGCTATTGATCAAAAACTAGTGATAACCATGTTGAGAGCGGTTGATGATGCTTGAGCGAGGAAAACGAATAAGAGTATAACAACAAACGCGCAAGTTTTTATTATAGTATATGACTGTTGGCTAATAAAAGAAAGAGGCAGTAAATATATAGATTGTAGTGACAAAAGTTAAATCGGAAGGCGAAACAACAATAGATTATTTGCCGAACGAAGGCAAGGACTTGTGGATAACTAGCGAAACAAACGATTATTAACGAAGGATATGGAAACTGATTACGGAACGGGAAAGGTAGTTACTATAAGCATAACAACCGCAACAGTGTTTTTGACATTATGAAGGAACTGCAGTTGAAAACTGGCCAAACTAGGGGTATTTATAGAACACAAAACTCCAATTATTACTGCCTTAGGTTATACAAGTAGGCTATTGATAAAAAACTAGTATCTACGGATAGCCATAGTGAGAGCGGTCGATGATGCTTGAACGAGGAGAAGGAATAAGAGTATAAGAACAAACATACAAGTTTTTATTAAAGTAAATGACTGTTGGCTAATAAAAGAAAGAGGCAGTAAATATATAAATTGTAGCGACAAAAGTTAAATCGGAAGACGAAACAACAATAGATTATTGGCCGAACGAAGGCAAGGATCAGTGGATAACAAGCTAAACAAACGATTATTAACCAAGGATATGGAAACTGATTACGGATCGGGAAAGGTAATTACTATATGCATAAAAACCGCAACAATGTTTTTGACAGTATGAAGAAATTGCGGTTGAAAACTGGCCAAACTAGGGGGTATTTATAAGAAAACCCAAAAACTCAAATTATGACTGCCTTAGGGTATACCAGTAGGCTATTGATAAAAAACTACTATCTACGGATAGCCATAGTGAGAGCGGTCGATGATGCTTGAACGAAGAGAAAGAATAAGTGTATAACAACAAACGCACAAGTTTTTATTTAAGTATATGACTGTTGGCTAATAAAAGAAAGAGGCAGTAAAAATATAGATTGTAGTGACAAAAGTTAAATCGGAAGGCGAAACAACAATAGATTATTGGCCGAACGAAGGCAAGGACTTGTGGATAACAAGCGAAACAAACGATTATTAACGAAGGATATGGAAACTGATTACGGAACGGGAAAGGTAGTTACTATAAGCATAACAACCGCAACAGTGTTTTTGACATTATGAAGGAACTGCAGTTGAAAACTGGCCAAACTAGGGGTATTTATAGAACACAAAACTCCAATTATTACTGCCTTAGGTTATACAAGTAGGCTAATGATAAAAAACTAGTATCTACGGATAGCCATAGTGAGAGCGGTCGATGATGCTTGAACGAGGAGAACGAATAAGAGAAAAACAACAAACGCGCAAGTTTTTATTAAAGTATATGACAGTTGGCTAATAAAAGAAAGAGGCAGTAAATATATAGATTGTAGTGACAAAAGTTAAATCGGAAGATGAAACAACAATAGATTATTGGCCGAACGAAGGCAAGGACTATTGGATAACAAGCGAAACAAACGATCATTAACAAAGGATATGGAAACTGATTACGGAACGGGAAAAATAATTACTATAAGCATAACAACCGCAACAGTGTTTTTGACAGTATGAAGAAACTGCAGTTGAAAACTGGCTAAACTAGGGGGTATTTATAAGAAAACCCAAAAACTCAATTTATGACTGCCTTAGGATATACCAGTAGGATATTGATAAAAAAATTAGTATCTACGGATAGCCAGAGTGAGAGCGGTCGCTGATGCCTGAACGAGGAGAACGAATAAGAGTATATGACAGAGAGAACTAATAATAGAAAGAGGCAGTAAATATATAGATTGTAGTGACAAAAGTTAAATCGGAAGGCGAAACAACAATAGACTATTGGCCGAACGAAGGCAAGGACTTGTGGATAACAAGCGAAACAAACGATTATTAACGAAGGATATGGAAACTGATTACGGAACGGGAAAGGTAGTTACTATAAGCATAACAACCGCAACAGTGTTTTTGACATTATGAAGGAACTGCAGCTGAAAACTGGCCAAACTAGGGGTATTTATAGAACACAAAACTCCAATTATTTTTGCCTTAGGTTATACAAGTAGGCTATTGATAAAAAACTAGTATCTACGGATAGCCATAGTGAGAGCGGTCGATGATGCTTGAACGAGGAGAAGGAATAAGAGTATAAGAACAAACATACAAGTTTTTATTAAAGTAAATGACTGTTGGCTAATAAAAGAAAGAGGCAGTAAATATATAAATTGTAGCGACAAAAGTTAAATCGGAAGACGAAACAACAATAGATTATTGGCCGAACGAAGGCAAGGATCAGTGGATAACAAGCTAAACAAACGATTATTAACCAAGGATATGGAAACTGATTACGGATCGGGAAAGGTAATTACTTTATGCATAAAAACCGCAACAATGTTTTTGACAGTATGAAGAAATTGCGGTTGAAAACTGGCCAAACTAGGGGGTATTTATAAGAAATCCCAAAACTCAAAATTATGACTCCCATAGGATATACCAGTAGGCTATTGATCAAAAACTAGTGATAACCATGTTGAGAGCGGTTGATGATGCTTGAGCGAGGAAAACGAATAAGAGTATAACAACAAACGCGCAAGTTTTTATTAAAGTATATGACTGTTGGCTAATAAAAGAAAGAGGCAGTAAAAATATAGATTGTAGTGACAAAAGTTACATCGGAAGGCGAAACAACAATAGATTATTGGCCGAACGAAGGCAAGGACTTGCGGATAACAAGCGAAACAAACGATTATTAACGAAGGATATGGAAACTGATTACGGAACGGGAAAGGTAGTTACTATAAGCATAACAACCGCAACAGTGTTTTTGACATTATGAAGGAACTGCAGTTGAAAACTGGCCAAACTAGGGGTATTTATAGAACACAAAACTCCAATTATTACTGCCTTAGGTTATACAAGTAGGCTATTGATAAAAAACTAGTATCTACGGATAGCCATAGTAAGAGCGGTCGATGATGCTTGAACGAGGAGAACGAATAAGAGAAAAACAACAAACGCGCAAGTTACTATTAAAGTATATGACAGTTGGCTAATAAAAGAAAGAGGCAGTAAATATATAGATTGTAGTGACAAAAGTTAAATCGGAAGATGAAACAACAATAGATTATTGGCCGAACGAAGGCAAGGACTATTGGATAACAAGCGAAACAAACGATTATTAACGAAGGATATGGAAACTGATTACGGAACGGGAAAAATAATTACTATAAGCATAACAACCGCAACAGTGTTTTTGACAGTATGAAGAAACTGCAGTTGAAAACTGGCTAAAATAGGGGGTATTTATAAGAAAACCCAAAAACTCAAATTATGACTGCCTTAGGATATACCAGTAGGATATTGATAAAAAAATTAGTATCTACGGATAGCCAGAGTGAGAGCGGTCGCTGATGCCTGAACGAGGAGAACGAATAAGAGTATAACAACAAACGCGCAAGTTTTTATTAAAGTATATGACTGTTGGCTAATAAAAGAAAGAGTCAGTAAATATATAGATTGTAGTGACAAAAGTTAAATCGGAAGGCGAAACAACAATAGATTATTGGCCGAACGAAGGCAAGGACTAGTGGATAACAAGCGAAACAAACGAATTATTAATGAAGGATATGGAAACTGATTACGGATCGGGAAAGGTAGTTACTACAAACATAACAACCGGAACAGTGTTTGTGACAGTATCGAGAAACTGCAGTTGAAAACTGGCTAAACTAGGGGGTAGTTTTAAGAAAACCCAAAAACTCAAATTATGACTGCCTTAGGACATACCAGTAGGATATTGATAAAAAAACTAGTATCTACGGATAGCCATAGTGAGAGCGGTCGATGATGCCTGAACGAGGAGAACGAATAAGAGTATAACAACAAACGCGCAAGTTTTTATTAAAGTATATGACTGTTGGCTAATAAAAGAAAGGCAGTAAAAATATAGATTGTAGTGACAAAAGTTAAATCGGAAGGCGAAACAACAAAAGATTATTGGCCGAACGAAGGCAAGGACTAGTGGATAACAAGCGAAACAAACGATTATTAATGAAGGATATGGAAACTGATTACGGATCGGGAAAGTTAATTACTATATTCATAAAAACCGCAACAATGTTTTTGACAGTATGAAGAAATTGCGGTTGAAAACTGGCCAAACTAGGGGGTATTTATAAAACACAAAACTCCAATTATTACTGCCTTAGGTTATACAAGTAGGCTATTGATAAAAAACTAGTATCTACGGATAGCCATAGTGAGAGCGGTCGATGATGCTTGAACGAGGAGAACGAATAAGAGTATAACAACAAACGCGCAAGTTTTTATTAAAGTATATGACTGTTGGCTAATAAAAGAAACAGGCAGTTAATATATAGATTGTAGTGACAAAAGTTAAATCGGAAGATGAAACAACAATAGATTATTGGCCGAACGAAGGCAAGGACTAGTGGATAACAAGCGAAACAAACGATTATTACTGAAGGATATCAAAACTGATTACGGAACAGGAAAGGTAGTAACTATGAGCATAACAACCGCAACAGTGTTTTTGACAGTATGAAGAAACTGAAGTTGAAAACTGGCTAAACTAGGGTGTATTTATAAGAAAACCCAAAAACTCAAATTATGACTGCCTTAGGATATACCAGTAGGATAATGATAAAAAACTAGTATCAACGGATAGCCATAGTGGGAGCGGTCGATGATGCCTGAACGAGGAGAAGGAATAAGAGTATAACAACAAACGCGCAAGTTTTTATTAAAGTATATGACTGTTGGCTAATAAAAGAAAGAGGCAGAAAATATATAGATTGTAGTGACAAAAATTAAATCGGAAGGCGAAACAACAATAGATTATTGGCCGAACGAAGGCAAGGACTAGTGGATAACAAGCGCAACAAACGATTATTAATGAAGGATATGGAAACTGATTACGGAACGGGAAAGGTAGTTACTATGAGCATAACAACCGCAAGTGTTTTTGACAGTATGAAGAAACTGCAGTTGAAAACTGGCTAAACTAGGGGGTAATTATAAGAAAAATCAAAAACTCAAATTATGACTGCCTTAGGATATACCAGTAGGATATTGATAAAAAAAACTAGTATCTACGGATAGCCATAGTGATAACAGTCGATGATGCTTGAACGAGGAGAACGAATAAGAGTATAACAACAAACGCGCAAGTTTTTATTAAAGTATATGACTGTTGGCTAATAAAAGAAACAGGCAGTTAATATATAGATTGTAGTGACAAAAGTGAAATCGGAAAACGAAACAACAATAGATTATTGGCCGAACGAAGGCAGGGACTAGTGGATAACAAGCGAAACAAACAATTATTAATAAAGGATAAGGAAACTGATTACGGATCGGGAAAGGTAGTTACTATAAGCATAACAACCGCAACAATGTTTTTGACAGTATGAAGAAAATACAGTTGAAAACTGGCCAAACTCGGGGGTATTTAAAAGAAAACTCAAAAACTTAAATTATGACTGCCTTAGGATATACCAGCAGACTATTGATAAAAACTAGTATCTACGGATAGCCATAGTGAGAGCGGTCGATGATGCTTGAACGAGGAGAACGAATAAGAGAAAAACAACAAACGCGCAAGTTTTTATTAAAGTATATGACAGTTGGCTAATAAAAGAAAGAGGCAGTAAATATATAGATTGTAGTGACAAAAGTTAAATCGGAAGATGAAACAACAATAGATTATTGGCCGAACGAAGGCAAGGACTATTGGATAACAAGCGAAACAAACGATTATTAACGAAGGATATGGAAACTGATTACGGAACGGGAAAAATAATTACTATAAGCATAACAACCGCAACAGTGTTTTTGACAGTATGAAGAAACTGCAGTTGAAAACTGGCTAAACTAGGGGGTATTTATAAGAAAACCCAAAAACTCAAATTATGACTGCCTTAGGATATACCAGTAGGATATTGATAAAAAATTAGTATCTACGGATAGCCAGAGTGAGAGCGGTCGCTGATGCCTGAACGAGGAGAACGAATAAGAGTATAACAACAAACGCGCAAGTTTTTATTAAAGTATATGACTGTTGGCTAATAAAAGAAAGGCAGTAAATATATAGATTGTAGTGACAAAAGTGAAATCGGAAAACGAAACAACAATAGATTATTGGCCGAACGAAGGCAGGGACTAGTGGATAACAAGCGAAACAAACAATTATTAATAAAGGATAAGGAAACTGATTACGGATCGGGAAAGGTAGTTACTATAAGCATAACAACCGCAACAATGTTTTTGACAGTATGAAGAAAATACAGTTGAAAACTGGCCAAACTCGGGGGTATTTAAAAGAAAACTCAAAAACTTAAATTATGACTGCCTTAGGATATACCAGTAGACTATTGATAAAAACTAGTATCTACGGATAGCCATAGTGAGAGTGGTCGATGATGCTTGAACGAGGAGAACGAATAAGAGAAAAACAACAAACGCGCAAGTTTTTATTAAAGTATATGACAGTTGGCTAATAAAAGAAAGAGGCAGTAAATATATAGATTGTAGTGACAAAAGTTAAATCGGAAGATGAAACAACAATAGATTATTGGCCGAACGAAGGCAAGGACTATTGGATAACAAGCGAAACAAACGATTATTAACGAAGGATATGGAAACTGATTACGGAACGGGAAAAATAATTACTATAAGCATAACAACCGCAACAGTGTTTTTGACAGTATGAAGAAACTGCAGTTGAAAACTGGCTAAACTAGGGGGTATTTATAAGAAAACCCAAAAACTCAAATTATGACTGCCTTAGGATATACCAGTAGGATATTGATAAAAAATTAGTATCTACGGATAGCCAGAGTGAGAGCGGTCGCTGATGCCTGAACGAGGAGAACGAATAAGAGTATAACAACAAACGCGCAAGTTTTTATTAAAGTATATGACTGTTGGCTAATAAAAGAAAGAGTCAGTAAATATATAGATTGTAGTGACAAAAGTTAAATCGGAAGGCGAAACAACAATAGATTATTGGCCGAACGAAGGCAAGGACTAGTGGATAACAAGCGAAACAAACGAATTATTAATGAAGGATATGGAAACTGATTACGGATCGGGAAAGGTAGTTACTACAAACATAACAACCGGAACAGTGTTTGTGACAGTATCGAGAAACTGCAGTTGAAAACTGGCTAAACTAGGGGGTAGTTTTAAGAAAACCCAAAAACTCAAATTATGACTGCCTTAGGACATACCAGTAGGATATTGATAAAAAACTAGTATCTACGGATAGCCATAGTGAGAGCGGTCGATGATGCCTGAACGAGGAGAACGAATAAGAGTATAACAACAAACGCGCAAGTTTTTATTAAAGTATATGACTGTTGGCTAATAAAAGAAAGGCAGTAAAAATATAGATTGTAGTGACAAAAGTTAAATCGGAAGGCGAAACAACAAAAGATTATTGGCCGAACGAAGGCAAGGACTAGTGGATAACAAGCGAAACAAACGATTATTAATGAAGGATATGGAAACTGATTACGGATCGGGAAAGGTAATTACTATATTCATAAAAACCGCAACAATGTTTTTGACAGTATGAAGAAATTGCGGTTGAAAACTGGCCAAACTAGGGGGTATTTATAAAACACAAAACTCCAATTATTACTGCCTTAGGTTATACAAGTAGGCTATTGATAAAAAACTAGTATCTACGGATAGCCATAGTGAGAGCGGTCGATGATGCTTGAACGAGAACGAATAAGAGTATAACAACAAACGCGCAAGTTTTTATTAAAGTATATGACTGTTGGCTAATAAAAGAAACAGGCAGTTAATATATAGATTGTAGTGACAAAAGTTAAATCGGAAGATGAAACAACAATAGATTATTGGCCGAACGAAGGCAAGGACTAGTGGATAACAAGCGAAACAAACGATTATTAATGAAGGATATCAAAACTGATTACGGAACAGGAAAGGTAGTAACTATGAGCATAACAACCGCAACAGTGTTTTTGACAGTATGAAGAAACTGAAGTTGAAAACTGGCTAAACTAGGGAGTATTTATAAGAAAACCCAAAAACTCAAATTATGACTGCCTTAGGATATACCAGTAGGATAATGATAAAAAACTAGTATCAACGGATAGCCATAGTGGGAGCGGTCGATGATGCCTGAACGAGGAGAACGAATAAGAGTATAACAACAGACGCGCAAGTTTTTATTAAAGTATATGACTGTTGGCTAAAAAAAGAAAGAGGCAGAAAATATATAGATTGTAGTGACAAAAATTAAATCGGAAGGCGAAACAACAATAGATTATTGGCCGAACGAAGGAAAGGACTAGTGGATAACAAGCGCAACAAACGATTATTAATGAAATATGGAAACTGATTACGGAACGGGAAAGGTAGTTACTATGAGCATAACAACCGCAAGTGTTTTTGACAGTATGAAGAAACTGCAGTTGAAAACTGGCTAAACTAGGGGGTATTTATAAGAAAAATCAAAAACTCAAATTATGACTGCCTTAGGATATACCAGTAGGATATTGATAAAAAAACTAGTATCTACGGATAGCCATAGTGATAACAGTCGATGATGCTTGAACGAGGAGAACGAATAAGAGTATAACAACAAACGCGCAAGTTTTTATTAAAGTATATGACTGTTGGCTAATAAAAGAAAGGCAGTAAATATATAGATTGTAGTGACAAAAGTGAAATCGGAAAACGAAACAACAATAGATTATTGGCCGAACGAAGGCAGGGACTAGTGGATAACAAGCGAAACAAACGATTATTAATGAGGGATATGGAAACTGATTACGGATCGGGAAAGGTAGTTAATATAAGCATAACAACCGCTACAACGTTTTTGACAGTATGAAGAAACGGCAGTTGAAGACTGTTCAGAAGAGGGGCATGCTTATATAGGTGTCAACCCATTAAAATTATAGACAGCGGTTGACAAAAAGGCTTTGACAAACAAAATCAAGTTTTAACTGTTAAAAGAAATGCCAAACGACTACCAAGGAAGGAAGGTAGTTACTATACGAAAAACAATCGAAACACGGTTTTGACAGCATGAACAAACGGCAAATGAAGACTGTTCAAACGAGCGGGAGAACTACATAGATGACAACCCACAAAAATCGTAGAGAGCGGTTGACACACTATGCTGATAAACGAAACAGGCAGTAATTATATAGATTGTAGAGACAAAGTTTTAGATCAAAAGACAATAACGTAGAAAAAAACTCCGGAGGTAAGCAGGGAATCGTGGATAAGAACCGAAAAGTGATAAAAAAAAATGTCGTTACTATACGGAAAACAATCAAGACAACGTTTTTTACAACATGAAGAGACTGCAGTTGAATACTGGCCAAACTAGGGTGTTAATTATAAGAAAAAACTCCAATTACTGCATTAGGATATACCAGTAGGCTATTGATAAAAAACTAGTATCTACGGATAGCCATAGTGAGAGCGGTCGATGATGCTTAAACGAGGAGAACGAAAAAGAGTGTAACAACAAACGCAAAAGTTTTTATTAACGTATATGACTGTTGGCTAATAAAAGAAAGAGGCAGTAAATATATAGATTGTAGTGACAAAAGTTAAATCGGAAGATGAAAAAACAATAGATTATTGGCCGAACGAAGGCAGGGACTAGTAGATAACAAGCGAGACAAACAATTATTAATAAAGGATATGGAAACTGATTACGGATCGGGAAAGGTAGTTACTATAAGCATAACAACCGCAACAATGTTTTTGACAGTATGAAGAAACTGCAGTTGAAAACTGGCCAAATTAGGGGGTATTTCTAAGAAAACTCAAAAACTCAAAATATGACTGCCTCATGATATACCAGTAGGCTATTGATAAAAAACTAGTATCTACGGATAGCCATAGTGAGAGCGGTCGATGATTCTTGAACGAGGAGAAAGAATAAGAGTATAACAACAAACGCACAAGTTTATTAAAGTATATGACTGTTGGCTAATAAAAGAAAGAGGCAGTAAATATATAGCTTGTAGTGACAAAAGTTAAATCGGAAGATGAAAAAACAATAGATTATTGGCCGAACGAAGGCAAGGACTAGTGGATAACAAGCGAGACAAACAATTATTAATAAAGGATATGGAAACTGATTACGGATCGGGAAAGGTAGTGACTATAAGCATAACAACCACTACAACGTTTTTGACAGTATGAAGAAACGGCAGTTGAAGACTGTTCAAACGACGGGCATGCTTATATAGGTGTCAACCCAATAAAATTATAGACAGCGGTTGACAAAAACGCTTCGACAGACAAAATCAACAAGTTTAAACTGTTGAAAGAAATGGCGAACGACTACCATGGAAGGAAGGTAGTTACTGTACGAAAAACAATCGAAACACGGTTTTGACAGCATGAACAAACGGCAAATGAAGACTGTTCAAACGATCGGGATAACTACATAGATGACAACCCACAAAAATCGTAGAGAGTGGTTGACACACTATGTTGATAAACGAAACAGGTAGTAATTATATAGATTGTAGAGACAAAGTTTTAGATCAAAAGACAATAACGTAGAAAAAAACTCCGGTGGTAAGCAGGGAATCGTGGATAACAACCGAAAAGTGATCAAAAAAATGTCGTTACTATACGGAAAACAATCAAGACAACGTTTTTTACAACATGAAGAGACTGCAGTTGAATACTGGCCAAACTAGGGTGTTAATTATAAGAAAAAACTCCAATTACTGCATTAGGATATACCAGTAGGCTATTGATAAAAAACTAGTATCTACGGATAGCCACAGTGAGAGCGGTCGATGATGCTTGAACGAGGAGAACGAATAAGAGTATAACAACAAACGCACAAGTTTTTAGTAAAGTATATGACTGTTGGCTAATAACAGAAAGAGTCAGTAAATATATAGATTGTAGTGACAGAAGTTAAATCGGAAGATGAAAAAACAATAGATTATTGGCCGAACGAAGGCAAGGACTAGTGGATAACAAGCGAAACAAACAAGTATTAATAAAGGATATCGAAACTGATTACGGATCGGGAAAGGTAGTTACTATAAGCATAACAACCGCAACAATGTTTTTGACAGTATGAAGAAACTGCAGTTGAAAACTGGCCAAACTAGGGGGTATTTAAGAAAACCCAAAAACTCAAATTATGACTGCCTTAGGGTATACCAGTAGGCTATTGATAAAAAACTAATATCTACGGATAGCCATAGTGAGAGCGGTCGATGATGCTTGAACGAAGAGAAAGAATAAGTGTATAACAATAAACGCGCAAGTTTTTATTAAAGTATATGACTGTTGGCTAATAAAAGAAAGAGTCAGTAAATATATAGATTGAAGTGACAAAAGTTAAATCGGAAGGCGAAACAACAATAGATTATTGGCCGAACGAAGGCAAGGACTAGTGGATAACAAGCGAAACAAACGATTATTAATGAGGGATATGGAAACTGATTACGGATCGGGAAAGGTAGTTAATATAAGCATAACAACCGCTACAACGTTTTTGACAGTATGAAGAAACGGCAGTTGAAGACTGTTCAGAAGAGGGGCATGCTTATATAGGTGTCAACCCAATAAAATTATAGACAGCGGTTGACAAAAAGGCTTTGACAAACAAAATCAACAAGTTTAAACTGTTAAAAGAAATGCCAAATGACTACCATGGAAGGAAGGTAGTTACTATGCGAAAAACAATCGAAACACAGTTTTGACAGCATCAACAAACGGCAAATGAAGACTGTTCAAACGAGCGGGATATCTACATAGATGACAACACACAAAAATCGTAGAGAGCGGTTGACACACTATGCTGATAAACGAAACAGGCAGTAATTATATAGATTGTAGAGACAAAGTTTTAGATAAAAAGACAATGAAGTAGAAAAAAACTCCGGAGGTAAGCAGGGAATCGTGGATAAGAACCGAAAAGTGATCGAAAAAAGGTCGTTACTAAACGGAAAACAATCAAGACAACGTTTTTTACGATATGAAGAGACTGCAGTTGAATACTGGCCAAACTAGGGGGGTTAATTATAACAAAAAACTCCAATTACTGCATTAGGATATACCAGAAGGCTATTGATAAAAAACTAGTATCTACGGATAGCCATAGTGAGAGCGGTCGATGATGCTTAAACGAGGAGAACGAAAAAGAGTGTAACAACAAACGCACAAGTTTTTATTAACGTATATGACTGTTGGCTAATAAAAGAAAGAGGCAGTAAATATATAGATTGTAGTGACAAAAGTTAAATCGGAAGATGAAAAAACAATAGATTATTGGCCGAACGAAGGCAGGGACTAGTAGATAACAAGCGAGACAAACAATTATTAATAAAGGATATGGAAACTGATTACGGATCGGGAAAGGTAGTTACTATAAGCATAACAACCGCAACAATGTTTTTGACAGTATGAAGAAACTGCAGTTGAAAACTGGCCAAATTAGGGGGTATTTCTAAGAAAACTCAAAAACTCAAAATATGACTGCCTCAGGATATACCAGTAGGCTATTGATAAAAAACTAGTATCTACGGATAGCCATAGTGAGAGCGGTCGATGATTCTTGAATGAGGAGAAAGAATAAGAGTATAACAACAAACGCACAAGTTTATTAAAGTATATGACTGTTGGCTAATAAAAGAAAGAGGCAGTAAAAATATAGCTTGTAGTGACAAAAGTTAAATCGGAAGATGAAAAAACAATAGATTATTGGCCGAACGAAGGCAAGGACTAGTGGATAACAAGCGAGACAAACAATTATTAATAAAGGATATGGAAACTGATTACGGATCGGGAAAGGTAGTGACTATAAGCATAACAACCACTACAACGTTTTTGACAGTATGAAGAAACGGCAGTTGAAGACTTTTCAAACGACGGGCATGCTTATATAGGTGTCAACCCAATAAAATTATAGACAGCGGTTGACAAAAACGCTTCGACAAACAAAATCAACAAGTTTAAACTGTTGAAAGAAATGGCGAACGACTACCATGGAAGGAAGGTAGTTACTGTACGAAAAACAATCGAAACACGGTTTTGACAGCATGAACAAACGGCAAATGAAGACTGTTCAAACGATCGGGATAACTACATAGATGACAACCCACAAAAATCGTAGAGAGTGGTTGACACACTATGCTGATAAACGAAACAGGTAGTAATTATATAGATTGTAGAGACAAAGTTTTAGATCAAAAGACAATAACGTAGAAAAAACTCCGGAGGTAAGCAGGGAATCGTGGATAACAACCGAAAAGTGATCAAAAAAATGTCGTTACTATACGGAAAACAATCAAGACAACGTTTTTTACAACATGAAGAGACTGCAGTTGAATACTGGCTAAACTAGGGGGTATTTATAAGAAAAATCAAAAACTCAAATTATGACTGCCTTAGGATATACCAGTAGACTATTGATAAAAACTAGTATCTACGGATAGCCATAGTGAGAGCGGTCGATGATGCTTGAACGAGGAGAACGAATAAGAGTATAACAACAAACGCACAAGTTTTTATTAAAGTATATGACTGTTGGCTAATAACAGAAAGAGGCAGTAAATATATAGATTGTAGTGACAGAAGTTAAATCGGAAGATGAAAAAACAATAGAATATTGGCCGAACGAAGGCAAGGACTAGTGGATAACAAGCGAAACAAACAAGTATTAATAAAGGATATCGAAACTGATTACGGATCGGGAAAGGTAGTTACTATAAGCATAACAACCGCAACAATGTTTTTGACAGCATGAAGAAACTGCAGTTGAAAACTGGCCAAACTAGGGGGTATTTAAGAAAACCCAAAAACTCAAATTATGACTGCCTTAGGGTATACCAGTAGGCTATTGATAAAAAACTAATATCTACGGATAGCCATAGTGAGAGCGGTCGATGATGCTTGAACGAAGAGAAAGAATAAGTGTATAACAACAAACGCGCAAGTTTTTATTAAAGTATATGACTGTTGGCTAATAAAAGAAAGAGTCAGTAAATATATAGATTGAAGTGACAAAAGTTAAATCGGAAGGCGAAACAACAATAGATTATTGGCCGAACGAAGGCAAGGACTAGTGGATAACAAGCGAAACAAACGATTATTAATGAGGGATATGGAAACTGATTACGGATCGGGAAAGGTAGTTAATATAAGCATAACAACCGCTACAACGTTTTTGACAGTATGAATAAACGGCAGTTGAAGACTGTTCAGAAGAGGGGCATGCTTATATAGGTGTCAACCCAATAAAATTATAGACAGCGGTTGACAAAAAGGCTTTGACAAACAAAATCAACAAGTTTAAACTGTTAAAAGAAATGCCAAATGACTACCATGGAAGGAAGGTAGTTACTATGCGAAAAACAATCGAAACACAGTTTTGACAGCATGAACAAATGGCAAATGAAGACTGTTCAAACGAGCGGGATATCTACATAGATGACAACACACAAAAATCGTAGAGAGCGGTTGACACACTATGCTGATAAACGAAACAGGCAGTAATTATATAGATTGTAAAGACAAAGTTTTAGATAAAAAGACAATGAAGTAGAAAAAAACTCCGGAGGTAAGCAGGGAATCGTGGATAAGAACCGAAAAGTGATCGAAAAAAGGTCGTTACTAAACGGAAAACAATCAAGACAACGTTTTTTACGATATGAAGAGACTGCAGTTGAATACTGGCCAAACTAGGGGGGTTAATTATAACAAAAAACTCCAATTACTGCATTAGGATATGCCAGTAGGCTATTGATAAAAAAACTTGCATCTACGGATAGCCATAGTGAGGGCGGTCGATGATGCTTGAACGAGGAGAACGAATAAGAGTATAACAACAAACGCACAAGTTTTAATTAACGTATATGACTGTTGGCTAATAAAAGAAAGAGGCAGTAAATATATAGATTGTAGTGACAAAAGTTAAATCGGAAGATGAAAAAACAATAGATTATTGGCCGAACGAAGGCAAGGACTAGTAGATAACAAGCGAGACAAACAATTTTTAATAAAGGATATGGAAACTGATTACGGATCGGGAAAGGTAGTTACTATAAGCATAACAACCGCAACAATGTTTTTGACAGTATGAAGAAACTGCAGTTGAAAACTGGCCAAACTAGGGGGTATTTATAAGAAAACTCAAAAACTCAAATTATGACTGCCTTAGGATATACCAGTAGGCCATTGATAAAAAACTAGTATCTACGGATAGCCATAGTGAGAGCGGTCGATGATTCTTGAACGAGGAGAACGAATAAGAGTATAACAACAAACGCACAAGTTTTAATTAACGTATATGACTGTTGGCTAATAAAAGAAAGAGGCAGTAAATATATAGATTGTAGTGACAAAAGTTAAACCGGAAGATGAAAAAACAATAGATTATTAGCCGAACGAAGGCAAGGACTAGTAGATAACAAGCGAGACAAACAATTATTAATGAAGGATATGGAAAATGATTACGGATCGGGAAAGGTAGTTACTATAAGCATAACAACCGCAACAATGTTTTTGACAGTATGAAGAAACTGCAGTTGAAAACTGACCAAACTAGGGGGTATTTATAAGAAAACCCAAAAACTCAAATTATGACTGCCTTAGGGTATACCAGTAGGCTATTGATAAAAAAACAACTATCTACGGATAGCCATAGTGAGAGCAGTCGATGATGCTTGAACGAAGAGAAAGAATAGGTGTATAACAACAAACGCACAAGTTTTTATTTAAGTATATGACTGTTAGCTAAAAAAAGAAAGAGGCAGTAAATATATAGATTGTAGTGACAAAAGTTAAATCGGAAGATGAAACAATAGATTATTGGCCGAACGAAGGCAAGTACTAGTGGATAACCAGCGAAACAAACAATTATTAATAAAGGATAAGGAAACTGATTACGGATCGGGAAAGGTAGTTACTATAAGCATAACAACTGCTACAACGTTTTTGACAGTATGAAGAAACTGCAGTTGAAGACTGTTCAGACGAGGGGCATGCTTATATAGGTGTCAACCCAATAAAATGATAGACAGTGGTTGACAAAAAGGCTTTGACAAACAAAATCAACAAGTTTAAACAGTTAAAAGAAATGCCAAAAGACTACCATGGAAGGAAGGTAGTTACTATGCGAAAAACAATCGAAACACGGTTTTGACAGCATGAACAAACGGCAAATGAAGACTGTTCAAACGAGCGGGAGAACTACATAGATGACAACCCACAAAAATCGTAGAGAGCGGTTGACACACTATGATGATAAACGAAACAGGCAGTAATTATATAGATTGTAGAGACAGTTTTAGATCAAAAGACAATAAAGTAGAAAAAAACTGCAGGGAATCGTGGATAAGAATCAAAAAATAATCGAAAAAAGGACGTTACTAAACGGAAAACAATCAAGACAACGTTTTTTACGATATGAAGAGACTGCAGTTGAATACTGGCCAAACTAGGGGGGTTAATTATAACAAAAAACTCCAATTACTGCATTAGGATATACCAGTAGGCTAATGATAAAAAACTAGTATATATGGATAGCCATAGTGAGAGCGGTCGATGATGCTTGAACGAGGAGAACGAATAAGAGTATAACAACAAACGCACAAGTTTTTATTAAAGTGTATGACTGTTGGCTAGTAAAAGAAAGGGCAGTAAATATATAGATTGTAGTGACAAAAGTTAAATCGGAGGATGAAAAAACAGTAGATTATTGGCCGAACGAAGGCAAGGACTAGTGGATAACAAGCGAGACCAACAATTATTAATAAAGAATATGGAAACTGATTACGGATCGGGAAAGGTAGTTACTATAAGCATAACAACCGCAACAATGTTTTTGACAGTATGAAGAAAATACAGTTGAAAACTGGCCAAACTCGGGGGTATTTAAAAGAAAACTCAAAAACTTAAATTATGACTGCCTTAGGATATACCAGTAGGCTATTGATAAAAACTAGTATCTACGGATAGCCATAGTGAGAGCGGTCGATGATGCTTGAACGAGGAGAACGAATAAGAGTATAACAACAAACGCACAAGTTTTTATTAAAGTATATGACTGTTGGCTAATAAAAGATAGGGCAGTAAATATATAGATTGTAGTGACAAAAGTTAAATCGGAAGATGAAAAAACAATAGATTATCGGCCGAACATAGGCAAGGACTAGTGGATAACAAGCGAGACAAACAATTATTAATGAAGGATATGGAAACTGATTACGGATCGGGAAAGGTAGTTACTATAAGCATAACAACCGCTACAACGTTTTTGACAGTATGAAGAAACGGCAGTTAAAGACTGTTCCAACGACGGGCATGCTTATATAGGTGTCAACCCATTAAAATTATAGACAGCGGTTGACAAAAAGGCTTTGACAAACAAAATCAAGTTTTAACTGTTAAAAGAAATGCCAAACGACTACCAAGGAAGGAAGGTAGTTACTATACGAAAAACAATCGAAACACGGTTTTGACAGCATGAACAAACGGCAAATGAAGACTGTTCAAACGAGCGGGAGAACTACATAGATGACAACCCACAAAAATCGTAGAGAGCGGTTGACACACTATGCTGATAAACGAAACAGGCAGTAATTATATAGATTGTAGAGACAAAGTTTTAGATCAAAAGACAATAACATAGAAAAAAACTCCGGAGGAAAGCAGGGAATCGTGGATAAGAATCGAAAAATGATCGAAAAGAGGTCGTTGCTATACGGAAAACAATCAAGACAACGTTTTTGACAATATGAAGAGACTGCAGTTGAATACTGGCCAAACTAGAGGGTTAATTATAAAAAAACTCCAATTACTGCATTAGGATATGCCAGTAGGCTATTGATAAAAAAACTTGCATCTACGGATAGCCATAGTGAGAGCGGTCGATGATGCTTGAACGAGGAGAACGAATAAGAGTATAACAACAAACGCACAAGTTTTTACTAAAGTCTATGACTGTTGGCTAATAAAAGACAGAGTCAGTAAATATATAGATTGTAGTGACAAAAGTTAAATCGGAAGCTGAAAAAACAATAGATTATTGCCCGAACGAAGGCAAGGACTAGTGGATAACAAGCGAGACCAACAATTATTAATAAGGAATATGGAAACTGATTACGGATCGGGAAAGGTAGTTACTATAAGCATAACAACCGCAACAATGTTTTTGACAGTATGAAGAAAATACAGTTGAAAACTGGCCAAACTCGGGGGTATTTAAAAGAAAACTCAAAAACTTAAATTATGACTGCCTTAGGATATACCAGTAGGCTATTGATAAAAACTAGTATCTACGGATAGCCATAGTGAGAGCGGTCGATGATGCTTGAACGAGGAGAACGAATAAGAGTATAACAACAAACGCACAAGTTTTTATTAAAGTATATGACTGTTGGCTAATAAAAGATAGGGCAGTAAATATATAGATTGTAGTGACAAAAGTTAAATGGGAAGATGAAAAAACAATAGATTATTGGCCGAACAAAGGCAAGGACTAGTGGATAACAAGCGAGACAAACAATTATTAATAAAGGATATGGAAACTGATTACGGATCGGGAAAGGTAGTTACTATAAGCATAACAACCGCTACAACGTTTTTGACAGTATGAAGAAAGGGCAGTTAAAGACTGTTCCAACGACGGGCATGCTTATATAGGTGTCAACCCATTAAAATTATAGACAGCGGTTGACAAAAAGGCTTTGACAAACAAAATCAAGTTTTAACTGTTAAAAGAAATGCCAAACGACTACCAAGGAAGGAAGGTAGTTACTATACGAAAAACAATCGAAACACGGTTTTGACAGCATGAACAAACGGCAAATGAAGACTGTTCAAACGAGCGGGAGAACTACATAGATGACAACCCACAAAAATCGTAGAGAGCGGTTGACACACTATGCTGATAAACGAAACAGGCAGTAATTATATAGATTGTAGAGACAAAGTTTTAGATCAAAAGACAATAACGTAGAAAAAAACTCCGGAGGTAAGCAGGGAATCGTGGATAAGAACCGAAAAGTGATCGAAAAAAGGCCGTTACTAAACGGAACACAATCAAGACAACGTTTTTTACGATATGAAGAGACTGCAGTTGAATACTGGCCAAACTAGAGGGTTAATTATAAAAAAACTCCAATTACTGCATTAGGATATGCCAGTAGGCTATTGATAAAAAAACTTGCATCTACGGATAGCCATAGTGAGGGCGGTCGATGATGCTTGAACGAGGAGAACGAATAAGAGTATAACAACAAACGCACAAGTTTTTACTAAAGTCTATGACTGTTGGCTAATAAAAGAAAGAGTCAGTAAATATATAGATTGTAGTGACAAAAGTTAAATCGGAAGCTGAAAAAACAATAGATTATTGCCCGAACGAAGGCAAGGACTAGTGGATAACAAGCGAGACCAACAATTATTAATAAAGAATATGGAAACTGATTACGGATCGGGAAAGGTAGTTACTATAAGCATAACAACCGCAACAATGTTTTTGACAGTATGAAGAAACTGCAGTTGAAAACTGGCCAAACTAGGGGGTATTTATAAGAAAACCCAAAACTCAAAATTATGACTCCCTTAGGATATACCAGTAGCCTATTGATAAAAAACTAGTATCTACGGATAGCCATAGTGAGAGCGGTCGATGATGCTTGAACGAGGAGAAGGAATAAGAGTATAACAACAAACGCACAAGTTTTTATTAAAGTATATGACTGTTGGCTAATAAAAGAAAGGGCAGTAAATATATAGATTGTAGTGACAAAAGTTAAATCGGAAGCTGAAAAAACAATAGATTATTGCCCGAACGAAGGCAAGGACTAGTGGATAACAAGCGAGACCAACAATTATTAACAAAGAATATGGAAACTGATTACGGATCGGGAAAGGTAGTTACTATAAGCATAACAACCGCAACAATGTTTTTGACAGTATGAAGAAAATACAGTTGAAAACTGGCCAAACTCGGGGGGTATTTAAAAGAAAACTCAAAAACTTAAATTATGACTGCCTTAGGATATACCAGTAGGCTATTGATAAAAACTAGTATCCACGGATAGCCATAGTGAGAGCGGTCGATGATGCTTGAACGAGGAGAACGAATAAGAGTATAACAACAAACGCACAAGTTTTTATTAAAGTATATGACTGTTGGCTAATAAAAGAAAGGGCAGTAAATATATAGATTGTAGTGACAAAAGTTAAATCGGAAGATGAAAAAACAATAGATTATTGGCCGATCAAAGGCAAGGACTAGTGGATAACAAGCGAGACAAACAATTATTAATGAAGGATATGGAAACTGATTACGGATCGGGAAAGGTAGTTACTATAAGCATAACAACTGCTACAACGTTTTTGACAGTATGAAGAAACTGCAGTTGAAAACTGGCCAAACTAGGGGGTATTTATAAGAAAACCCAAAAACTCAAATTATGACTGCCTTAGGGTATACCAGTAGGCTATTGATAAAAACTAGTATCTACGGATAGCCATAGTGAGAGCGGTCGATGATGCTTGAACGAAGAGAAAGAATAAGTGTATAACAACAAACGCACAAGTTTTTATTTAAGTATATGACTGTTAGCTAAAAAAAGAAAGAGGCAGTAAATATATAGATTGTAGTGACAAAAGTTAAATCGGAAGATGAAACAACAATAGATTATTGGCCGAACGAAGGCAAGGACTAGTGGATAACAAGCGAAACAAACGATTATTAATTAGGGATATGGAAACTGATTACGGATCGGGAAAGGTAATTACTATAAGCATAACAACTGCTACAACGTTTTTGACAGTATGAAGAAACTGCAGTTGAAGACTGTTCAGACGAGGGGCATGCTTATAAAGGTGTCAACCCAATAAAATGATAGACAGTGGTTGACAAAAAGGCTTTAACAAAATCAACAAGTTTAAACTGTTAAAAGAAATGCCAAAAGACTACCATGGAAGGAAGGTAGTTACTATGCGAAAAACAATCGAAACACGGTTTTGACAGCATGAACAAACGGCAAATGAAGACTGTTCAAACGAGCGGGACAACTACATAGATGACAACCCACAAAAATCGTAGAGAGCGGTTGACACACTATGCTGATAAACGAAACAGGCAGTAATTATATAGATTGTAGAGACAGTTTTAGATCAAAAGACAATAAAATAGAAAAAAACTCCGGAGGTAAGCAGGGAATCGTGGATAAGAATCGAAAAAGGATCGAAAAAAGGTCGTTACTAAACGGAAAACAATCAAGACAACGTTTTTTACGATATGAAGAGACTGCAGTTGAATACTGGCCAAACTAGGGGGGTTAATTATAACAAAAAACTCCAATTACTGCATCAGGATATACCAGTAGGCTATTGATAAAAAAAACTAGTATCTAAGGATAGCCATAGTGAGAGCGGTCGATGACGCTTGAACAAGGAGAACGAATAAGAGTATAACAACAAACGCACAAGTTTTTATTAAAGTATATGACTGTTGGCTAATAAAAGAAAGGGCAGTAAATATATAGATTGTAGTGACAAAAGTTAAATCGGAAGATGAAAAAACAATAGATTATTGGCCGAACGAAGGCAGGGACTAGTGGATAACAAGCGAGACCAACAATTATTAATAAAGAAAACGGAAACTGATTACGGATCGGGAAAGGTAGTTACTATAAGCATAACAACCGCAACAATGTTTTTGACAGTATGAAGAAAATACAGTTGAAAACTGGCCAAACTCGGGGGTATTTAAAAGAAAACTCAAAAACTTAAATTATGACTGCCTTAGGATATACCAGTAGACTATTGATAAAAACTAGTATCTACGGATAGCCATAGTGAGAGCGGTCGATGATGCTCGAACGAGGAGAACGAATAAGAGTATAACAACAAACGCACAAGTTTTTATTAAAGTATATGACTGTTGGCTAATAAAAGAAAGGGCAGTAAAGATATAGATTGTAGTGACAAAAGTTGAATCGGAAGATAAAAAAACAATAGATTATTGGCCGAACAAAGGCAAGGACTAGTGGATAACAAGCGAGACAAACAATTATTAATGAAGGATATGGAAACTGATTACGGATCGGGAAAGGTAGTTACTATAAGCATAACCGCTACAACGTTTTTGGCAGTATGAAGGAACGGCAGTTGAAGACTGTTCCAACGACGGGCATGCTTATATAGGTGTCAACCCATTAAAATTATAGACAGCGGTTGCAAAAAGGCTTCGACAAACAAAGTCAACAAATTTTAACTGTTAAAAGAAATGCCAAACGACTACCAAGGAAGGAAGGTAGTTACTATACGAAAAACAATCGAAACAAAGTTTTGACAGCATGAACAAACGGCAAATGAAGACTGTTCAAACGATCGGGATAACTACATAGATGACAACCCACAAAAATCGTAGAGAGTGGTTGACACACTATGCTGTTAAACGAAACAGGCAGTAATTATATAGATTGTAGAGACAAAGTTCTAGATCAAAAGACAATAACGTAGAAAAAAACTCCGGAGGTAAGCAGGGAATCGTAGATAAGAATCGAAAAGTAATCGAAAAAAGGTCGTTACTAAACCGAGAACAATCAAGACAACGTTTTTTACGACATGAAGAGACTGCAGTTGAATACTGGCCAAACTAGAGGGTTAATTATAAAAAACTCCAATTACTGCATTAGGATATACCAGTAGGCTATTGATAAAAAAACTTGCATCTAGGGATAGCCATAGTGAGAGCGGTCGATGATGCTTGAACGAGGAGAACGAATAAGAGTATAACAACAAACGCAAAAGTTTTTACTAAAGTGTATGACTGTTGGCTAATAAAAGAAAGAGTCAGCAAAAATATAGATTGTAGTGACAAAAGTTAAATCGGAAGATGAAAAAACAATAGATTATTGGCCAAACGAAGGCAAGGACTAGTGGATAACATGCGAAACAAACGATTTTTAATGAGGGATATGGAAACTGATTACGGATCGGGAAAGGTAGTTACTATAAGCATAACAACCGCAACAATGTTTTTGACAGTATGAAGAAACTGCAGTTGAAAACTGGCCAAACTAGGGGGTATTTATCAGAAAACGCAAAAATTAAAATTATGACTGCCTTAGGATATACCGGTAGGCTATTGATAAAAAACTAATATCTACGGATAGCCATAGTGAGAGCGGTCGATGATGCTTGAACGAGGAGAAGGAATAAGAGTATAACAACAAACTCACAAGTTTTTACTAAAGTATATGACTGTTGACTAACAAAAGAAAGAGGCAGTAAATCTATAGATTGTAGTGACAGAAGTTAAATCGGAAGATGAAAAAACAATAGATTATTGGCCGAACGAAGGCAAATACAAGTGGATAACAAGGGAAACAAACAATTATTAATAAAGGATATGGAAACTGATTACGGATCGGGAAAGGTAGTTACTATAAGCATAACAACCGCAACAATGTTTTTGACAGTATGAAGAAACTGCAGTTGAAAACTGGCCAAACTAGGGGGCATTTATAAGAAAACCCAAAAACTAAAATTATGACTGCCTTAGTATTTACCAGTAGGCTATTGATAAAAAACTAATATCTACGGGTAGCCATAGTGAGAGCGGTCGATGATGCTTGAACGAGGAGAACGAATAAGCGTATAACAACAAGCGCACAAATTTTTATTAAAGTATATGACTGTTCGCTAATAAAAGAAAGAGTCAGTAAATATATAGATTGTAGTGACAAAAGTTAAATCGGAAGGCGAAACAACAATAGATTATTGGCCGAACGAAGGCATGGACTAGTGGATAACAAGCGAAACAAACAAGTATTAATAAAGGATATCGAAACTGATTACGGATCGGGAAAGGTAGTTACTATAAGCATAACAATCGCAACAATGTTTTTGACAGTATGAAGAAACTGCAGTTGAAAACTGGCCAAATTAGGGGATATTTATAAGAAAACCCAAAAACTCAAATTATGACTGCCTTAGGGTATACCAGTAGGCTATTGATAAAAAACTAGTATCTACGGATAGCCATAGTGAGAGCGGTCCATTATGCTTGAACGAGGAGAACGAATAAGAGTATAACAACAAACGCAAAAGTTTTTACTAAAGTATATGACTGTTGGCTAATAAAAGAAAGAGTCAGTAAATATATAGATTGTAGTGACAAAAGTTAAATCGGAAGATGAAAAAACAATAGATTATTGGCCAAACGAAGGCATGGACTAGTGGATAACATGCGAAACAAACGATTTTTGATGAGGGATATGGGAACTGATTACGGATCGGGAAAGGTAGTTACTATAAGCATAACAACCGCAACAATGTTTTTGACAGTATGAAGAAACTGCAGTTGAAAACTGGCCAAACTAGGGGGTATTTATCAGAAAACGCAAAAATTCAAATTATGACTGCCTTAGGATATACCGGTAGGCTATTGATAAAAAACTAGTATCTACGGATAGCCATAGTGAGAGCGGTCGATGATGCTTGAACGAGGAGAAGGAATAAGAGTATAACAACAAACTCACAAGTTTTTACTAAAGTATTTGACTGTTGGCTAACAAAAGAAAGAGGCAGTAAATATATAGATTGTAGTGACAAAAGTTAAATCGGAAGGCGAAACAACAATAGATTATTGGCCGAACGAAGGCAAGGACTAGTGGATAACAAGCGAAACAAACAAGTATTAATAAAGGATATCGAAACTGATTACGGATCGGGAAAGGTAGTTACTATAAGCATAACAATCGCAACAATGTTTTTGACAGTATGAAGAAACTGCAGTTGAGAACTGGCCAAATTAGGGGGTATTTATAAGAAAACCCAAAAACTCAAATTATGACTGCCTTAGGGTATACCAGTAGGCTATTGATAAAAAACTAGTATCTACGGATAGCCATAGTGAGAGCGGTCCATTATGCTTGAACGAGAAGGCCGAAAAAGAGTATAACAACGAACGCACAAGTTTTTATTAAAGTATATGACTGTTGGCAAATAAAAGAAAGAGGCAGTAAATATATAGTTTGTAGTGACAAAAGTTAAATCGGAAGATGAAACAACAATACATTATTGGCCGAACGAAGGCGAGGACTAGTGGATAACAAGCGAAACAAACGATTATTAATGAAGGATATGGAAACTGATTACGGATCGGGAAAGGTAGTTACTATAACCATAAAAACCGCAACAATGCTTTTGACAGTATGAAGAAACTGCAGTTGAAAACTGGCCAAACTAGGGGGTAATTATAATAAAACCCAAAAACTCAAATTATGACTGCCTTAGGATATACCAGTAGGCTTTCGATAAAAAAAACTAGTATCTACGGATAGCCATAGTGAGAGCGGTCGATAATGCTTGAACGATGAGAACGAATAAGAGTATAACAACACACGCATAAGTTCTTATTAAAGTATAAGACTGTTGGCTAATAAAAGAAGGAGGCAGTAAATATATAGATTGTAGTGACAAAAGTTAAATAGGAAAACGAAACAACAATAGATTATTGGCCGAATGAAGGCAGGGACTAGTGGATATTAAGCAAAACAAACAATTAATAATAAAAGATATGAAAACTGACTACGGATCGGGAAAGGTAGTTACTATAAGCATAACAACCGCAACAATGCTTTTGACAGTATGAAGAAACTGCAGTTGAAAACTGGCCAAACTAGGGGGTATTTATAATAAAACCCAAAAACTCAAATTATGACTGCCTTAGGATATACCAGTAGGCTTTCGATAAAAAAAACTAGTATCTACGGATAGCCATAGTGAGAGCGGTCGATAATGCTTGAACGATGAGAACGAATAAGAGTATAACAACACACGCACAAGTTCTTATTAAAGTATAAGACTGTTGGCTAATAAAAGAAGGATGCAGTAAATATATAGATTGTAGTGACAAAAGTTAAATAGGAAAACGAAACAACAATAGATTATTGGCCGAATGAAGGCAGGGACTAGTGGATATCAAGCAAAACAAACAATTAATAATAAAAGATATGAAAACTGACTACGGATCGGGAAAGGTAGTTACTATAAGCATAACAACCGCAACAATGTTTTTGACAGTATGAAGAAACTGCAGTTGAAAACTGGCCAAACTATGGGGTATTTATCAGAAAACCCAAAACTCAAAATTATGACTCCCTTAGGTTATACCAATAGCCTAACGATAAAAAACTAGTATCTATGGATAGCCATAGTGAGAGCGGTCGATGATGCTTGAACGAGGAGAACGAATAAGAGTATAACAACACACGCACAAATTTTTATTAAAGTATAAGACTGTTGGCTAATAAAAGAAAGAGGCAGTAAATATATAGATTTTAGTGACAAAAGTTAAATGGGAAAACGAAACAACAATAGATTATTGGTCGAATGAAGGCAGGGACTAGTGGATATCAAGCAAAACAAACTATTATTAATAAAAGATATGAAAACTGACTACGGATCGGGAAAGGTAGTTACTATAAGCATAACAACCGCAACAATGTTTTTGACAGTATGAAGAAACTGCAGTTGAAAACTGGCCAAACTTGGGGTATTTATAAGCAAACCCAAAACTCAAAATTATGACTTCCTTAGGTTATACCAATAGCCTATTGATAAAAAACTAGTATCTAAGGATAGCCATAGTGAGAGCGGTCGATGATGCTTGAACGAGGAGAACGAATAAGAGCATGACAACACACGCACAAGTTTTTACTAAAGTATGACTGTTGGCTAACAAAAGAAAGAGGCAGTAAATCTATAGATTGTAGTGACAGAAGTTAAATCGGAAGATGAAAAAACAATAGATTATTGGCCGAACGAAGGCAAGGACAAGTGGATAACAAGCGAAACAAACAATTATTAATAAGGGATATGGAAACTGATTACGGATCGGGAAAGGTAGTTACTATAAGCATAACAACCGCAACAATGTTTTTGACAGTATGAAAAAACTTCAGTTGAAAACTGGCCAAACTAGGGGTATTTATAAGAAAGCCCAAAAACTCAAATTATGACTGCCTTAGGATATACCAGTAGGCTATTTATAAAAAACAAGTATCTACGGATAGCCATAGTGATAGCGGTCCATTATGCTTGAACGAGGAGAACGAATAAGAGTATAACAACAACCGCACAAGTTTTTATTAAAGTATATGACTGCTGGCTAATAAAAGAAAGAAGCAGTAAATTTATAGATTGTAGTGACAAAAGTTAAATAGGAAACGAAACAACAATAGATTATTGGCCGAATGAAGGCAGGGACTAGTGGATATCAAGCAAAACAAACAATTAATAATAAAAGATATGAAAACTGACTACGGATCGGGAAAGGTAGTTACTATAAGCATAAGAACCGCAACAATGTTTTTGACAGTATGAAGAAACTGCAGTTGAAAACTGGCCAAACTGGGAGGTACTTATCAGAAAACCCAAAACTCAAAATTATGACTCCCTTAGATTATACCAATAGCCTAATGATAAAAAACTAGTATCTATGGATAGCCATAGTGAGAGCGGTCGATGATGCTTGAACGAGGAGAACGAATAAGAGTATAACAACACACGCACAAGTTTTTATTAAAGTATAAGACTGTTGGCTAATAAAAGAAAGAGGCAGTAAATATATAGATTGTAGTGACAAAAGTTAAATCGGAAGATGAAAAAACAATAGATTTCTGGCCGAACGAAGGCAAGGACTAGTGGATAACGAGCGAAACAAACAATTATTAATAAAGCATATGGAAACTGATTACGGATCGGGAAAGGTAGTTACTATAAGCATAACAACCGCAACAATGTTTTTGACAGTATGAAGAAACTGCAGTTGAAAACTGGCCAAACTAGGGGGTATTTATCAGAAAACCCAAAACTCAAAACTATGACTCCCTCAGGTTATACCAATAGCCTAATGATAAAAAACTATTATCTATGGATAGCCATAGTGAGAGCGGTCGATGATGCTTGAACGAGGAGAACGAATAAGAGTATAACAACACACGCACAAGTTTTTATTAAAGTATAAGACTGTTGGCTAATAAAAAAAGAGGCAGTAAATATATAGATTGTAGTGACAAAAATTAAATCGGAAAACGAAACAACAATAGATTATTGGCCGAATGAAGGCAGGGACTAGTGGATATCAAGCGAAACAAACAATTATTAATAAAAGATATGAAAACTGACTACGGATCGGGAAAGGTAGTTACTATAAGCATAAAAACCGCAACAATGTTTTTGACAGTATGAAGAAACTGCAGTTGAAAACTGGCCAAACTGGGGGGTATTTATAAGCAAACCCCAAACTCAAAATTATGACTCCCTTAGGTTATACCAATAGCCTATTGATAAAAAACTAGTATCTACGGATAGCCATAGTGAGAGCGGTCGATGATGCTTGAACGATGAGAACGAATAAGAGCATAACAACACACGCACAAGTTTTTATTAAAGTATATGACTGTTGGCTAATAAAAGAAAGAGGCAGTAAATCTATATATTGTAGTGACAAAAGTTAAATCGGAAAATGAAAAAACAATAGATTATTGGCCGAACGAAGGCAAGGACTAATGGATATCAAGCAAAGCAAACAATTATTAATAAAAGATAAGAAAATTGACTCCGGATCGGGAAATGTAGTTACTATAAGCATAACAACCGCAACAATGTTTTTGACCGTATGAAGAAACTGCAGTTGAAAACTGGCAAAACTGGGGGGTATTTATAAGAAAGCCCAAAAACTCAAATTATGACTGCCTTAGGATATACCGGTAGGCTATTGATAAAAAACTAGTAACTACAAATAGCCATAGTGAGAGCGGTCCATGATGCTTGAACGAGGAGAACGAATAGGAGTATAACAACTAACGCACAAGTTTTTATTAAAGTATATGACTATTGGCTAATAAAAGAAAGAGGCAGTAAATATATAGATTGTAGTGGCATAAGTTAAATCGGAAAACGAAACAACAATAGATTATTGGCCGAATGAAGGCAGGGACTAGTGGATATCAAGCAAAGCAAACAATTATTAATAAAAGATATGAAAATTGACTCCGGATCGGGAAATGTAGTTACTATAAGCATAACAACCGCAACAAAGTTTTTGACAGTATGGAGAAACTGCAGTTGAAAACTGGCCAAACTGGGGGGTATTTATAAGCAAACCCAATACTCAAAATTATGACTCCCTTAGGTTATACCAATAGCCTATTGATAAAAAACTAGTATCTTCGGATAGCCATAGTGAGAGCGGTCGATGATGCTTGAACGAGGAGAACGAATAAGAGTATAACAACACACGCACAAATTTTTATTAAAGTATATGACTGTTGGCTAATAAAAGAAAGAGGCAGTAAATCTATAGATTGTAGCGACAAAAGTTAAATAGGAAAACGAAACAACAATAGACTATTGGCCGAATGAAGGCAGGGACTAGTGGATATCAAGCAAAGCAAACAATTATTAATAAAAGATATGAAAATTGACTCCGGATCGGGAAATGTAGTTACTATAAGCATAACAACCGCAACAATGTTTTTGACAGTATGAAGAAACTGCAGTTGAAAACTGGCCAAACTGGGGGTATTTATAAGCAAACCCAAAACTCAAAATTATGACTCCCTTAGGTTATACCAATAGCCTATTGATAAAAAACTAGTATCTACGGATAGCCATAGTGAGAGCGGTCAATGATGCTTGAACGAGGAGAACGAATAAGAGTATAACAACACACGCACAAGTTTTTATTAAAGTATATGACTGTTGCCTAATAAAAGAAAGAGGCAGTAAATCTATAGATTGCACTAACAAAAGTTAAATCGGAAGATGAAAAAACAATAGATTATTGGCCGAACGAAAGCAAGGACTAGTGGATAACAAGCGAAACAAACGATTATTAATGAAGGATATGGAAACTGATTACGGATCGGGAAAGGTAGTTACTATAAGCATAACAACCGCAACATGTTTTTGACAGTATAACAAAACTTGTTGAAAACTGGCGAAACTAGGGGGTATTTAAAAGAAAGTCCAAAAACTCAAATTATGACTGCCTTAGGATATACCAGTAGGCTATTGATAAAAAACTAGTATCTACGGATAGCCATAGTGAGAGCGGTCGAAGATGCTTGAACGAGGAGAACGAATTAAAGTATAACAACAAACGCACAAGTTTTTATTAAAGTATATGACTGTTGGCTAATAAAAAAAGCCAGTAAATATATAGATTGTAGTGACAAAAGTTAAATCGGAAGATGAAACAACAATAGATTATTGGCCGAACGAAGGCAAGGACTAGTGGATAACAAGCGAAACAAACGATTATTAATGAAGGATATGGAAACTGATTACGGATCGGGAAAGGTAGTTACTATAAGCATAACAACCGCAACATGTTTTTGACAGTATAACAAAACTTGTTGAAAACTGGCCAAACTAGGGGTATTTATAAGAAAACGCAAAAACTCAAATTATGACTGCCTTAGGATATACCGGTAGGCTATTGATAAAAAACTAGTAACTACAAATAGCCATAGTGAGAGCGGTCCATGATGCTTGAACGAGGAGAACGAATAGGAGTATAACAACTAACGCACAAGTTTTCATTAAAGTATATGACTATTGGCTAATAAAAGAAAGAGGCAGTAAATATATAGATTGTAGTGACAAAAGTTAAATCGGAAAACGAAACAACAATAGATTATTGGCCGAATGAAGGCAGGGACTAGTGGATATCAAGCAAAACAAACAATTATTAATAAAAGATATGAAAATTGACTCCGGATCGGGAAAGGTAGTCACTATAAGCATAACTACCGCAACAATGTTTTTGACAGTATGAAGAAACTGCAGTTGAAAACTGGCCAAACTGGGGGGTATTTATAAGCAAACCGAAAACTCAAAATTATGACTCCCTTAGGTTATACCAATAGCCTATTGATAAAAAACTAGTATCTACGGATAGCCATAGTGAGAGCGGTCGATGATGCTTGAACGAGGAGAACGAATAAGAGTATAACAACACACGCACAAGTTTTTATTAAAGTATATAACTGTTGGCTAATAAAAGAAAGAGGCAGTAAATCTATAGATTGCAGTGACAAAAGTTAAATCGGAAGATAAAAAAACAATAGATTATTGGCCGAACGAAGGCAAGGACTAGTGGATAACAAGCGAAACAAACAATTATTAATAAAGGATATGGAAACTGATTACGGATCCAGAAAGGTAATTACTATAAGCATAACAACCGCAGCAATGTTTTTGACAGTATGAAAAAACTTCAGTTGAAAACTGGCCAAGCTAGGGGGTATTTATAAGAAAGCCCAAAAACTCAAATCATGACTGCCTTAGGATATAACAGTAGGCTATTGATAAAAAAACTAGTATCTACGGATAGCCATAGTGAGAGCGGTCAAAGATGCTTGAACGAGGAGAACGAATAAGAGTATAACAACAAGCCCACAAGTTTTTATTAAAGTATATAACTGTTGGCTAATAAAAGAAAGAGGCAGTAAATCTATAGATTGTAGTGACAAAAGTTAAATCGGAAGATGAAACAACAATAGATTATTGGCCGAACGAAGGCAGGGACTAGTGGATAACAAGCGAAACAAACGATTATTAATGAAGGATATGGAAACTGATTACGGATCGGGAAAGGTAGTTACTATAAGCATAACAACCGCAACATGTTTTTGACAGTATGACAAAACTTCAGTTGAAAACTGGCCAAACTAGGGGTATTTATAAGAAAACGCAAAAACTCAAATTATGACTGCCTTCGGATATACCAGTAGGCTATTTATAAAAAACTAGTAACTACGGATAGCCATAGTGAGAGCGGTCCATGATGCTTGAACGAGGAGAACGAATAGGAGTATAACAACTAACACACAAGTTTTTATTGAAGTATAAAACTGTTGGCTAATAAAAGAAAGAGGCAGTAAAAATATAGATTGTAGTGACAAAAGTTAAATCGGAAAACGAAACAACAATAGATTATTGGCCGAATGAAGGCAGGGACTAGTGGATATCAAGCAAAACAAACAATTATTAATAAAAAAGATATGAAAATTGACTCCGGATCGGGAAAGGTAGTTACTATAAGCATAACAACCGCAACAATGTTTTTGACAGTATGAAGAAACTGCAGTTGAAAACTGGCCAAACTGGGGGTATTTATAAGCAAACCAAAACTCAAAATTATGACTCCCTTAGGTTATACCAATAGCCTATTGATAAAAAACTACTATCTACGGATAGCCATAGTGAGAGCGGTCGATGATGCTTGAACGAGGAGAACGAATAAGAGTATCACAACACACGCACAAGTTTTTATTAAAGTATATGACTGTTGGCTAATAAAAGAAAGAGGCAGTAAATCTATAGATTGCAGTGACAAAAGTTAAATCGGAAGATGAAAAAACAATAGATTATTGGCCGAACGAAGTCAAGGACTAGTGGATAACAAGCGAAACAAACAATTATTAATAAAGGATATGGAAACTGATTACGGATCGGGAAAGGTAGTTACTATAAGCATAACAACCGCAACAATGTTTTTGACAGTATGAAAAAACTTCAGTTGAAAACTGGCCAAACTAAGGGGTATTTATAAGAAAGCCCAAAAACTCAAATTATGACTGCCTTAGGATATACCAGTAGGCTATTGATAAAAAACTAGTATCTACGGATAGCCATAGTGAGAGCGGTCGAAGATGCTTGAACGAGGAGAACGAATAAGAGTATAACAACTAACGCACAATTTTTTAATTAAAGTATATGACTGTTGGCTAATAAAAAAAGAGAGGCAGTAAATATATAGATTGTAGTGACAAAAGTTAAATCGGAAGATGAAAAAACAATAGATTATTGGCCGAAAGAAGGCAGGGACTAGTGGATAACAAGCGAGACAAAAAATTATTAATAAAGGATATGGAAACTGATTACGGATCGGGAAAGGTAGTTACTATAAGCATAACAACCGCAACAATGTTTTTGACAGTATGAAAGAACTTCAGTTGAAAACTGGCCAAACTAAGGGGTATTTATAAGAAAGCCCAAAAACTCAAATTATGACTGCCTTAGGATATACCAGTAGGCTATTGATAAAAAACTAGTATCTACGGATAGCCATAGTGAGAGCGGTCGAAGATGCTTGAACGAGGAGAAAGAATAAGAGTATAACAACTAACGCACAATTTTTTTATTAAAGTATATGACTGTTGGCTAATAAAAAAGAGAGGCAGTAAATATAAAGATTGTAGTGACAAAAGTTAAATCGGAAGATGAAAAAACAATAGATTATTGGCCGAACGAAGGCAGGGACTAGTGGATAACAAGCGAGACAAACAATTATTAATAAAGGATATGGAAACTGATTACGGATCGGGAAAGGTATTTTATATAAGCATAACAACCGCAACAATGTTTTTGACAGTACAAAGAAACTGCAGTTGAAAACTGGCCAAACTAGGGGGTATTTATAAGAAAACTCAAAACTCAAATTACTACTGCCTTAGGATATACCAGTAGGCTATTGATAAAAAACTAGTATCTACGGATAGCCATAGTGAAAGCGGTCGATGATGCTTGAACGAGGAGAACGAATAAGAGTATAACAACAAACGCACAAGTTTTTATTAAAGTTTATGACTGTTGGCTAATAAAAGAAAGAAGCAGTAAATATATAGATTGTAGTGACAAAAGTTAAATCGGAAGATGAAACAACAATAGATTATAGGCCGAACGAAGGCAGGGACTAAAGGATAACAAGCGAAACAAACGATTATTAATGAAGGATATGGAAACTGATTACGGATCGGGAAAGGTAGTTACTATAAGCATAACAACCGCTACAATGTTTTTGACAGTATGAAAAAAACTTCAGTTGAAAACTGGCCAAACTAGGGGTATTTATAAGAAAACGCAAAAACTCAAATTATGACTGCCTTAGGATATACCAGTAGGCTATTGATAAAAAACTAGTAACAACGGATAGCCATAGTGAGAGCGGTCCATGATGCTTGAACGAGGAGAACGAATTAGAGTATAAGAACTAACGCACAATTTTTTATTAAAGTATATGACTGTTGGCTAATAAAAGAAAGAGGCAGTAAATATATAGATTGTAGTGACAAAAGTTAAATCGGAAGATGAAAAACAATAGATTATTGGCCGAACGAAGGCAGGGACTAGTGGATAACAAGCGAAACAAACAATTATTAATAAAGGATATGGAAACTGATTACCGATCGGGAAAGGTAGTTTCTATAAGCATAACAACCGCAACAATGTTTTTGACAGTATGAAAAAACTTCAGTTGAAAACTGGCCAAACTAGGGGTATTTATAAGAAAACGCAAAAACTCAAATTATGACTGCCTTAGGATATACCAGTAGGCTATTGATAAAAAACTAGTAACTACGGATAGCCTAGTGAGAGCGGTCCATGATGCTTGAACGAGGAGAACGAATAAGAGTATAACAACAAACGCACAAGTTTTTATTAAAGTATATGACTGTTGGCTAATAAAAAAAGCCAGTAAATATATAGATTGTAGTGACAAAAGTTAAATCGGAAGATGAAACAACAATAGATTATTGGCCGAACGAAGGCAAGGACTAGTGGATAACAAGCGAAACAAACGATTATTAATGAAGGATATGGAAACTGATTACGGATCGGGAAAGGTAGTTACTATAAGCATAACAATCGCAACAATGTTTTTGACAGTATGAAAAAACTTCAGTTGAAAACTGGCCAAACTAGGGGTATTTATAAGAAAACGCAAAAACTCAAATTATGACTGCCTTAGGATATACCAGTAGGCTATTGATAAAAAACTAGTAACTACGGATAGCCTAGTGAGAGCGGTCCATGATGCTTGAACGAGGAGAACGAATAAGAGTATAACAACAAACGCACAAGTTTTTATTAAAGTTTATGACTGTTGGCTAATAAAAGAAAGAAGCAGTAAATATATAGATTGTAGTGACAAAAGTTAAATCGGAAGATGAAACAACAATAGATTATAGGCCGAACGAAGGCAGGGACTAAAGGATAACAAGCGAAACAAACGATTATTAATGAAGGATATGGAAACTGATTACGGATCGGGAAAGGTAGTTACTATAAGCATAACAACCGCTACATTGTTTTTGACAGTATGAAAAAAACTTCAGTTGAAAACTGGCCAAACTAGGGGTATTTATAAGAAAACGCAAAAACTCAAATTATGACTGCCTTAGGATATACCAGTAGGCTATTGATAAAAAACTAGTAACAACGGATAGCCATAGTGAGAGCGGTCCATGATGCTTGAACGAGGAGAACGAATTAGAGTATAAGAACTAACGCACAATTTTTTATTAAAGTATATGACTGTTGGCTAATAAAAGAAAGAGGCAGTAAATATATAGATTGTAGTGACAAAAGTTAAATCGGAAGATGAAAAACAATAGATTATTGGCCGAACGAAGGCAGGGACTAGTGGATAACAAGCGAAACAAACAATTATTAATAAAGGATATGGAAACTGATTACCGATCGGGAAAGGTAGTTTCTATAAGCATAACAACCGCAACAATGTTTTTGACAGTATGAAAAAACTTCAGTTGAAAACTGGCCAAACTAGGGGTATTTATAAGAAAACGCAAAAACTCAAATTATGACTGCCTTAGGATATACCAGTAGGCTATTGATAAAAAACTAGTAACTACGGATAGCCTAGTGAGAGCGGTCCATGATGCTTGAACGAGGAGAACGAATAAGAGTATAACAACAAACGCACAATTTTTTTATTAAAGTATATGACTGTTGGCTAATAAAAGAAAGAGGCAGTAAATATATAGATTGTAGTGACAAAAGTTAAACCGGAAGATGAAAAAACAATAGATTATTGGCCGAATGAAGGCAGGGACTAGTGGATAACAAGCGAAAAAAAACGATTACAAATGAAGGATATGGAAACTGATTACGGATCGGGAAAGGTAGAGACTATAAGCATAACAACCGGAACAATGTTTTTGACAGTATGAAGAAACTGCAGTTGAAAAATGGCCAAACTAGGGGGTATTTATAGGAAAACCCACAAACTCAATTTATGACTGCCTTAGGATATACCAGTAGGCTATTGATAAAAAAACTAATATCTACGGATAGCCATAGTGAGAGCGGTCGATGATGCTTGAACGAGGAGAACGAATAAGTGTAAAACAACAAACGCACAATTTTTTATTAAAGTATATGACTGTTGGCTAATAAAAGAAAGAGGCAGTAAATGTATAGATTGTAGTGACAAAAGTTAAATCGGAAGACGAAACAACAATAGATTATTGGCCGAACGAAGGCAAGGACTAGTGGATAACAAGCGAAACAAACAATTAATAGAGGATATGGAAACTGATTACGGATCGGGAAAGGTAGTTTCTATAAGCATAACAACCGCAACAATGTTTTTGACAGTATGAAGAAACTGCAGTTGAAAACTGGCCAAACTAGGGGGTATTTATAAGAAAACTCAAAACTCAAATTATTACTGCCTTAGGATATACCAGTAGGCTATTGATAAAAAACTAGTATCTACGGATAGCCATAGTGAAAGCGGTCGATGATGCTTGAACGAGGATAACGAATAAGAGTATAACAACAAACGCACAAGTTTTTATTAAAGTATATGACTGTTGGCTAATAAAAGAAAGAAGCAGTAAATATAAAGATTGTAGTGACAACAGTTAAATCGGAAGATGCAACAACAATAGATTATTGGCCGAACGAAAGCAAGGACTAGTGGATAACAAGCGAAACAAACGATTATTAATGAAGGCTATGGAAACTGATTACGGATCGGGAAAGGTAGTTAATATAAGCATAACAACTGCAACAATGTTTTTGACAGTATGAAGAAACTGCAGTTGAAAACTGGCCAAACTAGGGCGTATTTATAAGAAAACCCAAAAACTCAAAATTTGATTGCCTTAGGATATACCAGTAGGCTATTGATAAAAAACTAGTATCTATGGATAGCCATAGTGAGAGCAGTCGATGATGCTTGAACGAGGAGAACGAATAAAAGTATAACAACAAACGCACAAGTTTTTATTAAAGTATATGACTGTTGGCTAATAAAAGAAAGAGGCAGTAAATATATAGATTGTAGTGACAAAAGTTAAATCGGGAGGCGAAACAACAATAGATTATTGGCCGAACGAAGGCAAGGACTTGTGGATAACAAGCGAAACAAACGATTATTAATAAAGGATATGGAAACTGATTACGGATCGGGAAAGGTAGTTTCTATAAGCATAACAACCGCAACAATGTTTTTGACAGTATAAAGAAACTGCAGTTGAAAACTGGCCAAACTAGGGGGTATTTCTAAGAAAATGCAAAAACTCAAATTATGACTGACTAAGGATATACCAGTAGGCTAATGATAAAAAAACTAGTAACTACGGATAGCCTAGTGAGAGCGGTCCATGATGCTTGAACGAGGAGAACGGATAAGAGTATAACAACAAACGCACAATTTTTTTTTATTAAAGTATATGACTGTTGGCTAATAAAAGAAAAGGCAGTAAATATATAGATTGTAGTGACAAAAGTTAAATCGGAAGATGAAAAAACAAGAGATTATTGGCCGAATGAAGGCAGGGACTAGTGGATAACAAGCGAAAAAAAAAACGATTACTAATGAAGGATATGGAAACTGATTACGGATCGGGAAAGGTAGAGACTATAAGCATAACAACCGGAACAATGTTTTTGACAGTATGAAGAAACTGCAGTTGAAAAATGGCCAAACTAGGGGGTATTTATAGGAAAACCCACAAACTCAAGTTATGACTGCCTTAGGATATACCAGTAGGCTATTGATAAAAAAACTAATATCTACGGATAGCCATAGTGAGAGCGGTCGATGATGCTTGAACGAGGAGAACGAATAAGTGTATAACAACAAACGGACAAGTTCTTATTAATGTGTATGACTGTTGGCTAATAAAAGAAAGAGGCAGTAAATATATAGAGTGTAGTGACAAAAGTTAAATCGGAAGACGAAACAACAATAGATTATTGGCCGAACGAAGGCAAGGACTAGTGGATAACAAGCGAAACAAACGATTATTAATGAAGGATATGGAAACTGATTACGGATCGGGAAAGGTAGTTACTATAAGCATAACAACCGCAACAATGTTTTTGACAGTATGAAGAAACTTCAGTTGAAAACTGGCCAAACTAGGCAGTATTTATAAGAAAACCCAAAAACTCAAATTATGACTGCCTTAGGATATACCAGTAGGCTATTGATAAAAAACTAGTAACTACGGATAGCCATAGTGAGAGCGGTCCATGATGCTTGAACGAGGAGAACGAATAAGAGTATAACAACAAACGCACAAGTTTTTATTAAAGTATATGACTGTTGGCTAATAAAAGAAAGAGGCAGTAAATATATAGATTGTAGTCACAAAAGATAAATTGGAAGATGAAAAAAGAATAGCTAATTGGCCGAACGAAGGCAAGGACTAGTGGATAACAAGCGAAACAAACAATTAATAGAGGATATGGAAACTGATTACGGATCGGGAAAGGTAGTTTCTATAAGCATAACAACCGCAACAATGTTTTTGACAGTATGAAGAAACTGCAGTTGAAAACTGGCCAAACTAGGGGGTATTTATAAGAAAACTCAAAACTCAAATTATTACTGCCTTAGGATATACCAGTAGGCTATTGATAAAAAACTAGTATCTACGGATAGCCATAGTGAAAGCGGTCGATGATGCTTGAACGAGGAGAACGAATAAGAGTATAACAACAAACGCACAAGTTTTTATTAAAGTATATGACTGTTGGCTAATAAAAGAAAGAAGCAGTAAATATAAAGATTGTAGTGACAACAGTTAAATCGGAAGATGCAACAACAATAGATTATTGGCCGAACGAAAGCAAGGACTTGTGGATAACAAGCGAAACAAACGATTATTAATGAAGGCTATGGAAACTGATTACGGATCGGGAAAGGTAGTTAATATAAGCATAACAACTGCAACAATGTTTTTGACAGTATGAAGAAACTGCAGTTGAAAACTGGCCAAACTAGGGCGTATTTATAAAAAACCCAAAAACTCAAAATTTGATTGCCTTAGGATATACCAGTAGGCTACTGATAAAAAACTAGTATCTACGGATAGCCATAGTGAGAGCAGTCGATGATGCTTGAACGAGGAGAACGAATAAAAGTATAACAACAAACGCACAAGTTTTTATTAAAGTATATGACTGTTGGCTAATAAAAGAAAGAGGCAGTAAATATATAGATTGTAGTGACAAAAGTTAAATCGGAAGGCGAAACAACAATAGATTATTGGCCGAACGAAGGCAAGGACTTGTGGATAACAAGCGAAACAAACGATTATTAACGAAGGATATGGAAACTGATTACGGAACGGGAAAAGTAGTTACTATAAGCATAACAAACGCAACAATGTTTTTGACAGTATGAAGAAACTGCAGTTGAAAACTGGCCAAACTAGGGAGTATTTATAGGAAAACCCAAAAACTCAAATTATGACTGCCTTAGGATATGCCTGTAGGCTATTGATAAAAAACTAATATCTACGGATAGCCATAGTGAGAGCGGTCGATGATGCTTGAACGAGGAGAACGAATAAGTGTATAACTACAAACGCACAAGTTTTTATTAAAGTATATGACTGTTGGCTAATAAAAGAAAGAAGCAGTAAATATATAGATTGTAGTGACAAAAGTTACGTCGGAAGACAAAACAACAATAGATTATTCGAAACAAACCATTATTAATAAAAGATATGAAAACTGACTACGGATCGGGAAAGGTAGTTACTATAAGCATAACAACCGCAACAATGTTTTTGACAGTATGAAGAAACTGCAGTTGAAAACTGGCCAAACTAGGGGGTATTTATCAGAAAACGCAAAAATTCAAATTATGACTGCCTTAGGATATACCAGTAGGCTATTGATAAAAAACTAGTATCTACGGATAGCCATAGTGAAAGCGGTCGATGATGCTTGAACGAGGAGAACGAATAAGAGTATAACAACAAACGCACAAGTTTTTATTAAAGTATATGACTGTTGGCTAATAAAAGAAAGAAGCAGTAAATATAAAGATTGTAGTGACAACAGTTAAATCGGAAGATGCAACAACAATAGATTATTGGCCGAACGAAAGCAAGGACTTGTGGATAACAAGCGAAACAAACGATTATTAATGAAGGCTATGGAAACTGATTACGGATCGGGAAAGGTAGTTAATATAAGCATAACAACTGCAACAATGTTTTTGACAGTATGAAGAAACTGCAGTTGAAAACTGGCCAAACTAGGGCGTATTTATAAGAAAACCCAAAAACTCAAAATTTGATTGCCTTAGGATATACCAGTAGGCTACTGATAAAAAACTAGTATCTACGGATAGCCATAGTGAGAGCAGTCGATGATGCTTGAACGAGGAGAACGAATAAAATTATAACAACAAACGCACAAGTTTTTATTAAAGTATATGACTGTTGGCTAATAAAAGAAAGAGGCAGTAAATATATAGATTGTAGTGACAAAAGTTAAATCGGAAGGCGAAACAACAATAGATTATTGGCCGAACGAAGGCAAGGACTTGTGGATAACAAGCGAAACAAACGATTATAAACGAAGGATATGGAAACTGATTACGGAACGGGAAAAGTAGTTACTATAAGCATAACAAACGCAACAATGTTTTTGACAGTATGAAGAAACTGCAGTTGAAAACTGGCCAAACTAGGGAGTATTTATAGGAAAACCCAAAAACTCAAATTATGACTGCCTTAGGATATGCCTGTAGGCTATTGATAAAAAACTAATATCTACGGATAGCCATAGTGAGAGCGGTCGATGATGCTTGAACGAGGAGAACGAATAAGTGTATAACTACAAACGCACAAGTTTTTATTAAAGTATATGACTGTTGGCTAATAAAAGAAAGAAGCAGTAAATATATAGATTGTAGTGACAAAAGTTACATCGGAAGACAAAACAACAATAGATTATTCGAAACAAACCATTATTAATAAAAGATATGAAAACTGACTACGGATCGGGAAAGGTAGTTACTATAAGCATAACAACCGCAAAAATGTTTTTGACAGTATGAAGAAACTGCAGTTGAAAACTGGCCAAACTAGGGGGTATTTATAAGAAAACTCAAAACTCAAATTATTACTGCCTTAGGATATACCAGTAGGCTATTGATAAAAAACTAGTATCTACGGATAGCCATAGTGAAAGCGGTCGATGATGCTTGAACGAGGATAACGAATAAGAGTATAACAACAAACGCACAAGTTTTTATTAAAGTATATGACTGTTGGCTAATAAAAGAAAGAAGCAGTAAATATATAGATTGTAGTGACAAAAGTTACATCGGAAGACAAAACAACAATAGATTATTCGAAACAAACCATTATTAATAAAAGATATGAAAACTGACTACGGATCGGGAAAGGTAGTTACTATAAGCATAACAACCGCAAAAATGTTTTTGACAGTATGAAGAAACTGCAGTTGAAAACTGGCCAAACTAGGGGGTATTTATAAGAAATCCCAAAACTCAAAATTATTACTCCCTTAGGATATACCAGTAGGCTATTGATAAAAAAACTAGTGATAACCATGTTGAGAGCGGCTGATGATGCTTGAGCGAGGAGAACGAATATGAGTATAACAACAAACGCACAAGTTTTTATTAAAAAATAAGACTGTTGGCTATTAAAAGAAAGAGGCAGTAAATATATAAATTGTAGCGACAAAAGTTAAATCGGAAGACGAAACAACAATAGATTATTGGCCGAACGAAGGCAAGGATCAGTGGATAACAAGCTAAACAAACGATTATTAACCAAGGATATGGAAACTGATTACGGATCGGGAAAGGTAATTACTATATGCATAAAAACCGCAAAAATGTTTTTGACAGTATGAAGAAACTGCAGTTGAAAACTGGCCAAACTAGGGGGTATTTATAAGAAATCCCAAAACTCAAAATTATTACTCCCTTAGGATATACCAGTAGGCTATTGATAAAAAACTAGTGATAACCATGTTGAGAGCGGCTGATGATGCTTGAGCGAGGAGAACGAATATGAGTATAACAACAAACGCACAAGTTTTTATTAAAAAATAAGACTGTTGGCTATTAAAAGAAAGAGGCAGTAAATATATAGATTGTAGTGACAAAAGTTAAATCGGAAGACGAAACAACAAAAGATTATTGGCCGAACGAAGGCACGGACTCGTGCATAACAACCGAAACAAACAATTACTAATAAATATGGCAAATGACTACCGATAGAAAGAATATAGTTACTATTCAAAAAACGTAAGGCGAAGCCTTTAGTAACAACTCTGCATAATAAACAAGAAATTATTCGAAGTGAAGCCAATGACATGGAAAAGCTAAGAGAATTCGATGTTGCACAAAATTAGCGCCAACTATGACTTAAGCTTTGGCGATAAAGATTTGATAAAAGAAAACAATCACAAAAGATTATCGGTCTAACGAAGGCTGATAATATCTAGACAAACTCGGAATGAGAGTATTCAAAAACTAAGTTAAGTTATAGAACATGAAATTAAGGGCACACACTGAGTTAAAACCATGAACCCGACTCATATTGAAAAATAATGAAATTAATAGTTGGATAACTAGCAGTGCTTTGAGGAAAATGGTTATGGAAACCATTTGAACAATCAAATAACTCATTTGAATATAAAACGTCTTTATAAGTGGAAACAGCATCCTCCATTAACAATACGACTGCCGCGAAAAAAATTTTGCGAGTGTCTCACCTCGCAGCACCTTCGCATTGCGTGTAGATTAAGGTACTCAACCCGTAAGGAAGAAAGTCGATAAAGTCAGCCGAAATCTGTAACAAAAAACAGATAATACTCATTTTTCGAACAAATAGTACTAAGCGCAGCTTCAGCCACAGCAAATTGCGGCGCACTAATACTTTCCCGCAAGGAAAACGAGTTGAAAGAACACTGTTCGAAATGTTTTAAAGAGCAAGTAGAATCATTTAAAAAGAGCATCTAAGACCAACCACGGAGCAATGGATCATCGACCCAGCGCGGCAAAACCTTTAGTAACTACTCTGTTTATTAAACATGAAATTAATCGAAGTGAAGCCAATGACAGGGAAAAGCTAAGAAAAATTGATGTTCCGCCAAATGAGCTCCAACTACAGATTTAAGCTTTGACAAAAAAGATTTGATAAAAAGAAAACAATCACAATAGATTATTGGTCAAACGAAGGCTCAGATTATCTAGAGAAACTCGGAATGAGAGTATTCAAAAACTAAGTTAAGTTCTAGATTATGAAATTAAGGGCTCACACTGAGTTAAAATCATGAATCCGATTCATAAAGAAAAAAATGAAATTAATAGTTGGATAACTAGCAGTGCTTTGAGGGAAATGAATATGGAAATCGTTTGAACATTCAAAAGACTCTTTTGAATTAACCTGTCTTTTTAAGTGGAAACAACATCCTCAATTAACAAAACTGCGCGAGAAAAATTTTGCGAATGTCTCACCTCGCAGCACCTTCCGATTGCGTGTAGACTCAGGGTACTCAACCCGTAAGGAAGAAAGTCGATAAAGTCAGCCGAAATCTGTTACAAAAAACAGATAACAATACTCATTTTCGAACAAATAGAACTAAGCGCAGCTTCAGCCACAGCAACTTGAGGCGCACTAATATTTTACCGGAAGGAAAACGAAAAAAAGAGCACCGTTAGAAAATTTCAAAGAGTAAGTAGAATTATTTGAAAAGAGCAGCCAAAACCAACCAAGGCGCAATATTTTATCAACCCAATATGACGAAGCCTTTAGTATTAACTCTGTATAAACATGAAATTAATCGAAGTGAAGCCAATGACAGGGAAAAGCTAAGAAAACTAGATGTTGCACCAAATGAGCACCAACAAAAGATTTAAGCTTTGACAATAAAGATTTGATAGAAAGAAAACAATCACAATAGGCCAGTGGTTAAACGAAGGCTCAGATTATCTAGAGAAACTCGGAATGAGAGTATTCCAAACCTATGTTAAGTTATAGAACAAGAAATTAAGGGCTTACACTGAATAAAATCATGAATCCGATTCATAATGAAAAAAAATGAAATTAATAGTTGGACAACTATTAGTGCTTTGATGGAAATCGTTTGAACGATCAAAGGACTCATTTATATATAAAACCTCTTTATAAGTGGAAACAGCATCCTCCATCAACAATACAACTGCCGCGAGAAAAATTTTGCGACTGTCTCACCTCGCAGCACCTTCGAATAGCGTGTAGATTAAGGTACTCAACACGTAAGGAAGAAAGTCGATAAAGTCCGCCAAAATCTGTTACAAGAAAACAGATAACAAAACTCATTTTTCGAGCAAATAGTTCTAAGCGCAGCTTCAGACACAGCAACTTGTGGCGCACTAATACTTTCCCGGAAGGAAAACGAGTTAAAAAAACATTGTTAGAAAATTTCAAAGAGTAAGTAGAAGTATTTGAAAGAGCAGCTAAAACCAACCAAGGCGAAATGGATTAACGACCCAATGAGACAAAGCTTAAGTAACAATTCTGTATATTAAACATGAAATTCATCGAAGTGAAGCCAATGACAAGGAAAAGCTAAGAAAAACTGATGTTGCACCAAATGAGCACCAACTGTAGACTTAAGCTTTGACAATGAAGATTTGATAAAAGAAAACAATCACAATCCACCAGTGGTCAAACGAAGGCTCAGATTATCTAGAGAAACTCGGAATGAGAGTATACAAAAACTATGTTAAGTTACAGAACAAGAAATTAAGGTCTTACACTGAGTAAAATCATTAATCCGATTCATAATGAAAAAAAATGAAATTAATAGTTGGATAACTATTAGTGCTTTGAGGAAAATGGTTATGGAAATCGTTTGAAGGATCAAAGGACTCATTTATATATAAAACCTCTTTAAAAGTGGAAACAGCATCCTCCATCAACAATACAACTGCCGCGAGAGACATTTTGCGAGTGTCTCACTTCGCAGCACCTTCGCATTTCGTGTAGATTAAGGTACTCAACCCGTAAGGAAGAAAGTCGATAAAGTCCGCCAAAATCTGTTACAAGAAAACAGATAACAAAACTCATTTTTCGAGCAAATAGTTCTAAGCGCAGCTTCAGCCACAGCAACTTGTGGCGCACTAATACTTTCCCGGAAGGAAAACGACTTAAAAAAACATTGTTAGAAAATTTCAAAGAGTAAGTAGAAGTATTTGAAAAGAGCAGCTAAAACCAACCAAGGCTCAATGGATTAACGACCAAGTGAGGCAAAGCTTTAGTAACAACTCTGTATCTTAAACAGGAAATTCATCGAACTGAAGCCAATGACAAGGAAAAGCTAAGAAAAATTGAAGTTGCACCAAATGAGCGCCAACTGTAGACTTAAGCTTTGACAATGAAGATTTGATAAAAGAAAACAATCACAATAGACCAGAGGTCAAACGAAGGCTCAGATTATCTACAGAAACTCGGAATGAGAGTATTCAAAAACTAAGTTAGGTTACAGAACATGAAATTAAGAGCTTACACTGAGTTAAAATCATGAATCAGATTTATAATGAAAAATAATAGTGAAATTAAGTTGTATAACTAATAGTGCTTTGGGGAAATTGTTATGGAAATCGTTTGAACAATCAAAGGACTCATTTAAATACAAATCGTCTTTAAAAGTGGAAACAGCATCCTCCATTAACAATACAACTGCCGCGAAAAAAATTTTGCGAGTGTCTCACCTCGCAGCACCTTCGCATTGCGTGTAGATTAAGGTACTCGACCCGTAAGGAAGAAAGTCGATAAAGTCAGCCGAAATCTGTAACAAAAAACAGATAATACTCATTTTTCGAACAAATAGTACTAAGCGCAGCTTCAGCCACAGCAAATTGCGGCGCACTAATACTTTCCCTCAAGGAAAACGAGGTGAAAGAACACTGTTCGAAATGTTTTAAAGAGCAAGTAGAATTATTTAAAAAGAGCATCTAAGACCAACCACGGAGCAATGGATCATCGACCCAGCGCGGCGAAACCTTTAGTAACTACTCTGTTTATTAAACATGAAATTAATCGAAGTGAAGCCAATGACAGGGAAAAACTAAGAAAAATTGATGTTGCACCAAATGAGCGCCAACTATAGATTTAAGCTTTGACAATAAAGATTTGATTAAAGGAAACAATCACATTATACTATTGGTCAAACGAAGGCTCAGATTATCTAGAGAAACTCGGATTGAGAGTATTCAAAAACTAAGTCAAATTATAGAACATAAAACTAAGGGCGCACACTAAGTTAAAGTTATGAATCTGATTCATAATGAAAAATAAGGAAATCAATAGTTGGATAATTAATAGTGCTTTGAGGAAAATGGTTATGGAAATCTTTTGAACACTCCAAGGACTCATTTGAAAATAAAACGTCTTTACAAGTCGAAACAGCATCCTCCATTAACAATACAACTGCCGCGAGAAAAATCTTGCGAGTGTCTCACCTCGCAGCACCTTCGCATTGCGTATAGAATTAAGGTAATCAATCTGTAAGGAAGAAAGTCGAAAACGTCAGCCGAAATCTGTTTTAAAAAACATAACAAAACTCATTTTTTGAACAAATAGTACTAAGCGCAGCTTCAGCCACAGCAACTTTTGGCGCACTAACACTTTCCCGCAAGGAAAACGAGTTGAAACAGAACATTGCTCGAAATGTTTTAAAGAGCAAGTAGAATTATTTAAAAAGAGCATCTAAAATCAACCACGGAGAAATGGATCATCGACCCAGCGAGGCGATGCCTTTAGTAACAGCTCCGTATATTAAACATGAAATTCATCGAATTGAAGCCAATGGCCGGAAAAAGCTAAGAAACATTGATGTTGCGCCAACTGAGCGCCAACTATAGATTTAAGCTTTGAGAATAAAGATTCGATAAAAGCAAACAACCACATTATATTATTGGTCAAACGAAGGCTCAGATTAGCTAGAGAAACTCGAAATGAGAGTATTGAAAAACTAAGGTAAGTTATTATAGAACATAAAACTAAGGACGCACACTAAGTTAAAGTCCTGGATCCGATTCATAATGAAAAATAATGAAATTAATAGTCAGATAACTAGTAGTGCTTTGAGGAAAAAGGTTATGGAAATCGTTTGAACAATCAAAGGACTCATTTGAAAATAAAACGTCTTTATAAGTGGAAACAGCATTCTCCATTAACAATACAACTACCGCGATAAAAATCTTGCGAGTGTCTCACCTCGCAGCACCTTCGCATTGCGTATAGAATCAAGGTACTCAATCTGTAAGGAAGAAAGTCGAAAAAGTCAGTCGAAATCTGTTTTAAAAAACATAACTCATTTTTTGAACAGATAGTACTAAGCGCAGCTTCAGCCGCAGCAACTTGTGGCGAACTAATACTTTCCCGCAAGGAAAACGAGTTGAAACAGAACATTGCTCGAAGTTTTTTAAAGAGCAAGTAGAATTATTTAAAAAGAGCATCTAAAATCAACCACGGAGCAATGGATCATCGACCCAGCTAGGCGAAGCCTCTAGTAACAACTAATTAAACATGAAAGTAATCGAAGTAAAGCCAATGACAGGGAAAAGCTAAGAAAAATTGAGGTTGCACCAAAAGAGCGCCAACTATAGATTTAAGCTTTGACAATAAAGATTTGGTTAAAGGAAACAATCACCTTATACAATTGGTCAAACGAAGGCTCAGGTTATCTAGAAAAACTCGAAATGAGAGTATTCAAAAACTAAGTAAAGTTATAGAACATAAAACTAAGGGCGCACACTGAGTTAAATTCATGAATCTGATTCATAACGAAAAATAAGGAAATCAAAAGTTGGATAACTAGTAGTGCTTTGAGGAAAATGGTTATGGAAATCTTTTGAACAATCAAAGGACTCATTTGAAAATAAAACGTCTTTACAAGTCGAAACAGCATCCTCCATTAACAATACAACTGCCGCGAGAAAAATCTTGCGAGTGTCTCACCTCTCAGCACCTTCGCATTGCGTATAGAATCAAGGTACTCAATCTGTAAGGAAGAAAGTCGATAAAGTCAGCCGAAATCTGTTTTAAAGAACATAAAAAAAACTCATTTTTTGAACAAATAGTACTAAGCGCAGCTTCAGCCACAGCAACTTGTGGCGCACTAATACTTTCCCGCAAGGAAAACGAGTTGAAACAGAACATTGCTCGAAATGTTTTAAAGAGCAAGTAGAATTATTTAAAAAGAGCATCTAAAATCAACCACGGAGAAATGGATCATCGACCCAGCCAGGCGATGCCTTTAGTAACAGCTCCGTATATTAAACATGAAATTCATCGAATTGAAGCCAATGGCCGGAAAAAGCTTAGAAACATTGATGTTGCGCCAACTGAGCGCCAACTATAGATTTAAGCTTTGAGAATAAATATTCGATAAAAGCAAACAACCACATTATATTATTGGTCAAACGAAGGCTCAGATTAGCTAGAGAAACTCGAAATGAGAGCATTCAAAAACTAAGGTAAGTTATTATAGAACATAAAACTAAGGACGCACACTGAGTTAAAGTCCTGGATCCGATTCATAATGAAAAATAATGAAATTAATAGTCAGATAACTAGTAGTGCTTTGAGGAAAAAGGTTATGGAAATCGTTTGAACAATCAAAGGACTCATTTGAAAATAAAACGTCTTTATAAGTGGAAACAGCATTCTCCATTAACAATACAACTACCGCGATAAAAATCTTGCGAGTGTCTCACCTCGCAGCACCTTCGCATTGCGTATAGAATCAAGGTACTCAATCTGTAAGGAAGAAAGTCGAAAAAGTCAGTCGAAATCTGTTTTAAAAAACATAACTCATTTTTTGAACAGATAGTACTAAGCGCAGCTTCAGCCACAGCAACTTGTGGCGAACTAATACTTTCCCGCAAGGAAAACGAGTTGAAACAGAACATTGCTCGAAGTTTTTTAAAGAGCAAGTAGAATTATTTAAAAAGAGCATCTAAAATCAACCACGGAGCAATGGATCATCGACCCAGCTAGGCGAAGCCTCTAGTAACAACTAATTAAACATGAAAGTAATCGAAGTGAAGCCAATGACAGGGAAAAGCTAAGAAAAATTGAGGTTGCACCAAAAGAGCGTCAACTATAGATTTAAGCTTTGACAATAAAGATTTGGTTAAAGGAAACAATCACCTTATACAATTGGTCAAACGAAGGCTCAGGTTATCTAGAAAAACTCGAAATGAGAGTATTCAAAAACTAAGTAAAGTTATAGAACATAAAACTAAGGGCGCACACTGAGTTAAATTCATGAATCTGATTCATAACGAAAAATAAGGAAATCAAAAGTTGGATAACTAGTAGTGCTTTGAGGAAAATGGTTATGGAAATCTTTTGAACAATCAAAGGACTCATTTGAAAATAAAACGTCTTTACAAGTCGAAACAGCATCCTCCATTAACAATACAACTGCCGCGAGAAAAATCTTGCGAGTGTCTCACCTCTCAGCACCTTCGCATTGCGTATAGAATCAAGGTACTCAATCTGTAAGGAAGAAAGTCGATAAAGTCAGCCGAAATCTGTTTTAAAAAACATAACAAAACTCATTTTTTGAACAAATAGTACTAAGCGCAGCTTCAGCCACAGCAACTTTTGGCGCACTAACACTTTCCCGCAAGGAAAACGAGTTGAAACAGAACATTGCTCGAAGTTTTTTAAAGAGCAAGTAGAATTATTTAAAAAGAGCATCTAAAATCAACCACGGAGCAATGGATCATCGACCCAGCTAGGCGAAGCCTCTAGTAACAACTAATTAAACATGAAAGTAATCGAAGTAAAGCCAATGACAGGGAAAAGCTAAGAAAAATTGAGGTTGAACCAAATGAGCGCCAACTATAGATATAAGCTTTGACAATAAAGATTTGATTAAAGGAAACAATCACCTTATACTATTGGTCAAACGAAGGCTCAGGTTATCTAGAAAAACTCGAAATGAGAGTATTCAAAAACTAAGTCAAATTATAGAACATAAAACTAAGGGCGCACACTAAGTTAAAGTTATGAATCTGATTCATAATGAAAAATAAGGAAATCAATAGTTGGATAATTAATGGTGCTTTGAGGAAAATGGTTATGGAAATCTTTTGAACAATCCAAGGACTCATTTGAAAATAAAACGTCTTTATAAGTCGAAATAGCATCCTCCATTAACAATACAACTGCCGGCAGAAAAATCTTGCGAGTGTCTCACCTCGCAGCACCTTCGCATTGCGTATAGAATCAAGGTACTCAATCTGTAAGGAAGAAAGTCGAAAAAGTCAGTCGAAATCTGTTTTAAAAAACATAAGTCATTTTTTGAACAGATAGTACTAAGCGCAGCTTCAGCCGCAGCAACTTGTGGCGCACTAATACTTTCCCGCAAGGAAAACGAGTTGAAACAGAACATTGCTCGAAGTTTTTTAAAGAGCAAGTAGAATTATTTAAAAAGAGCATCTAAAACCAACCCTGGAGCAATGGATTATCGACGCATCGAGGCGAAACCTTCAGTAACAACTCTGTAAATTAAACATGAAAATAATCGAAGTGAAGCCAATGACAGGGAAAAGCTAAGAAAAAATGGTGATGCACCAAATAGCGCCAACTATAGACTTAAGCTTTGACAATAAAGATTTGATAAAAAACAATCACAATAGACCAGTGGTAAAACGAAGGCTCAGATTTTCAAGAGATACTGGGATTGAGAGTATTCAAAAATTAAGTCAAGTTATACAACATAAAACTAAGGGCGCACACTGAGTTAAACTCATGAATCTGATTCATAACGAAAAATAAGGAAATCAAAAGTTGGATAACTAGTAGTGCTTTGAGGAAAATGGTTATGGAAATCTTTTGAACAATCAAAGGACTCATTTGAAGAGAAAACTTCTTTATAAGTGGAAACAGCATCTTCCATAAACAATACAACTGCCACGAGAAAAATTTTGCGAGTGTCTCACTTCGCAGCACCTTCGCATTGCGTGGAGAATCAACCTACTCAATCTGTAAGGAAAAAAGTCGATAAAGTCAGCCGAAATCGGTTACAAAAAACAGATAAAAACTCATTTTTCGAACAAATAGTACGAAGCACAGCTTCAGCCACAGCAACTTGTGGCGCACTAATACTTTCCCGGAAGGAAAACTAGTTCAAACATAACATTGTTCGAAATGTTTTGAAGAGCAAGTAGAATTATTTAAAAAGAGCATCTAAAACCAACCCTGGAGCAATGGATTATCGACGCATCGAGGGGAAACCTTCAGTAACAACTCTGTATATTAAACATGAAAATAATCGAAGTGAAGCCAATGACAGGGAAAAGCTAAGAACAAATGGTGATGCACCAAATAGCGCCAACTATAGACTTAAGCTTTGACAATAAAGATTTGATAAAAAACAATCACAATAGACCAGTGGTAAAACGAAGGCTCAGATTATCAAGAGATACTGGGATTGAGAGTATTCAAAAATTAAGTCAAGTTATACAACATAAAACTAAGGGCGCACACTTAGTTAAAGTCATGAATCTGATTCATAATGAAAAATAAGGAAATCAATAGTTGGATAACTAGTAGTGCTTTGAGGAAAACGGTTATGGAAATCGTTTGAACAATCGAAGGACTCATTTGCAGAAAAAAGTTCTTTATAAAAGGAAACAGCATTTTCCATAAACAATACAACTGCCGCGAGAAAAATGTTGCGAGTGTCTCACCTCGCAGCACCTTCGCATTGCGTGTAGAATCAAGTTACTCAATCTGTAAGGAAGAAAGTCGATAAAGTCAGCTGAAATCTGTTACAAAAAACAGATAAAAACTCATTTATCGAACAAATAGTACTAAGCGCAGCTTCAGCCACAGCAACTTGTGGCGCACTAATACTTTCCCGGAAGGAAAACTAGTTCAAACATAACATTGTTCGAAATGTTTTGAAGAGCAAGTAGAATTATTTAAAAAGAGCATCTAAAACCAACCCTGGAGCAATGGATTATCGACGCATCGAGGCGAAACCTTCAAACACAACTCTGTAAATTAAACATGAAAATAATCGAAGTGAAGCCAATGACAGGGAAAAGCTAAGAAAAAATGGTGATGCACCAAATAGCGCCAACTATAGACTTAAGCTTTGACAATAAAGATTTGATAAAAAACAATCACAATAGACCAGTGGTAAAACGAAGGCTCAGATTATCAAGAGATACTGGGATTGAGAGTATTCAAAAATTAAGTCAAGTTATACAACATAAAACTAAGGGCGCACACTTAGTTAAAGTCATGAATCTGATTCATAATGAAAAATAAGGAAATCAATAGTTGGATAACTAGTAGTGCTTTGAGGAAAACGGTTATGGAAATCGTTTGAACAATCGAAGGACTCATTTGCAGAAAAAAGTTCTTTATAAAAGGAAACAGCATTTTCCATAAACAATACAACTGCCGCGAGAAAAATGTTGCGAGTGTCTCACCTCGCAGCACCTTCGCATTGCGTGTAGAATCAAGTTACTCAATCTGTAAGGAAGAAAGTCGATAAAGTCAGCTGAAATCTGTTACAAAAAACAGATAAAAACTCATTTATCGAACAAATAGTACTAAGCGCAGCTTCAGCCACAGCAACTTGTGGCGCACTAATACTTTCCCGGAAGGAAAACTAGTTGAAACACAACATTGTTCGACATGTTTTAAACAGCAAGTAGTATTTAAAAAGAGCATCTAAAACCAACCCTGGAGCAATGTAATATCAACGTATCGAGGCGAAACCTTTAGTAACAATTCTGTATATTAAACATGAAAATAATCGAAGTGAAGCCAACGACAGGGATAAGCTAAGAAAAATTGGTGATGCACCAAATGAGCGCCAACTATAGACTTAAGCGTTGACAAAAAAGATTTGATAAAGGAAAACAATCACAATAGACCAGTGGTAAAACGAAGGCTCAGATTATCTAGAGAAACTCGGATTGAGAGTATTCAAAAACTAAGTTAGGTTATAGAACATAAAATTAAGGGCACACTTGAGCTAAAATCAGGAATCCGATTCATATTGAAAACAACGAAATTAATAGTTGGATAACTAGCAGTGTTTTGAGGAAAATCGTTTGGAAATCGTTTGAACAATCAAAGAACGCATTTTAATATAAAACGTCTATATAAGTGAAGAAAGCATTCTCCATTAACAATACAACTGCGCAAAAAAATTTTGCCAGTGTCTCACCTCGCAGCACCTTCGCATTGCGTGTAGACTCAAGGTACGCAACCTGTAGGGAAGAAAGTCGGTGAAGTCAGCCGAAATTTGTTACAAAAACAGATAACAAAATTCATTTTTCGAACAAATGGTACTCAGCGCTGCTTCAGCTACAGCAACTTTGGCGCACTAAAACTTTCCCGGAAGGAAAACGAGTTAAAAACAAACATTGTTAGAAAATTGAAAGAGTAAGTAGAATTATTTGAAAAGAGCAGCTAAAACCCCCCACGGCGCAATGGATTATCGAACCAGCGAGGCAAAGCCTACAGTAGCAACTATAAATAAAAAACGTGAATATAATAGACGTGAAGCCTATAACAGGGAAAAATAAGAAAAACTGATGTTGCACCAAATGAGCGGCGACTAGAGATACAGGCTTTGACAATAAAAATTTGATAAAAGAAAACAATCGATCACAAAAGATTATTGGTCAAAGGAAGGGTCACATTACCTACAGAAACCCGGAATGAAGCTGCGTTGAAACCTATCCAATTAAACTTGAAATTAGTCAATGTGAAAATACTGGTGTACCAAATGAGTGGCAACTACCGAGATATGCGTTGACATCAAAGATTTGATTAAAAAACAATTAGAATAGATTATTGTTCAAACGTAAGGTACGATTACCTAAATAAACTCGGAATGAGGGTAACCAAAAATTAAGTTAAGTTAGAGAACTTGAAATTCAGGGTACACACTGAGTTAAAATCATGTATCCGAATCATAATGAAAAAGCATGAAATTAATAGTTGGATAACTATTAGTGCTTTGAGGAAAAAGGTTATGTGGAACTGAAATCGTTTGCACAATCAAAGGACTCATTTGAATATAAAACGTCTTTATAGGTGGAAACAGCATCCTCCTATAACATTACAACTCCCGCGAGAAAAACTTTGAGAGTGTCCAACCTCGCACCACCTTCGCATTGCGTGTAGACTGAAGTTACTCAACCTGTCAGGAAGAAAGTCGATAAAGTCAGCCGAAATCTGTTACAAAAACACATAAAACTCAATTTTTTGAAGAAAATGTACTAAGCGCCGCTTCAGCCACGGCAATTTGTGGCGCAAGAATACTTTCCCGGAAGGAAAACGAGTTGAAAAAGAACATTGTTCGAAAAATCGAAGAGAAAGTACAACTATTTAAAAAGAGCAGATAAGACCAACCAGGTTGCAATGGATTATCGACCAAGCGAGGCGAAGCCTACAGTAACAACTCCGTATAATAAACGTGAAAATAATCGACCTGAAGCCCATAACACGGAAAACCTAAGAAGAATTGATGTACCAATTGAGCGGCAACTATAGACACAGGCTTCGACAATATAAATTTGATAAAAGAAAACAATCGATCACCGTAGATTTTTGGTCAAACGAAGGGTCCGATTACCAAGAGAAACCTGGAATGAAGCTGCGTTGAAAACTATCGAACAAAACTTGAAATAAATCAATGTGAAGCCTATGGAGGGGAGAAGCTAGGACAAATCACTGCTGTACCGAATGAGCGGCAATTAAAGAGATAGGCGTTGACATCAGAGATTTGATAAAAAAAACAATTAGAAAAGATTATTGGTAAAACGTAGGGTCAGATTACCTCAAGAAACTCAAAATGAGGGCAATCGAAAATTAAGTTAACTTATAGAAATTGAAAATAAGGGCACACAGCGAGGTTAAAAACATGAATCCGATTCACAATGGAAATATTTAGATTATTAGTTGGATAACTGGTAAAGCTTCAAGGAAAATGGTTATGTGGAAATCGTTTAAACAACCAAAGGACTCATTTGAAGATAAAACGGCTTTATAAGTGGAAAGAGCATACTCGATTAACAAAACTGCAGCGAGAAAAACTTAGTATGTGTCTCACTTCGCAGGCCCATTGCATTGTGTGTAGACCCAAGGTTCGCAACCTGCCCGGAAGAAAGTCGATAACTTCAGAAAACCTGATAAACACATACAAAACTCAATTTTTCGAACAAAATGTACAAGGCGCAACGTCAGCCATAGCAACTTGTGGCGTACAAATACTTTCCCAGAAATACGAGTTGAAAAAAAAACAATTCCAAAAACTTCAAAGAAAAAGTAGGACTATAATTTTCAACAGAGCAGCTAAAACCAAGCACGGCGCCATGGATCATCGACCCAACGAGGTGAAGCATACATTGACAAATATTAAGTTCTCATCTTCACATTTCGGAGGGATTAGAAGGATGCTAGATAAAAATCTGAAAAAACAATAGACAAAAGCACATTCGATTTACGTTACAAAAAAATCGTAAGCTTTCTCACTTCGCAGCTTATTCGCATAAAGTTTAGGTTCATAGTACACAACCTATCAGAAAGAGTCAATAACGTCAACACATTTCGGAGGGGAAAAAAAGATGCCAGACGAAAATCTGGTACAATTTTTGTACAAAACAGACTTTGCAGCCTCACAAAACCTACCTAGAAGAAAGGGAAGAAAATCAAAAACGTCAGCTACAATTTTCGGAGGATTAAAACAAAACCAGACAAATATCGGTTACAACAACAGATAACAAAATTTAATCTTCTTGAACAATATTTACTATGTAGAGCCTTAGCCGCAACAACTTTTTTAATATAAACGATTTCCAGAAATGAATAAGCGCTTAAAAACAACAATATTCCATTCTTTTGAAATTTAGTTCCAATAAATACATTTAATCAGTAGGTACAAATGTTCAAGGAGCAGCTACAACCCACAACGGCACAAACGATTGTGAATCTACGATTCACTATTTGAATCACTATTCACATTTCCTAAAAACAGAAACCAATGAGCATATGACAAGGGGCACACCATGAGGACAGTATAAAGATACAATTCAAATGCTTACGGTCAAATTTCACCAAGTAGTGCTCCACTGAGGAAAATGCTTCAATAGATATGTTAAGAAGCAATGGAATTAAAAACGGCTTAAAAAATGCAAACCAGCATATCCAATCGATGTTTTAAGTCCAACAAGGAAAAAAATTACAACGAAATCGTTCAACATTTCAAAGCAAAGGACTGATTCAAATATCTAACACGTAGATAAGGAAACAAGCAGATTAGGTTCATTGTACACAACCTATCAATAAGAAAGCCAATAGCGTCAACTACACTTTTCGGAGGAAATGAAAGGATGCCAGACAATAATCGGTTACAATTACAGATGAAAAGACTATATTTTCTACAATATGTACTACCTACAAATTCTCGAAATGAATATGGGCTGAAAAACATCAAAATTTTATTTTGTGAAATTTAGTTCCAATGGAAACCTTTAATCAGTAGGTATAAATATTTAAAGAGCAGCTGCAATCCACATGTGCGCAGACGATTGTGCATCTACGATTCACCATTTAAATTACTATTCACATTTCATAAAACCGGAAACCAATAAGCATATGACGAGGGGCACACCATGAGGACAGTATAAAGATACATTTCAAATGCTCACGGTCAAATTTCATCATTCAGTGCTCGACTGAGGAAAATGCTTTTATAGATATTGTTAAGAAGCAATGGAACTAAAAACGGCTTGAAAAATGCAAGCCAGCAGATCCAATCAAAGTTTTTATTCCAAGGAAAATAATTACATCGAAATTGTTCAAAATTTCAAAGTAAAGGACTGATTCAAATGTCTAACGGCTAAATAAGGAAACAAGCAGATTCGATTATTCTTCCAACTGCAGCAAGAAATAATTTAACACTGTCTAGCTTTACAGCTATTTCGCGTTTCTAGTAGACAAACGGTACCCAACCACCGGTATAAAGTCAATTTTAAAAATTTTAAAACGCTTTCCCCCTTTTCGCATGTCAAGCTGCACAACCTAACAGGAAGAAAGTCAAAAGCGTCATCTACACATTATGGAGGAATAAAAAGGAAGCCACACAGAATTCTGTTACAACTATCGAAACCAGCACAATCCATTAATGTTACAGCTGCCTCGAGAAAAACATTAAAGCCGTATCATTTCGCACAATGTTTCGGTTCATGTTACACAATCTACCAGGATGAAAGTCAATAGCGTCAACTACAATCTTCGGAGGACGTGAAAGGATGCCAGACAATAATCGTTTACAACTACAGATGAAAAAACTATATTTTTAACGATATGTACTACGTACAAATTCTCGAAATGAGTACGGGCTAAAAAACATCAATATTTCATTTTTGTGAAATTTAGTTCCAATGGAAACCTTTAATCAGTAGGTATAAATGTGAAAGAGTAGCTAGAACCCACAACGGCGCAAACGATTGTGCATCTACAATTCACTATTTAAACACCTATTAACATTTCTTAAAAACGGAAACCAATGAGCATATGACGAGGGGCCCACCATGAAAACAGTATAAAGATACAATTCAAATATTCAAATTTCACCAACTAGTGCTCCACTGAGGAAAATGCTTTAATAGATATGTTAAGAAGCAATGGAATTCAAAACGGCTTAAAAAATGCAAACCAGCATATCCAATCAATGTTTTAAGTCCAACAAGGAAAAAAAATTACGAAATCGTTCGACATTTCAAAGCAAAGGACTGATTCAAATATCCAACGGCTAAAAAAGGAATCAAGCAAATTCGATTATTCTTCCAACTGCAGCGAGAAATATTTTAACACTGTCTAGTTTAACAGCTATTTTGCGTTACGAGTAGACGAACGGTACCCAACCACAGGTATAAAGTCGGTTTCGAAATTTTTAAAACTATTTCCTCCTTTTCGCATGTCATGCTACATGACCTAACAGGAAAAAGGTCAATAGCGTCATCTACACAATTCGGAGGAATTAAAGGGAAGCCACACAGAAATCTGTAACAACTATGGAAACAAGAATATTCGATGAAGGTTGCAACTGCTTCGATAAAAATTTAAAGCTGTCTCACTTCGCACAATGTTTCTGTTCATGGTACACAACCTACCAGGAAGCAAGTCAATAGCCTCAGCTACACTTTTCGGAGGGTATAAAAGGATGACAGACAAACGTCTGGTACCATTTTAGTACAAAATTCTTTCTCTGCAGCCTATTAGCCGAAAGTTGAAGTTTATGGTACGCAATCTACCAGGAAGAAAGTCAACAGCGTCAGCTACACTTTTCGGAGAGATTAAAAGGATTTCAGACAAAATTCTGTTACAACTATAGAAACAAGCACATACCATTAACGTTACAGCTGCCTCGAGAAAAACATTAAAGCTGTCTCATTTCGCAGTCTCTTCGCATATTAGGTTCATGGTACACAACCTATCAATAAGAAAGCCAATAGCGTCAACTACACTTTTCGGAGGAAATGAAAGGATGCCAGACAATAATCGTGTACAACTACAGATGAAAAAACTACATTTTTTACAATATTAACTAACTACAAATTCTCGAAATAAATATGGGCTGAAAAAAATCAGTATTTTATTTTTGTGAAATTTAATTCCAATGAAAACCTTTAATCAGTAGGTACAAATGTTAAAGGAGTAGCTACAACCCACAACGGAGCAAACGATTGTGCATCTACGATTTACTATTTAAACCACTATTCACATTTCATAAAAACGGAAACCAATGAGCATATGACGAGGGGCACACCATGAAAACAGTATAAAGAAACAATTCAAATGCTCACGGTCAAATTTCATCAACTAATGCTCCACTGAGGAAAATGCTTTAATAGACATTGTTAAGAAGCTATGGAACTAAAAACGGCTTAAAAAATGCAAACCAGCAGATCCAATCAATGTTTTAATTCCAACAGGGAAAATATTTACATCGAAATCGTTCGACATTTCAAAGCAAAGGACTGATTCAGATATCTAACGGCTCGATAAGGAAACAAGTATATTACATTCATGGTACAGAGCCTATCAATAAGAAAGCCAAAAGCGTCAACTACACTTTTCGGAGGAAATGAAAGGATGACAGACAAAAATCGTGTACAACTACAGATGAAAAAACTATATTTTTTACAATATGTACTACCTACAAATTCTCGAAATAAATATGGGCTGAAAAACATCAGTATTTTATTTTTGTGAAATTTAGTTCCAATGAAAACCTTTAATCAGTAGGTATAAATGTTCAAGGAGTAGCTACAACCCACAACGGCGCAAACGATTGTGCATCTACGATTCACTGTTTAAATCACTATTCACATTTCATAAAAACTGAAACCAATGAGCATGACGAGGGGCACACCATGAAAACAGTATAAAGATACAATTCAAATGCTCACGTTCAAATTTCATCAACTAGTGCTCCACTGAGGAAAATGCTTTAATAGATATTGTTAAGAAGCAACGGAATTAAAAACGGCCTAAAAATGCAAACCAGCAGATCCAATCAATTTTTTAATTCCAACAAGTAAAAAAATTACAACGAAATCGTTCGACATTTCACAGCAGAGGACTGATTCAAATATGCAACGGCTAAATAAGGAATCAAGCAGATTCGATTATTCTTCCAAATGCAGCGAGAAATGTTTTAACACTGTCTAGCTTAACAGCTATTTTGCGTTACGAGTAGACAAACGGTACCCAATCACAGGTATAAAGTCGATTTTGAAAATTTTAAAACTATTTCCTCATTTTCGCATGTCATGCTACATGACCTAACAGGAAGAAAGTCAATAGCGTCATCTACACATTTCGGAGGAATTAAAAGTAACTTACACAGAAATGTGTTAAAACTATGGAAACAAGCACAATCGATGAAGGTTACAACTGCCTCGATAAAAATTTTAAGCTGTCTCACTTTGCACAATGTTTCGGTTCATGGTACACAACCTACCAGGAAGCAAGTCAATAGCCTCAGCTACACTTTTCGGAGGGATTAAAAGGATGACAGACAAAAGTCTGGTACCATTTTAGTACAAAACTCTTTCTCTGAAACCTCTTAGCCGAAAGTTGAAGTTTATGGTACGCAATCTACCAGAAAGAAAGTCAACAACGTCAGCTACACTTTTCCGAGAGATTAAAAGGATTTCAGACAAAATTTTGTTACAACTAAGGAAACAAGTACATTCCACTAATGTTACAACTGCCTCGAGAAAAACATTAAAGCTGTCTCATTTCGCAGTCTCCTTGCATATTAGGTTCATGGTACACAACCTATCAATAAGAAAGCCAATAGCGTCAACTAAACTCTTCAGAGGAAATGAAAAGATGCCAGACAATAATCGTTTACAACTACAGATGAAAAAACTACATTTTTAACAATATGTACTACATACAAATTCTAGCAATGAATATGGGCTAAAAAAAACAACAAAATTTCATTTTTGTGAAATTTAGTTCCAATGAAAACCTTTAATCAGTAGGTAAAAAAGTTAAAGGAGTAGCTACAACCCACAACGGAGCAAACGATTGTGCATCTACGATTCACTATTTAAACCACTATTCACATTTCATAAAAACGGAACCCAATGAGCATATGATGAGGGGCACACCATGAAAACAGTATAGAGATACAATTCAAATGCACACGGTCAAATTTCATCAACTAGTGCTCCACAGAGGAAAATGCTTTAATAGATATTGTTAAGAAGCAAGGGAATTAAAAACGGCTTAAAAAAATGCAAACCAGCAGATCCAATCAATGTTTTAATTCCAACAAGGAAAAAAATACATCGAAATCGTTCAACATTTCAAAGCAAAGAACTGATTCAAATATCTAACACTGTGTAGCATTACAGCTATTTCGCGTTACGAGTAGACAAACGGTACCCAACCACAGGTATAAAGTCGATTTTGAAAATTTTATTATTTCCTCCTTTTCGCGTGTCCTGCTATATGACCTAACAGGAAGTAAGTCAATAGCGTCATCTACACATTTCGGAGGAATTAAAAGTAACTTACACAGAAATGTGTTAAAACTATGGAAACAAGCACAATCGATGAAGGTTACAACTGCCTCGATAAAAACTTTAAAGCAGTCTCACTTCGCACAATGTTTCTGTTCATGGTACACAACCTACCAGGAAGAAAGTCAATAGCCTCAGCTACACTTTTCGGAGGGATTAAAAAGATGACAGATAAACGTCTTGTACAATTTTAGTAAAAAAACTCTTTCTTCGCAGCCTTTTAGCCGAAAGTTGAAGTTTATGGTACGCAATCTACCAGGAAGAAAGTCAACAGCGTCAGCAACAGTTTTCGGAGAGATTAAAAGGAGTTCAGACAAAATTTTGTTACAACTATGGAAACAAGTACATTCCATTAATGTTACAACTGCCTCGATAAAACATTAAAGCTGTCTCATTTCGCAGTCTCCTTGCGTATTAGGTTCATGGTACACAACCTATCAATAAGAAAGCCAATAGCGTCAACTACACTCTTCGGAGGAAATGAAAGGATGCCAGACAAAAATCGTGTACAACTACAGATGAAAAAACTACATTTTTTACAATATGTACTACATACAAAATCCTCGCAATGAATATGGGCTAAAAAAACATCAAGAAATTTAATTCCAATGAAAACCTTTAATCAGTAGGTATAAATGTTCAAGGAGTAGCTACAAACCACAACGGCGCAAGCGATTGTGCATCTACGATTTCATATTTAAATCAATATTCACATTTCATAAAAACGGAGACCACTGAGCATATGACGAGGGGCACACCATGAAAACAGTATCCAGATACAATTGAAATGCTCACGGTCAAATGTCATCAACCAGTGCTCCACAGAGGAAAATGCTTTAATAGATATTCTTAAGAAGCAAGGGAATTAAAAACTGCTTAAAAGATGCAAACCAGCAGATCCAATCAATGTTTTTATTCCAACAAGGAAAAAAGTTACATCGAAATCGTTAAACATTTCAAAGCAAAGAACTGATTCAAATATCTAACGGCTGAATAAGGAAACAAGCAGATTCGATTATTCTTCCAACTGCAGCGGGAAATATTTCAACACTGAGTAGCATTACAGCTATTTCGCGTTACGAGTAGACAAACGGTACCCAACCACCGGTATGTGGATTTAAAAAATTTTAAAACTATTTCCCCCTATTCTCATGTCATGCTACACGACCTAACAGAAAGAAAGTCAATAGCGTCATCTACACATTTCGGAGGAATTAAAAGTAAGTTATACAGAAATGTGTTAAAACTGTGGAAACAAGCACATTCGATGAAGGTTACAACTGCCTCGATTAAAACTTTAAAGCAGTCTCACTTCGCACGATGTTTCTGCTCATGGTACACAACCTACCACGAAGAAAGTCAATAGCCTCAGCTACACTTTTCGGAGGGAATAAAAGGATGACAGACAAACGTCTGGTACCATTTTAGTACAAAATTCTTTCTCTGCAGCCTATTAGCCGAAAGTTGAAGTTTATGGTACGCAATCTACCAGGAAGAAAGTCAACAGCGTCAGCTACACTTTTTGGAGAGATAAAGGATTTGAGACAAAATTCTGTTACAACTGTAGAAACAAGCACACTCCATTAATGTTACAACTGCCTCGAGAAAAACATTAAGGCTGTCTCATTTCGCAGCCTCTTCGCATATTAGGTTCATGGTACACAACCTATCAATAAGAAAGCCCATAGCGTCAACTACTTTTCGGAGGAAATGAAAGGATGCCAGACAATAAACGGGTTCAACTACAGATGAAAAAACTATATTTTTTACAATGTGTACTACGTACAAATTCTCGAAATGAATATGGGTAGAAAAACAACAATGTCATTTTGTGAAATTAAGTTTAATGGAAATCTTTAATCAGTGGATAAAAATATTTAAAGAGCAGCTGCAACCCACATGGGCGCAACAGATTACTGACCCAACCATGCGATGTCTTTATCTACCATTCACTATTCAAATCAATATTCAATTTCCATAAAAACGGAAAACAAAGAACACATGACAAGGGGCACACTATGCGGACAGTATAAAAAAACAATTCAACCGATCAAGTTCAAATTTCATTAACCATTGGTGCAATAAGGACAAGGATTTGATAATATTGTTCAGTTACAATGGAATTAAAAACGGCTGAAAAAGTGAAAACAAACACATCAAATCAACGTTTTAGTTCCAACAAAGAAAATTGCATGGAAATCGCTCTGCATGTCAAAGCAAAGGACTAATTGTGATATCTATCAGTTTAAAAAGCGCGAATTGGCGCATTCGGCAATGCTTCGAACTGCAGCGAAAAAACAATTCAACACTGTCTAACTATTCAGCCCCTTCACATCACGAGTAGACAAACGCTACCTAACCTAAGAAAAAAAGTCGATGTCGGATAAAAATCAGTGAGGAACATAAGGAAAAATCTGTCTTTCCTAAAAACGCTTACTAAGTGCAGCTTGTGCCGCAGCAGACAATCGAATATGAATACTTCCACGGCAGGAATATTCGTTGAAAATTGCATTATTCAAAAATAAGAGAAAACAATGAAAGTGCAGCTAAAATCTACCTCATCACAAAAAATTTGGCCCCAAGAGGCATTGTTTAAAATGAAAACTCTCACTACTCGCTCAACGTTCACATCTAGATTTCTTGTTCATAAACACTGAGATCAGAAAAACTAGCAAAACGAAAACTGATGAAACTAAAGATATTAAAGCAAATCAGCTAAAAATAACCATAGTGTAATCAAAAACTGACGCAACAAGCCGATGACTTCATTGACAACTCTTCCAATTAACGAGAATCCGTTAACTGGTTATGCTGTTGTAAGAAACTCGATGCAAAAAATTGGCCCTTGAGTTTAAAAAAATCAGCCATGCTACTCCAGGTCTCAAGCCCCAGAAACAAATATAAACAATTTAACAACTTCTATAAACGGACATTATATATAGAAATTAATACAAAAACGTTTAGAGGTTCCAAAACCAAAACTTTAACCTAATCAGAGTAATGTAATTCTGCGGACAGGAAACAGTTGAAAATTAAAAAGCAAAGGATCAAATAAAACTCAGGTCATGGTTGAGAAAATAAGATTGCATGAATTTTTAATAATAAAAAAATGCTTTTCAAATCCCTTTGAAACAAATCAAAATGATCATCTTACTAGCTAAGAGTGGTCATTGGACAACTGGAAAAAGATCCAAAAAGAAAGTGTCCAAGTTAAAAAAAATTAGAAACAGTCCAAGTAAAAAATCAATCTGGTCTGCGCACGCAGAGCCCGAAAACAGTTAATAAATACACTAAAAAACAGCTTGAGGAAGATAAGGAAATCCAACTCAGGTCTAGATTGCCAACAAAATTGCATGCAGTTTCCAAGAAACGAGACAGAATTTTTCGAATTTCTTTGAAACAAACCAGTCATCTTACTATCTAAAACCAATCATTAGACTAAATGATCATTACTCAACCAATTAATTTCATACTTAATACAAAAGGAGAAAAAGATTCTTACACTTTACGTATCAAACTACCACGTCAAGGAAATGCAGAAAGAGGCAATTAATGCATATACATAAATCAACCACTTCCGAACGCCAGAAATATCAGGTGAACCAAGAAGATCATTATACAATTGCAGACACCTTCAAAGTAAGGACCTAGTAACTTACATTAGTAGGATAGTCAAACAACTCAACCACCATAAAGAAATAGGCATAAAAAAATCAAGCTGAATTGTGACAAAACATTGTAAGACTTCATCTCAACCAAAAAAAACAACGTAGCACTAAGGCATTGACAAAAAAACTTACAGCGGAATTGAGAGCCAGTTTCAAAACTCTTTGAAGCAATGTCAACACCATGAAAACCAATTTTCCAAATAAGTACAAGCATAGAGATCCAAATCAAGCTCATGATGGCGCAATACATCTTGACCCTCAGATGAAAAGATTTTTAATTTCTCATCACAAGACTGATAATGAGTAAAGCAAGGAGAGTACTGCTTTGAAAAGAATCAACAAAATTTTAATAAGGTAGTTTTCAGCGGACAAATGGACACTACAGTTACAATTCCAACAAAAAGTGTCTTTGATACTACATTCAATAGGGGAAAAAGTTGCACATACTACGGATAAAACAGCGAAAAGACCGGGACACAAAGAGTGGCAAAAACAACTATCATAAAATTAAACACGGCGTTTTCTTCCGGCGGCCAGAAACATCAGATGAAATGAGAGGATCTTTATACCACTGCAGAGAGCCTTAATAAGAGGGCCTCTAATAAGAATGTCAGATAGGGCCATCCTTTTAATTAGGCCGAAACGCTTTAAAAACAATTAGGTCTGAAACCAAATTAAAATGAGCATCGGAAACGCAGTCAAAAGCTCATTTTGGTATGAAACACTAGCTTAAAATTCCTAAAACATATTTTAAAAGCTCAATATAGCTCGCTCAAAACAAATACAAAAAGAGGTGATCAAATCGAACAGTGCTGCAGAAGACTATCGGCCGACGGAGGTGCACACCACACCGAGAGCTCAGATTAAACTAAAAACAAGGCCAAATCAAGAGAAATGTACGAAGAGAATATACGGATAGGGTTCAAAACAATGGACTTCAAACTCCGATAACTATTGGTGCAATTAGGGAAGGTATTAAACGAATCAATTAAAAAATTCTAAAAATGATTCAGCCAGAAGACGAAACTGCGCTGAACAAACATGACAATCGACAACAGATATCAATGCAACCAGAAAACGCAACCATTGTCCCAATTTGCATCATCTCGGCGAAACAAGTACACCAACGGTATTCAAGATAAAACTGCCAGGAACATAGTCAACAACGTCGGATATACATATCTGGGGCAATAGAAAGGAAGCCAAAAGGCTGTGAAACGCTGAGAAAATCAGTTCCCGTCACAGAATTTATTCCATTTCTGCAGAAACCAATATCTACAATCTTTGTTCATTAACGTTGGGCCAAGCAAAAGGTAGCAAAATTCAATCTATTAAGAGATTGTAAATTTAACCGAAAGAAACAACCATGGAAACACGCCGCAATTAATCATTGGCCGAGCGAGGCTATGACTATATTGCCAACTCTCCATCTTTGAACGCTAATCTACCACGGGTTTGTCGTCAAGGCAATTGAATTGGAGAAAAGATATGAACTGTGTAGTAAAAACTATTAATAAGACCACACTTCTGGCGGCCCCGAGAGCGGGACAAGTACAAACAACTGAAAATCAATAAACTTAGACAGCAACTACAAAAATAAAACAAAAACGCACATCAAGTCGCGAACTGAAAACAAAACCTCCTCAGAAGACAAAAATAAACACGAAAAAAAAAAAACAAGTTGAGTAGTTATCGAGAGAAGTATCTAGATGAATTGAACTTGATATCATACTAACTAATTATGGGAAAACGGACAAAAAACAATTGAGAAGCAGTCCAACAATTTAACACTTTCCTGAACAGTCAGGTGATAGGCAAAACGAAAAAAATGAAAACAATCTGGAAAAATCTGACGAGATTTTGTCAACGCATTTACAAAAAGGATGCTCAAACATCCCAACGATTTGCTCAATAGTCAGGTTCCATTATTTTTAAAATATGAGTTTTGAAAGCAGTCGAAACCATCGTAAAACAGAATTCCGCAAGGGAGAAATCGTTAAAATTCGAATTCAGAATTGAAAATCAGTTTCAAACTTTGGAGAATCTTTTGAATAAACCCTAAATTGATATTTCAAATTCGTTATACAAAGAGCCGAATAATGTGAACAATACATTTAGGGATCCTATTTTTGACAATCAGAACTTTCAAAGTAATGATAGTTTTTTTTAACAAAAGGAGATTTAACTTAAACACAAAGCAAGAAAGTATAAAGACACTAAATGGACAGGATTAGAAATGAAAGTCAAATAAGAAAACTAATGGAAATCAAAATCACAAAAAAGCTTACAAGGATCTCGTTTAAAGAATTCAGGCAAAACGACACATAATAGAAAAAATTGGCGCATTAGTGGCAAAAAAGACAATCAGTTGTCAAAATTCAGCAATATGAGCGGTAATTTTCTCAATATGAAGCCACTTGGAGTTATAAGTATAAAGGTACTTCACTTTAACGAGCCGGGAGGAAAGCTGCTGCTAAAAACGCTCAAAAGAACATTCAGAATAAGACAGCACTTTTGCACACACTACTCACTATCTTTATCCTTTGTGTTCATAATCAATTGTGATCAGATAGTTTGGTAGCCAAGACGAAATTGCTCATAGTATATGGAGATATTAAAATGAAAACAGAATCTTTTACAACAGTTTTAAATTCTGAGTGCGCGCAATTAAAATCATTCGAAAAAGTCAAGAAGTCAAGCGGGAAAGAGTAACTCGAAAGTGAAAAAGTGATGAATATTCTAGAAAACGTTCGAGACATTTTTTTTTGAAAAGACTAAATTCAGGGGCTGCAGCCCGAAAACGAGTCCACTCACGGAAGGATTCGCCCCACCACCCAATAGAAGCATTAACCACTCGACCACTCAGCTACAAGTCCCTTATGATACAATCGCTTTTGTTTTAGCAAAAAAAAACTTTACTTCGTAGTCAGAGCGATCGAAATCACCCGAAAATTAAGCAAAGCGTGAGAAAGTCACGAGAAAAGTCAAAGAATGTTCTAGAACACAAGCGCAGAAACAGCCAGGCTAAAATTTTACAAGAAAAAAGCAAACTATTACAATAATTCCTTCAAACTTCGTCGGACAGCAATTAATAAGAGCAAATTAGGTCAAGCAAAAAATCGATTATTCAAGCGTGAAAAAAATCACTCGAGAAGAAAACGGCCAGGCAACAATTTGCATAGCAGACACGATAACAATAATTGCTTCAAATATCATTTGAGAGCAATTAAACATTCTGTTTGATCGAGCTGACATACTTTTAGAGAGGTATCAGAAATGTTGAAACAACTACTAATCGCACGAAGACAAGGGGCTCGACTATCATTGTAGTCGGCTTCAGTAGGTTCGAACGGTAAGATGTCTTTTCGTATAAAGTTTCAACTTTTTATGTAACAGACCTAATAGAGGTTGAAATTTAAAAAACTTCATTGCTGTTGCAGGCAACAAACACATTTCCATGATTTTGTAGTTGCGTGACAAAACGCCGCATAAAGTGCTCAAGATTGATCGCGTATTTTGTTCAGATTTGGATAGCTTCGTTGCAACATTTCTGAAATTGCATGTTAGACTACTCGAAATGTTAGCAATCTATAAGTTCGCTCAATCGTTTATATTAGCTGGAACTTATACATTATCGCACGAATGATCACAAATTACACTAGCAGACCACAGTCTAATATCATGACTAACGCGCTGCACTTACCTATAAATGTATTTTCCATTTCCAGTTAGTCTCCACGGAAAAATAAAAAACAGGCAGGGGTGAATAAATCAATAAAAAACAAGAAAGGCCTTTATCAAATTAAAGGCAATCTGAGGAACAAAGGATTGCCAATAAATGAAATCGGGAAACGATTCTCTTTCAATATTGGGGCGAGGTCTGTTTTATTAATCTGCAAAATAGTAACAAATTTGCCCGTAGGCAAATAGTGCTGCAGATGCGATGATTGCGATTGTATTTGTGGTGGTAGTCTTAGAACTACCAGTAGTGTTGGCGGAGTTTGTAGTACTACTCCTAGTAGTAGTAGTAATTGAAATAGATGGTATCTTTCTCGCTCTAGCTATCTAAACCAGGTCGACAGCGCAAAATTGTCACAAATAACGGCAGCTATGGTGTGAGCGAGAAAGAGTAAGCACAACAACAAGCAGGATGCCCCAGGCTCCTAACAAAGGTATTTTCATCAGCTATAGTAAGGTAAGGGGAATAGATACAAAAGGCACACTGGGGAAAACAAAACACAAACAGTCGTCACGCGAGATACTTTCTCAGATAGCTAGCTGTCTATCGTAGCTTCACTCCCCTGATTTGTTTCCCATCTGACTTGCGCATCAGGTTGAAGCCCAAGCGCAGGGGTGGCGGGATAACGGGAATAATCCGATTGGAGCTCTACCAAACTCCCAACCCAAATTGCATATTACTGTAGTTGACTAAGTAAGTTTAAAGCTCTTAATAGCTTGGGGGACTGCCTCACTTTCACGGCATTTGAATCCATTTATGCTAATTGAGGTTATGCTTCGATGTGCACGAATAAATTTTGGTTGTTTTATTTGATGTTGCTATGCTTTGAAAAATGAATGATCATATACATGCCACTAGTAATTAAAAGGCCGATGCAATATCATATATATACAACCGTATCCGCAAACCTTTCATTTATGATTCCTCCTTCGCGTCACATCACATTTCTTTGATGTGTGGGTAGGAACGCAAAACTAATTTGATTTACATCACTGTAGTTTATTTAACTACAAGGAAACCAATTATAAAAACTGTAGCGGTTGGTTTTGTACAGTCTGAAGTGATTACAAGATGCATAGGTCCTACTAAAGTCCAGTTCCAAGTTTTTCCAAAGAGGTCATAGATGATTCATTAAGACATACTTTAAAAGTCTACAAAAAGTTCAACGGTTGTTTTTTTTTAAACTGATCCGAATTAGTTGGGGACAGCCATGTGACAGCTGTGTGGTGTAATATTCAGACAAATAACCATCTGAATATTTAGAAAACATCTAAACCTTTATAAATATAAGATAAACAAAATTCATCCACCTTCTCGCATTCCAACTAAGCAGAATCATTTCTGATGATTATGTGTGATTTACTAAGCATTTTGATTGTGTGATTCGACAAGGATTAAATTCATTCTGAGAAGACTTTCTGTAAATAAAAAATTTCTCTCACTAGAATGAATCATTGCCGATTCACACAATTATTATGCTTAGTAAATCACACAATCTTTTGTTTTAACAAGCTTTAATATTTGAAAAAGAGCCATTTAGGTCACGCACAAATAAAGATGCCATGCGTGAAAAAGTCTCGAGAAGTGAAATCAAGAGAATGTTCCAAAACAGAACGGTCAAGCAAAAAAATTGCATAAAAAGACACTTCGTTCGAGAGGAACTATAAAACCTAACCAACTATCGTGCAAAAAATTGCTCTAGTGGGAGCACCGACTAGTGTGAGCACTAATCTATTGTAGCCTGCTCCAAATGACGTCATTAGACTTTATTATATACCACAATAACCACTAATAAAATTCAAAGCAAAAAACGTACTCCAATTTTGGCGTAACTTCCATTTAACTTCTAGCAGTGACTGCCACCACTTGAGATCAGCTGCGGACACTTGTCAATGAGGAAGAAATTTAGGTCACGCAAAACGAAAAAGTCAAGGACACAAAAGTCACTCGAAAAGTGAAAGCGGCCAAGCAAACACTTTGCATAAAAAACTCAGCCAGTAAGATACGACTAGAAGAGTTGTGAAATATAAAATCTTGTGAGTAACCTTACCAATTTCCGAATTACAAAAAAGAAAAACAAACCAAAACAGACACAGTTTTTTGTGGTGGGGTTGGAATGTAGCTAGATAGGTAGGTAGTTGGGTGGAGGTATCAAAGGGAGAGAGAGTAGGTAGTTAGGGGGGGGGGGTAGGCAGAGGATAGGTAGGTGCTCTTGGAGAAGGTACATAGGTAGGAAAGCGTGAGGGTCTGCATTAGTTTAGATAACTAGGACGGACTATGCAATCAAAAATTCTCTAAATAACCTCTTCACCTTGAATATTACAAGCAGTTCCTACTTACAATACATTACAAACTAAGCTACCGTTAAAATCCAATGATCGAAAGCAGAAGACAACGTTTAAAAACGGACGTGAATGTTCGAACAGAAAGAAGTTAAAACTCAAGTCAGTAACAAATTTACTTTAGCTAAAAAATAACTGTAGAATATCAATACTCCTCTCCGGGTTAAGAAACCAACACGTGTACAATAATTGTTCAAACTTCGTTCGAGAGCAATTAAAAAGAATATAGATTAAAAACAAAATCGTTAGTGGAGTCAACTTTCAACAGCTCTAAGAACTCCATTAAAACAACTTTTGTACATAATCTACCTATACAATCTACTGATAACGTTGTCACAAAGGGAAAAGAAATTTCTCGCAACTTTTCTTTTATTCAAAAACTCAAGGTGTTGAGAAATACTCAAAGCGCGTAGGTTAACTACCTACCCCTACTTCCTGAAGCTAAAATCCTTTTGTTATTAGAATGATTACGGAACTACAAAGGAATAGCATGAGATTATATTAGCCAATATGTTGATCGACGGTTTGTTTGCGCGGATTATTGTGTATTCTTCCAGGTCAAAAATCTTCGGTTTAAAAATTAAAAGCTTTTGAGAAAAATGACCTGATGTGCAGTGATAGCATAGAACCGAGAAAATAATTGGCTCCATGTCGTAAGAAGGAAACAATGTGTTGATAAATTGTTCAAAATATAAAACAAACGGTTGCATCTCCTAATGTCAGTGCAGTAGTGGTAAAGTTTATACTCATGTACTCAGAGTTGTCTCACAAGATATTTAATGTGAGATATTTGAGCCAATGTCAGACAAGATGTGGTTAGGAAGGGGAAATTCCCTGCCCTAAAAAACATGCGACCATCGACGTAAAATATTCGTTGACTTAAAACAGCTTAGTGAACCTCTCAAAACAGTGAAATATGGTCTGTGGGAAATTATATTGTGCAATATGGTCTGCGGGAACCAAAATATTAAGGAACTTGGTTCCTTGACAGAAACCAACTGATTTCAAGCTGATTTTCTAAAGTATCAAACAATCAAAAGCTGGAAGTCAGATAATACCAACCTAAAGATCCACATTTTCAAATACTGAAATTAAAAAAATTATGGTCACTATAACGCATAGCAAATTAAGCAAAAGCCCCAAAACCATCCTCTCTGTCCTCCTATAAAAGTCAACATTTTAAAAACCCTACAGAACCTGAATTGTACAAGAGCGCTGTATTTTTTTAAGATCTCATCACAAATTTTTCTTTCTTTTGATGACCATAAGTAGTCAAATTGGATTGTGATTTCAATTAAAGCGAAGCACAAACTCGGGCAGTTTTTGGGTGTGCATTTTATTTAAAAATGCTTTCAAGTGGAGTAGCAAGACAAAGAAAAAATTTTCAAACTTTTGAACAAGTTTGGAATAATAGGGAACTTATTTTTCACACGCGGTTATTTGAACTGAATATGGGAAGAAATTGAAAACATAACTTCCAGATTGCAGGAAAATACGTGCGTGATCTAGAATATAGTTAGCATAAGGTAAAATTGAGTTGCTGATAAAACAAAACCAAATTAAAACAATCAAATCACAATTTTTTCCCAAAAAATAAACGAATTATTACTTGTCAATCGCCAGCTTAACTAATATAGGACGGTTACTCAATTAGGGCGGTTAATTGGCGTGGAGACGGCTTAGAAGTGAGACAAGTCAATTATTAACAACAAATGGCAAAGTTGGGCAATTAAATTCAGGGGGAGGCATAGATGACTTCATGGGAGCAAAAAACAAAAGACAGGAGTTCGAACCCGTGCCCACTCGCTATTCTGACATAGCTTTGCTATGGCAACTACAATCGCCTTTTTATTAGCAACAAATTTCGGATCCTTTTCGTTTGAACCCCCCCCCCCCCCCCCCCGGGCTTACTGGGCGTATATTATTTGAACCCCCAAAGACGCACGTGCCATATTTTTACATAATGATTTTCTATTTAATGTCACGTGATCTGTAACTGGGGGCGCATACAGTACTGGGGGCTCAAATGGAAAAGATCCCAAATTTCATAGGAAGAACTAATCAAGTTACGGAAAAATAAAAGTTAAGCGTGCAAAAGTCACCTAAGAGCCACTGAAGGTTCTAGAACAAAAACGCAAAAGCAGTTAAGCAAATATTTTGCATTAAAAGGTCAAACACATATACAATAATCGCTTCGAACTTGTTCGCGAGCAATTAATAGCTAAAATTATCACGTATTTCAACTTAACACCCCCAATTAATTTTAAAATTCCCGTCCCGCATTTAAAAGCAACAGCAAAGCGTAATCAGAAGTTCAACAAAGTTGTTCTTTGATATTTTGGAGCAAAAAAGTGTGAAATTATAATTCAGAGAACTTCCATTGAAAAAAGACCTCGAAATGACAGTGAATTAACTTTCAAAGTCATTTAAAAAAAACCGAACAAGAGTAAAAAGAACAACGACGGAAGATTTCGAGACCGCCTCGAAGCAGAGGCCCCCAAAAGCCCCCAGCCAAATTTTAAGCAAACAAAATGCGCCTGTACTCAATTGGGGTTCATATTTTGAAACAACTAACTTTGAAAATACCACGAGAAAACCAAAATCTTTGAAAATCTGATTTCAAAATCTACTCGAAAAACAAAACAATTATAAAAAATTATTAAATTATGATCAATCTGATAAAACACCGTCACAAATCGTGACCCCGAAACAATTGTTAAAAAAACGTGCCAAAAATAGTTCAATAAATGATTACCAATAAACGAATGAATCAGAGAACGATTACCAATGGAAGAAAACTACAAAACGATACTCAACAAAACCGCGAAACGAAAGGGGGTTTTGTCTTTTTTGTTCTTATAATCAATTTGCTAAATCAGCAGACTTAATTTCTGAATAAGAGCAATTTAGATCAGGCAATTTAGGTCAGCCATTTACAATAATCGCTCCAAATTTCGTCCAAGAGCAGTTACACACAACTCAAAAATAATATCAGTCAAATCAATAGATCACGAAATACGCTAAAACAACTAACCTCAACAAAGGACCTCAATTGTAATAAATAAATGAAAAAATCTGTCCACCGACAAAAAATGGCAAAATTAGCTCAAAATGTTATCTAAAAATCTAATGATTGCCTCAGATGGTCAAAAATCTCCCAAAGATATTATTTGCCAAATTATTTGAGACAAACAACTTTGTTTGAACAAGAGAAGTTAATACTAAAAAGAGCCTTTGAAACAGTCGCATGTGATATAAAAATTGCTCGCTTAGAGAAAATCTTTAAACTTACTTTTTTAGCTCTCTCTTAGAAGACTTCATGAACAAAAACCACTCTCTATGTTGCCCTGCTTTGACTTTTGTTCACCAGATAGACCCAAAGCTTGTTTGCGCGTCCGGCAACTGACTTTGCATCCCGTGAAAAGAGAAGTCGCCGAATAAAAAAACATAGCCGGAAGAATTCCGGAAACGACTCGAAGGAGAAAATTGCCCATACATATGGCTAAACAACAGGAACAACTATTGTGAACCCTGAACCTTCACAAACGCCATAAAAAATTAAGGAAGAATAGAAAAGGCATTCAAAAACAAATTGAATAAAAAACTATAAAAACTTAATGAGTTTTTTTTAATAATAAAAGGAAACATAAAGCCGATTACAATTCCTTTCCAATTAGGGCGATTGAAAGCTCGCAAAACAAAGGGCAAGTCATAATAGGCTAAGAAAGTTGTCTAAGACTAAAAAAAGAGAAAAAGGTTCTATTCAAATCCCACTTAAAGCATTAATACAAAAAAACGGGCAAAAAATCATTAAATTTCGTCTAAAAATCAGCAAAACTGATCAAAACCCTCCAAATTAGCATTAATATCAGAATTAAAAGAATTTCTCGCTCTTTCAAAAACAGCGGTATGAACAAAACCACTCTCGTTTCGCTCCGCTCTTAACTTTTGTTCAGCCCCAAAATCACTCCAAATTTTTTCACGCGTTTTATTTCCCGCTTCAAAAATCACTCCAATAAAATTGATTTAAAAAAGGACTTCTCCAATACTCCTCTTCGAGTCGTAAAAAGTTAGATAACCATAACTCCTCTTCGACTAGTAAAAACAGAAGTTAAACGTTGGCACGTGAACAAAAACCCACTATCCCAAAGTGAATTTTTGTTCAAACCCTTTTTCTCACTCACTTAAAAATTAGGTTAAAAAATTCACGCCGCAAAACCGCTCGCTTTTCCCTCCACTTCCTCTTTCGGCGTGACCTACACTAGCACTCAAACTTAACTTCAGAAATTATCAAAACAATTGAACCGGTCTTTATAAGACATCACCTTAATACAATTCAAATTCTTTGAATTGTAAGAAAAATCAAGAGCACCTCTTCCTTATTTGAAGAATAGTCAAAATAGAACTAACACCACTCTTCCATCAGCTCTATCAATTATTCCGGTTTCGAGGAAAATGCAAGGGTAATGCAAGCCTGATTAAAAAACCAGCAGATTAGAAAAATTGGTACAACTTTCTTTAGAGGACATTCAAAAATGAGACCTCGGTAGTTGGGAAATTAAAACCATGAATCTAATATATTCTGAAAATAAGAGAAGATCTAAGAGAAAGGGATTTGCGCAAACTTACGTTGCAGGTAGCGAGATAGAGTTAAATTATATAGAACAGGGAGAAAAGGAGAGCCAGCTTCAGGACACTATGTTTATGGGCAGCAGAAGTATTTTTCAATTATTCAAGGTTCATTTATGCGGATTGATTTAGAACTGATCCGCATTAATTTAAATTAACTTTTATGAGTTAGAAAACACGAATATTGGTGGTGTATTTGATTGCATTTTCAGGCATCCTTTCGTTATGAAACTAATGGGGGAGTAATCAGATCTGACTCGACGTAGCTCTGTGTCTGGAAAGGTGCAACCTTCTATTTCTATCAATTAAATTATCGCAAAATTTGACAGCGCAACGAAACTGTAATGATCATGCTTCAAATCATATAAGACTAAAAAGAACGTTTTGGTTGTCATTTGAACATTAACTTCATTAAAGGAGGACTCACCTGAATTCAGATCCTACACTTAAGCACATTACAGTAGACATTCAAATTTCAATTTAACATTAACTGTTTTTGAAAAGATTTGCCGTTAGCACAGTAATTATACGCAAGCAATATTATCTTGCGTCAAGTGTCTTGCGTCAACTTTCATGCCACCATCAATAAAACTAAAAAAATTCCATTTCTTTTAAGCACTTGATTACATATTAAATAAATTTTGAAAATTAATTTCTAATGCCACTCAATTTATTGCCGCAATTTTCTACCTGGATTTCATTGGCACTTTTCTACCTGGATCGTCACAATACCAATGCGGGATATTTTTCTAGCTACTAAAGAGAATAAAATTTGAACTATTATGGTATTCAAATACAAATCAATTCACGTCGGACTTCAGGACGTTTCTGAACATGCTCTTCAGAAAAGGGTAATTTATCATCCAAAAAATTGTGATTTGAACGTCTACTATTGTGAATGAGTATGTATACATATGGTAAATTTAGCAGCACAAACTGCGCAAATTAAATTTAAATACTTTGAATTTGGAATTTTTAAGTAGCGTAACAATCTAACCTTTGTCATTTCTCTTTGCCATGAGGACCAATGCCTGTTTATTGTCACAGAGAAGCCGCAGCTTGTTAACCTCATCTTCAACAACTGTTTTGTTCTTCTTCAATCCCATTTCCCTCTAAAAAATTCTAAACTGTTTCCCGCTGAACAAAATGAACAAATGTCTGTGACTTTTGAATAATACATAGAATGGTAGCCAAGGTCACAACCGAAAGGCAAGAAAATTGTCTAGCGATGACTCAGAATGTAGATTTTTCGAAACAAAAAAATGAACTTCAGCAAAAATCTACACAGAAGTCAAGCCATAAAATATATCCTTGTACTTTAAATCTTAAATTTCATTCATTTGATTCCCGCTGAACAAAATGAACAAATTTGTGACTTTCGTATAATAATACATAGGATGCTAGACTACCGAAAGTCAAACAAATTGCCTAGATATGACTCAAAGCAATTTTTTTGAAAGAATAACTGCAGATTATCAAAAAGTTGTCCAAAAGTCAAGCAGTAAAAATTCAAGCACTTAAGAAATAGGATCTGAATTCTAGTAACCGAATAGTTGATTCGACAAACTTGGCGAGCAAAAAGCGAATCTTGCCATTTCAGTAGATATAGTATGCTACATAACGAATCGCGATACCACGAATCTTCAAGCTTCAGATGTAAAAATAGAATCTGAAAGGAAAACTATTGTTCTTTAATGACACGAGTTTATCAAGTAAACTGCGATCTGCACGTTTAACGTTTATTAGTCATTGAACGTTAAAAAAATATTTGAAGGAATTGAGACAAAACTGGAGATTTAATAATCTGCTATAAAAAAGGACGAAAAATGGAGAAACTTTTCCGTCGATGATTAACTGTATAAATCAAATAACACAGAGAATTTCAAACCTAAAGGAGGTCGTGGAAATTTCCTGCCAATTTGCAATTGCTCATTTGGTTACTTTGAAGACTGCTTAGTCAACTCGTGAAAACTCCACAGTTTAAAACCCGAAGCATGCCATTATATAGTAACAGTGTATTGTTTATTTGTGAAAGCAAATTTCTTAAACCAGTTGCAAGTGGTTATATTTCTTATCAAATTTTAACTAATATTTTATAAACATAGATAAACAGAATTTTTGAGAACGCAGCATGATGTTTCTTTGAAAACAGGTGGCACCATTTATGTCTTAACTCTACGTTTGAAAAAAGGAACAGCCAAACTTGAAACAAGAACTATCCTTATATTTTACAAATGATACTGTGTTTTGAATGATATGGACTAACATGTAAATTTTTAAGACCTTTGGCTATATTCGCAAAATTTACAATTTTGAATTGCAAAAAAAATGAATTCATAGGAGGTGTCAAATAAAGTGCGACCGTTTTAAGCTATTGCCCATTGAAAATGGAATTACAGACAAAATTCAACCTTAAAAACAGTAGATACCTTTTTCATCAGCTTCTAGCAACTGTACAATCTTCAGAAATAGATCAAACACAGTATTCGGTATAATTATAGAAAACTTCAAACGTAAAGACATTCAATATTGGGCCGTGCCAAAAAAGACAGATAATGCCATTAGAAAAAAAATCCACCGGCGTAACTTTAGTCACAAATCGTAATTTAAAAGGTTCGATTGAACATGAACATTATGAACAATTATAAGCGAAAAACTCCAACATACATACACAAACTTTGTGGAAAAAAATACTGACACTCAAATTGATTATCTAGCTCCTGAAATATGAATAATAAAAACCATAAACCAAACCATAGAGTTACTTTTCTTTAAGCTTTTTAGTTACCAACCCCGCCCTTTTGCACCAATAATTACATTTCATAGAGATCGTGTCCGGACAAAAAACAGTCCAAATTGTGAAATAATCCCAGACAAAATAGTCCCAAGAAAGCAGACGAAATCGACCCGAATAAATATTGAAAAATAGTTAAAATAGTCCCGAAAAAATGTAAATAACCTACAAACAATTAACAACCATAATTGATGAGTTAAGCGTGAGTGCATTGTTTTTAATTGATATGAGGATTAACACTTGTTTCAAAATACAATTTGGCAAAAACTATAGTGTAACCGGCTTAAAATTGATTCAATGAAACACGACCATTACAATAACTGTCAGATTTAACCAAAGTGAGAAGTCCGAGAAGACTAAAAGCACTCCAATTGAACTAATTACTAATTTAGAAAGCGAACCAAATTATGAAGAAACATTTTTCAAACGACCGAACTAAAAATGACTTTCTTGGTTAATTGATGTACATATGTTTAACTCTTTGTTTAGTTGGGAGTATTTTGTCTGGGACTGTTTTGTCTGGGAATATTTTGCTATTCGGGACTGTTTTGTCTGTTCACCCACAGAGATACCATCAAACGAATTAGCACACGACGCCCCACGCGAGCTGGAAAAATGAGGTGGCATACCACAATCCAAAATATTGAACATTACAATCCGACTAATTCTACACCCAGCATGAAACCCGAATTAAAAAAATGGTATTAAAAATATGCCAAAACAACCTGCATTTCAGGAAACCAAAAAAGATTTCGAAGGCTATCTTTAATCAATACACTCCATTGTTCTCACAATCATGGACATTCACATAAATATAACTTCCGCCACACAAGTGATAGGTAGCTACAGAAAAGTTTAATAATCAATGTGAAAATTAATCGTCATTTAATAACACAGTATGTTTAATACACATCTAAATAATAGATATCCACACAAAAAATGTCCCACGAATTCTTAATTTTACAAGGTGGATTAAAAAATTGCATGCCCAACTATAAAAGCTAAAATATCTGTTAGACTGTCGAATATCTTATAAATTGCTTGTTGGAAGCATTCACCATTAGCGGATGCGAATAAGTTAGAGCTGCGACTTAAAACAAAGTGTTTTCAAAAGAAATTCACTCTAAGACCCCTTTTTTTAGCAGCAGTCATACAACCATGTATTTTTACTCAGCTCGCAAATTTTAGTCTTCATGAATTACAGTACTTTGTAAAAAATTACACTTCCATTACACTCCAAGTGAGAAGTCCGAGAAGACTAAATCCAATCTATCCAGAGCTACAAATTTTTAAAAACAGAAGAGGTAAAGTAAGGTTAATAAAGGGACAGAACAAAACTTTTACAGACAAGAGTGCCAATTACAGTTCCTCAAAGCCTTCACTTTTATACTCAAATGTTCGAAGTTGTGAATCAATGAATATCAAAATCAAATCACATTGAAGTCAATGAAGTTTAAAACTTGTAAAATGTGAAACAAAAAAATCGTCTACACCTTATACAAGTTTGGTGACCAATGCTAAGAGAGGCAATGGCTTCGTTAAAAGGTGTTGACCATCGTTTATAACCTTGGAGGTATCAAAAACTCTGGCTGCATGAAAATTTGCAAACCCTTGATTAATATCCAGTATTAAGTTATTTCACAGAATTCTTCCATTTGTCAAATTTATTGAAAACCAAGAAGCTTAAATTATTGTTCCGACCCCATTTGTGGGGGGGGGGGGGGGGGAAGGGCGGTGGAACTATATACTGAAATGGGGGTTTTTTTCAGACAATTTTGGCCGATCGAAAAGTGAGTGGTATCTTTAAAAATCTCGTCCGGCGTAGAGTTCGGAATTAAGATTTTTTTGAATTTTGAGTTTTTCGAGGAGTTACCGAGGTTTAAAGTTTTGTGTGAACACGTGATATTTGGCATGATTTTGTTCACTTTTTTGATATCAAGATTTTCTATATAAAAATATCAATTCAAAATTACATTTTATGCCACAAATGAAACAATCTTGTTTTTCTAACAGACGAAAAACTATAGAAAGGGTAGTTTTCGTCTCAGAGGGCAGTTTACAATGAAAAAAAAATCGATTTCTATCTGAGAGCTGATCTTTTAAAAACCATTTCATATTTTTTTTATCTTTTTTTTTCAAGTCCCTTAGAGACTAGTTGCTCCTCAAATCCAGGTTCTGTTCATGACAAACCTAATTTACAGTCATTAAATGATTCCTAATGAACAAATAATTCGTTTTTAAAGAATCGCTCATTTTTGATGGCTCCGTCTCGCAATTTTTACAAAATCTTGATTTTCTTAGAGATTTTGTAGTCCTATGACATAGACTCGTTGACTAAACGTGCAATAGGCTTCCAAAGGAGCAGTATGCGAACCTAAGTAATAATTTGAGTGGACAGCAAATGGCTGTAAAGATTATTTAAAAAATTTCGAAAAAAAATCTTTTTGTACATTAACCGATCTTAAACAAAATTCAGCGAACTGTAAGTCACTCTCACTATTGACAGGACCCAATCCCTTTCTTATTAAACCAAAATTAATCTCGTTAGCGGTTTTATCTTCTAACTATTGTTTTTGACTTGGATGGCACAATTTTCATAATTTTTTAAACTTTCTTTGCATCATTTTGGATCCTTTTGAAATCTTATAACATTAATCTATTATTGCCAGTTCGCATTGGCATAAAGAAGAATTTCAAAAGATCATAGATAAAGTTTGCAGAGAAAAACTTATGGTTTTAATGGCTTCAGCACTGTCTTCTCAAACTTCAATACTGATTTTTGGTTCTCGCCTATAGTTGTTGTCGTTTTCTAATATATTTGTTGGTTTTAATATATTTGTTGGTTTTTTTGAAGTCATATTAAAAAAAAGAATTCCATTGTTGTTAAAAATTTATTTGAAAATGAAAAAATTTTTAATGAATAGTTCATTTTTTAATGGCTTCGACACTTCTCTCAATTTTTTTCAAGTTGTTGTTTTTGCCTGTTTCTTATTCTTTATGTAGTTTATAAAAAGCTGAGAGGTCGCATTAGTCTCTAACTGAGTTTTGAACGAATGAAGTTACTTAATGCCGTGAGTTTATAGCGGATAGCATTAACACTTAGGATATTTGTTTTCAAACGTTTACGTTTTTTTTAAACTTTTTAGTTTTTAACGTTATTTTTGTCAACTTGTATCTAATTCTCATATTTTAGAGGCCTCGTCCACTTCCCTGTAGTTCGAATATTAAAGTAATTGATGATATTATTGATGAAAACAATATGCGTTTTCATACAAGTTTCGTTATTGGTCAATATGTGTTCAATCTTCTGTTCTTTAAACACAATCGCGTAATGAGAGATCCAAATGATTTTCAAAAGAAGCCCAAGTGAACATACTTATTTTTTTCAGCAATGTTTTTTCAGCACTGAAACACTTTAATTAAAACTAAATCAAGTAAAAAAACATAAAATTCAGATAACAGCGAAAGATTTTAATGGCTTCAAAAATTTGTTTTCGCACAAACATTTTTGTTTGCAATTTTTTCAATTTTTCTTCACCTTTAGTCCGTTTCTGTGGCTTAGTCTAACCAAAGACAAATTCCATTGTTTTCGTAACGACGTTTTATTAGAATTATCAAAAAATTTTTCGTTAAAAGCTAATGATTTCAAGACGATTGTAAATATTTGGTTTAAGAAATATTGTTTGATTTTTTAATTTCGCCCCATTATTGCCTCTTTTTGTCAACTTGTTACCTAGTCTCATTAATACAAAAGTCACAGGTACTTTGTAGTAACAGAAAAGTAAATTTGTGCAGTTAAGATTTCTTCTGATTGCATTTTGACGTTGTTTCTAGGTGCTTTTAAATTTAGATGTTGAATTTTTGCCTTAAATGATTTTCTTTTTGCTTATTTTGTTGTTTATGTCTTTCTCCCGTAGTCTTATTAATGGTGTGAGATCTCGTGAGCGCTGTAATGAGGCCTGGCATTCATTGCTACTAATTCATATAGTAGTTTGTGCAGCGATTTTTTAAACTATTTTCGATTTATATCTATTTTTGATTATCTCTCATTTGGTTGACAGTTATGTCAAAAATGTAGATGACGTCGGAACATCATGTGCGAACGCGCATTAACGAGCCTCCTTGGTTACAATTATAGACAAAGCTTTGCAGACATAAAGCAGATAATTTCAGTGGACGTTCAGTTACCAAGCCATAAAAATCGCAGCTTACTAAAAACTATTAGCGCCGCAAAAAAAAAATTGCACACTCAACTTTGATAAATTTGAAACATCAAAAATAAGCCTGTTTTTCACAATTATCAATGTTCATGATATCAGAACGAACCCTCGTAGCAGAGCAGTAGTTTATACTCAAAACAACCTTTGAAATACTGGTACCGTAGAAAAAAACCCGATCCCTTAAACATCCCAAATACCAGTTGCCAAAAAAACAGGAAGGCATTTGAGCAAAAATGTCAGATCTGTCTACGCTTAAAATTACAACAGCACAGAATTTGCCACCGGCAACAAAAAGTAGTTGTAAAGTAGTTTTACTCGAGAAACATAAGAACTATTAGAATGCAAAAAGCAGTTTCAATAGTTTTCCGACCAAACAACTCGAAAAAAAAACAGTAAAAACAAAAGTAAAATCACATGAATTGAACAAAAACCAACGAGAAAACGACTTGCTGTTTAAAAACACCGCTTTCTCACGCTATTTAAAAATAGAGTGAAAAAATGTCACAACGCAAAGCCACTAGCCACTCGCTTTTCCGCTCTGTTTCCTGTTTTGGCGTTAACAAAACCACTACACATATTTGAGCAAGAAATAATAGTCACGCTTAGCTACGCTGTCGCACCTATTACGACAAAGAGACACCCCAAGGACTTTTTAAACCACTTCAACTGCAGAACCTCTAAAGTCACACAAACGTATGTACATATTGAACAAAACTCCAAAATGATGATAAGGAACCCCAAAATGTTTTACTTGAATTATAACAGTAACCATTCTCCCAAACGTTTCAATTTTGTTCTTTTTTCATCATAGTCACTTAAAAACTGCAATTGTTTTTTCACTGTGGAGTTCAGTCTCACAGTTGTTGACCCTCACAAAACTCTCGCGTCACTTAAAACCTAGAAAAAATGCAAATTTGAGTACAATTTTGTTGCTAAACCCTGTTGCAGCACAGGAACTAGATCAACAATGACCGACCAGTCACTCAGTAAAAACACAGGAGAAAAATATCAAACGACAATTGGAAGCTGTCAATAAGAATCCATCGAGAAAAACAACAGTGAGAAGCATAAGATCAGGAGAAATAGTCAAAAACCTTAAAAAACATTCAAAAATTGGAAAATTTACCTCAATTTAGCCACGAATTTGCGCGAATTTACTTCAACAAAAACAATTCAAAACAATTAATAATCGAAACAAAAGATGATCAAACCTGCTAAAACAAATAATTTCAACCACACAACTACGAAAATGCTACAAAAATTGAAGAACACGAAAATTGCTAGACCAGCTCAGAACAAGGCAAAATGGTAACAATAGCCGAAAATTGAATCTAAAAGTGAGTCTAACGCCTAGTAAACTAATAGTAAATTAACAGATTGGAAAATTGTAAAAAATATAACCGACTAACGTCGGGCGAAGTGGTCTCAAACTACCGGCTGGCTTGGTCAGTAGCTAGCCACAGTTTAGTGAGGCTAGCTTTAGCTTAATTGAAAGGGCGTGAGGTGTCGCAGCGGGGGGGGCACCGAGGGGGCTGATGGGGTGGAGCAACAATGGGGGGCAACGGTGGGAGGTCGGGTTTGGGCTGCACGGGGCCCTTACGGCCTGAACAATGTGCAGAGGTGGGGATTAGGGTTGAAGTGAGAGGGGGACTGATGTGGGGGGAGGGGTAAACCTCTAAGAACCGCCCTTCACGCCATAGTATAAGTCTCCAAAACAGTTTCTGTGAATCACATACTTGGAGACTAGTGAGCTGAAAACCCGTAAGAGCGATTAATGCCCGCTGGGCGTAACCTGTTTATCCCATTCTTGAAGACGAAAAGTCAAATGGGTCAGAAGAAAAATCGGTCCAGGACAGGACTACTTAAATTGCAATAAACTTCGTTTGAGAGCAATTAAACAAATTTTACAGAAAAAATTGGAGTCAAACCTAAAAAACCGAACGGTGTCAAAATATTTCGCTCATTTAGCAGAAGTTTTTTACACCAATTTTTCTCGCTCCCCTTAAAAACGATATTCGCAAAAACCTCAATCTCTCTCTCTCTCTCTCTACCCAATGCTCTTCGATTCGTTCAACTGTTTGACATAAACATTTAGTTTGCACAGGCTGCATACAAAAAATTATCGATCAAGTACATTTATTTATTTAGCACAAATTCCTTAAAAAAGCTACACAGCCATCCTTTTGTCTAAATGAAAAATTAAACAGATTACAGAGATTCAAGAAATTAAAATAACAAGTCAAAATATTAAATTTATATGAAAACAAAAAAGGTAGATAAGAAACAAGTTTTCATTTTAATTTCTAAGATTAAACGTCCAAAAGAGTTGTTCAATGCACAAATTCCCAAACGAAAGTTGCCATTTTTTTTTTACAAAAAGTCAGATCAAGGTCCAAAACTAACATTAAAAATTGAGAAATATGTGTCCATTTTAAACTTGAAAAGAATTATTACGCTCTGCATAGTTTTGTTGTATCAATTTCAGAAAGTAACATATTAATGTAATATCGATCGAAAACTACATCAACAAAAAACCAAATTACAAGTAAAAAATTTGCGCTGAATTGAAGAAAAATGGTTAAAATAGTTATTCATATGCCGCATTCTGCCAAAAACACTTTTCAAAGCCAAAAAGTCATGCATAGATCGGAGCGCATGATCAAAAACTTTTTCTTTCAGAAAAATTAAATCACACGGCAATTTTAATCTTTCGCTTTTTGGCCAAAACACCGTTTGAACGAATAGTACCTCCGGTAAAAAAACCTTAAGAAAACCAAAACCTCTTAGAGACGTAAATACCAAGAGAAGGCCAATAATAGCCCCAGGTAGCGATGTGCGGCTAGCGAAAACAAAATCGAGAAGGATACAAATTAAACAAAAAAATCGCCTAAAACGACAAAATTACAATATTAGCTTAAAATTACGTCTAAAAGTCTGATATCTGCTTTAGATGGCCAAAGAAGGTCTATTAATAATAAGGTCAAAAAAGGCACTTAATGCCCGCTGGGCGCCACCTGTTCATCCCGTTTTTGAGGACAAAAAGTCAAATGGATGAGACGAAAAATCGGTCAAACAAAAATTTGCATAAAAAGGCCGACAGGACTAATATAATTGCTACCATCTTCGCTTGAGAGCAATTAATCACCGATAAAACATTGCCACAAACATAACCGACTAACGTCGGGCGAATTGCTCTCAAATGACTGGGTCGAGAGCTCTTCGTTGAGGGTTGAATGATGTGCAGGGGTGGGGATGGTAGTTGAAGGGGGCTGACGTTGGTGCTGCTGGGAGGGGGGGGGGGGTAAACTCTAAGAGCCGCCCTTCAATTTATGTCTCTACAACAGTTTCGTTGAATTGCATACCTTGAGTCTAGTAAGCCGAACAAGCACTAGGAGCGCTTAATGTCCTCTGTTTTATACCTGTTTCGCCCGTTTTTGAGGACAAAAAGTAAGACGAGGCTCAAACGAATAGGTCAAGCAAAAAATCTCCAAGACCGCAGGACTAATATAATTGTTACAAACTTTGCTTGATAGCAATTAACTAAATAATGTTGGACGAATTGCTCTCAAACAACTGACGCCCGGCTGGATAGGGTCGTTGCAGCTACTTAAAGGTGAAGTAGGCTAGCCCGACTTGATACGAGCAAGGGTATAAGTGCGGAGGCGGGGAATTTGGTGTAAGAATTTTGTATAAGAACTTGGTGGGGGTGTGGTCAAGTCAAAGAATTGACCTTCACACCATGATTTAAGACTCCACGGTAGTTTGATGAATCGCATACTTAAAGACTAGTAAGGCTCTAACAGAAATCTTCAGCGACTTATTGCCCTCAGGCTTTACTAGTTTACCTCGTTCCTCAAGACTTCAAACAGGGCTAAAAACTTCGAACAATTTAACATGCGTAAGCAATACCCAGAAGATTAGCTGCCGACGCAGTAGTTCACTGGCAGGAACACCATTCAAGAAGATATTTGGAATCCATTCTCTCCCCCCTCCCAGCTTAGCGGGCATAGTACTTTTCGCCACCATGCGCACCTGCTTTTTTGCATAGTAACATGCCATACAACACAAATTGTAATGGTGGGGACAGAAAACTCTGAAGGCCGAAACAGAATAGATCAGATTTTTAATATTGAAATTTTGAAACTGAGTGCAACCGAATCCTCTTTTTTCGGGCAATAGTAATAACTTTCCGTTTCAATGGCAAAAATCAACAAACCTGATTCTTGTCTACCATAGCATAAAGTAGGTCGATCTATCAATATCTAAACCAATATCATATCTAAGATCAACAAATAAATTACGAAGCTGCCTACGAATTAGTTACAGCGGACGGGATTTTAAAAATTACACACAAACATTTATTATCAAGATCAGAGCATCAATTGGAGTTAAGATCTATGATCATTTAAATGCATACGAGGCTAAATATAGACAATTATCAAGGGTTAGACAAACATTTACACAAAAAGATTTAATACTGTTAAAATCAATTAGATAAGCCATAAAACTTCCCGACTAACTGAGACTCAGAATGAAACACTAAATAAAAGCCAAAACTCATGATTAATCAATTTCACTCATCAGTTCAGATCAGGGTAGATCAATAACAGAGTAGATGAATGATACGGCAACGAAACAGTACAACATAGCGCCCAGAAAAACGAGTTCTACTTCTAAATTTGAACAAAAAAGGTTCAAATCTATATAACACACTACTGCATAATCCGAAAATTATGAACTTGAAGTAATCATCGAAAATAACATATATTGCGAAGTTGAAATAGTTTAGAGTGATTGTTTATACAAAAGAACACCACTATTCTCCGTGAGAATAACAACAAAGTTTCCTTCGGGCACACTCCTCCTCCTCCTCTTGCCTTCTGACTTATCTGCTGTTGCTTCCATAGAAATTTCTTGCACTTGATGACCCCTAAATAAGTTTCAAATAGATTCGAGGTTATAATTTTGCTCAGGTGCACGCAAAATCAAGAATTTTAACCATAATGTTTTGATCCACGGATACAATAAACATACCCGGCAGATTGCCGGAAAATAGCCTCCGTTGAATCCAATAAGCATGATTGGGATTGAAAGAATAGAAGATATTAAAAGATTTTTGTACAAAAACATTTTTCAATCCGATTTATTTTGATGGCATTTCGTAGTTGAGCATACTTCTGCTTCTTAGAGAGAGGCTACAGGGGCTACTATCAATGCCAATAAGCATTAGAGAGAGGTAACTAATACTTATAGGAACGACGTTCAAATAGCGGGCATCTAAAATTGGGCTTTATGGGGTTATCCCGTTTCTAGTTGACTTCAATTTTTTATACTGACTGTTCATTTTGAATTGCTTTGCTGAGCAAGTGATGTTCAAAATCACTTTTAGCAGAATGAGAGAAGAGAGAAACTAGCCTAGACAATCCACGATTCCAGGATCGCAAATGTTGATAAATCCTCGAATCGCAAAATGTTGAAAAAGCGGCAAAATGAGGTAAAGCGAAACATTTTTTTTGTTCGACGAAGTAAAAAAAATAGGAGCGCTATAATAGCCGGCTGAGAAGATGAGGGCAGCTACTAACAAACATAACCGACTAACGTTGGGCGAATTGCTCTCAAACGACCTGCGAGCGGTTGGCTTCGTCAGTAGCTAGCCACAGTAGTGAGGCTAGCTTTAGCTTGATTCGATTCTGCAAATTTTAGTTTTCTAGCCTTATTACTAAACAAATCAGCTCCGTTAATCTTGCATAAATTATAGATAAAATCTTCGAAATCATTTCATTGTCTCAAAACACTATCCAGTATTCCTATTTCAAGCTTTAAATAGTTTCACTGGCTCAAAGATCCATAAACTTGGAACATGATAATTTTCCGAAAATTTGAAAACTTTATCGAAAAAAATGCTACAGGTGGAGTCATAAGAACATTGATAACCATTCCATTAATTTTAGAAACTATGCGACAGTTTATCATCAAACCTTGGAGGAGGTCCCTAGGACCCTGGTGCAGGAAAAAATGATAAATTCTAAAAGATTCAAAAAAACTTGAAAAAAATTGGAAATATTTTTTTAAGAATTGCTGTTAATAAAATCTTGAAAACATTCCATTAAATCTTGAAGCTTTGCATTAACCTATAATCAAACCCTAGAGGAGGGTATGTGGCTCTTGAGGCTGGAGAAACCTAAAAATGACAAAAAAATGTAAAAAAACTAGAAAAAACTTGAAAAAATTGCATAAAAACAGATAAAATTTTTGATAATAAAAGTTGAAAACTATTCCATGGCCAAAAACGATTTTCCTTATTATCAAACTCTAACAGAGACTTTCTGTTAGGCTGAAAGATTTCAATAATGACAATATGTATTGAAAAAAAATTGAAAAATTGCAAGTTCTGTAAAAAATGCTAAAAATCGTGGTGTTGAAATCTTGAAAAAACATTCCATTACATTTAGAAACCATAGAGTAACCTATTGTTAAATACTAGGGGTAACTCCTCGGCTCTTGAGGCTGGAAAACCTAAAAACCGAAAAATTTTCAAGAAAATTGAAAAAAATGCAAGTTTTATACAAAAAATCGCTAAAAATTGTAATATTAAAGAAATTAAATCTATTCCATGGCAAATAAAAATTTTCAGTAACTTATTATCAAAACCTTAAGGAAATTTTCTTGCACCTGCGGCTCGAAAGACAGTAATAATGAAAAATGTCAAAAAATTGAAAAAAATTGTACGTTTTGTCAAAAAAAATGCTATAATCCGTGATGCTAAAATGCTGAAACCCTTCCAGTACCACTAGAAACTATGCAGTAATCTATTAAAAAACCCTTGAGGAGGTTCCTTGTCACCTAGGACTGAACTGAAAGAACAAAAAATTTCAAAAAATTGTGCAAATTAGTATAAAATTGCGTGTTTTTGACGATCGGTTGTTCCAACGTAGCTACGGGAGGAGGGTTGTGCACCAGGGGGGCTGATGAGGAGGGATGGGGTGGGCAGCAGTGTGTGGCGCAACAGCGCGGAGGCGAGGGTTTGGGGCAATAGTAGGGGGGGTTAAGAGTGTAGGTATCTTCAACCTCTAAGAACCGCATTCCATAAGTATAACTCTCCAAAACGGTTTGAGCTGAAACAGAGCTAAAAGGCTCTAAGAGCACTTGATGCCCACTGGGCGCTACCTGTTTATTTCGTTTTTGAGGACCAAAAGTCAAAAGTGTCAGATGAAAAATCGGTCAAGCGAAAAATCCCATAAAAAAGACCGACAGGACTAATATCATTACTACAAACTTCGTTTGAGAGCAATTAATGACAAAAAATTAGATTTCAGTACATTTAAGCAATGTTTCAGAGCTATTAACAATTTAATCAATTTAGCAGAAATTAAGACATGTGATTGCGAAGACATGTAACTAGATGGTTCTTTTATCAGAACTTGAAAAATTGATATCGAACAATTTATTTCGCATATATTGAACAACTTCGTAGTCCCCGCAACAATTTTTGCAGTGCAAAAAAGACTGACAGGCCCTCTATGTCTCAACAAACATTTTCTGCTAAAATTATTCAGAACTCCAGCCAACGTACATTAACTTAACTCCGTACTGATTAGATAAGCAAATACATAGATAATTCTCTTCAACTAAACACGATAACTTTAAAACTTTACTGCTTGCAAATATGAATACCACAATTTGTACAAGGAGACTCGGTAATTTGTGTTTGCACATAAAGTTCCGACCCCGCTCATTCAGGTTTTTATTTAATTGTCTACCAAATGAGGAAGAGATAGAAAACATCCAAAAAATCCCATATCGTTCAACAAACAACTAAGTGAAAAAGAGTATTGGATTAGAGAGTAGGTTGAATTATGCTTCATAGGCAACATCTATGACCAGTAAGAAAGCGGTGTCGCAGCCGTTAAAACCATAGGCTACTCAAGAAGATCCAAAAACATGTTCAATTTTGCATTGTTCAACGCCAATTGGGCCACTAAAATGAATTAGTAATAAGACAAGGAAACAAAAAACTCAGAAATGAGGAAAGCCCAAAAACTGAAATTTTCTTATGAAAATGCGTAGTACCAAAGCTAAAAAACCAATAGTTGAATTTAAAACCAATAAAAAAAATTGATGATGAGGAAGAGAATTCGACGTTGATTAGCAAGAATGAGGATGCGACATGTCAATACAGACAAAACTACAAAAATGACAGAAACAAGACTAAGTCACAAGTCTTCAAAAATTCACTTGAAATTTTTAAATCAAAAATTTTCAACAATTCAAACAAACCATAACCTTCCAAAATAAAACAAAAACAAATTACCTTGTAGTCAATAAGGAAGCCAGTCGCGCTGGTTATTAATGAGATTGAATCAAAAGACGACAAAAAAAGCAACAAATAAGGGCAGATTTTGAAAAATAAAATTCCAAAAAATTAATTTTCAAAAAACTTATGAAACCGCAGTTTTGAAGCCATTAAAACTCTTAGACAAAACCATTTAAAAAATTAAATTCACAAAAATTGATTGAAATTTTTGATATATATTCAAAAATTCTCCTTTGATTTTAAATGGGTCTTCTTTGTAGAGGGTATTGTTGAAAAAGACAACAAAAAGAACCAAAAATATTGACCAGCATCGAAAACTTACAAAATTATAAAGAAAACACATTTTTAAGCTCTAAATATATTAACCAAAAACAATCAACACGAGGAAAGTGTTTGGAGCGAAAATAAGTTGATGAGATCTGTCAATAATGAGACTTAGTTTCTTGCTGACGGCAACGAGAACGAAAATTGGGAATATTTCCGTTAAATAAATAATTCAAAGTCATTAAAACCGTTAGCTTTAGACTGGAATCGTTAAATAGATTCAACTAAACATCCAGAGAAGCAATTAGGGCCTTTGAATGTCAGGAATATGCAGTAAGACAACAAAAAAACAAATGGAGGCAAAAACAAAAAACTCCAAGAAATTATGCAAGAAAACGGTTTAGCAATTGTTAAGACTATAAGCTATTCACTGAAGTCATTGAAAACGTTTTTAGCGGTTCCTTTCAATGCCAATTGGAGCTGTCCTCAATTGGATAATTTGAAAATGGAACAAATAACAACCTGGAATATAGGTAATTTTTCAAAAATCAGAAAAATTTTTAAATGAAATTTCGTAGTAAGAAAGCCAAGAAACCATTGGTTAAATACAAAACCACTATGAAAAGTGCACTTTACTTAACTTGGACTACATTATGCCCTTTATGTTTTGAGACAAAGCTACATGTGGACAATAAGATTTGAAAAAGGCAAACTTCAAAACTTAATTGTTATTTTAAAAAGCCCAATTTTATCTTTGATTAATAAGAAAGTCATGCGGCTTCTAAAATGGGATCTGTCACTACTTGGGCCTTGATTTGAAATCATCCTTGTCAATAATCAACATAAAAAACAAAGCAAAAATATTTTGAAAAAGACCTAGTCCTGCTGCGCCTCTAACAAAACAATTTAGTATCCATATGTTTGCAAATAGGATCCAATAGCAAATGAACTACTTCAATAAACCAAAAATAATTTTTCGAAAACTATGCAACAATTTCGAAATTCCAAAAAGATTCCTATAGTAAGTGAAAGCAAGCGTCAAGCCTCCTCTAAACCTTACAGTAAAACCGTTAACATTGTTGCTAACTATTTTAAATTTTAACAAAATTGACAAAAATTTGGTCAAGAAATACAAAAAATGTGAATAAAAACAACGTGAATTCCGTCTACTGTTCATAAAAATTCAATAAACCTCGATAACTCTCCGTGAACAACGAAAAACAAAAAATCTTTCTCCATATTCTACGCTGACTGGCTTTCTAATGATACCGGTCTCAATTCTCTGCGATGAATATATCGCTCGGCCACAATTGACTGAACAAACCCATTTGAATATATAATTTCCTCCCCCCACAAGTGGGTCGGAACAATAAGATGAGCAATATTCATGCTAGTGAACCCGAGTTCAAACGAGTTTGCTCTCGACAGGACTAACCGAGTTTCCGAAGTGTTGTGACAGCTGTTGTGAGACTGCTTCGGCCATCATCTTAGCCATATCTCTGAATAGAGCCTCGCTGTCCACGAGACTGCCACCTTCTCCAAACGATGACCCTCCAGCTGGGCCATCTCTATTGCCTAAACGTAACAACCGGATTATTCTTATGCAATAATACAAACAGCTGTACTTGACAACTGTACACAACTGTTTTTCAGAATTATACAAGAGAGGCCTATAAGAGAATCATATAAAATTCGGACCTTTAATTTCATTTTCTGGGAAATTAAATTATTCTTAAAGGATTATTCTTAAAAAAGGGACCAACATATAATGCTACAAAATAGAAATAATGAGATGCTACAAAATAGAAATAATGGGAAATTAAATTATTCTTAAAGGATTATTCTTAAAAAAGGGACCAACATATAATGCTACAAAATAGAAATAATGAGATGCTACAAAATAGAAACAATGGGAAATTAAATTATTCTTAAAGGATTATTCTTAAAAAAGGGACCAACATATAATGCTACAAAATAGAAATAATGGGAAATTAAATTATTCTTAAAGGATTATTCTTAAAAAAGGGACCAACATATAATGCTACAAAATAGAAATAATGAGATGCTCCAAAATAGAAATAATGGGAAATTAAATTATTCTTAAATGATTATTCTTTAAAAAGGGACCAACATATAATGCTACAAAATAGAAATAATGAGATGCTACAAAATAGAAATAATGCGAAATTAAATTATTCTTAAAGGATTATTCTTAAAAAAGGGACCAACATATAATGCTACAAAATAGAAATAATGGGAAATTAAATTATTCTTGAAGGATTATTCTTAAAAAAGGGACCAACATATAATGCTACAAAATAGAAATAATGAGATGCTACAAAATAGAAATAATGGGAAATTAAATTATTCTTAAAGGATTATTCTTAAAAAAGGGACCAACATATAATGCTACAAAATAGAAATAATGAGATGCTACAAAATAGAAATAATGGGAAATTAAATTATTCTTAAATGATTATTCTTTAAAAAGGGACCAACATATAATGCTACAAAATAGAAATAATGAGATGCTACAAAATAGAAATAATGCGAAATTAAATTATTCTTAAAGGATTATTCTTAAAAAAGGGACCAACATATAATGCTACAAAATAGAAATAATGGGAAATTAAATTATTCTTGAAGGATTATTCTTAAAAAAGGGACCAACATATAATGCTACAAAATAGAAATAATGAGATGCTACAAAATAGAAATAATGGGAAATTAAATTATTCTTAAAGGATTATTCTTAAAAAAGGGACCAACATATAATGCTACAAAATAGAAATAATGAGATGCTACAAAATAGAAATAATGGGAAATTAAATTATTCTTAAAGGATTATTCTTAAAAAAGGGACCAACATATAATGCTACAAAATAGAAATAATGGGAAATTAAATTATTCTTAAAGGATTATTCTTAAAAAAGGGGACCAACATATAATGCAACAAAATAGAAATAATGAGATGCTACAAAATAGAAATAATGGGAAATTAAATTATTCTTAAAGGATTATTCTTAAAAAAGGGACCAACATATAATGCTACAAAATAGAAATAATGGGAAATTAAGTTATTTTTAAAGGATTATTCTTAAAAAAGGGACCAACATATAATGCTACAAAATAGAAATAATGAGATGCTACAAAATAGAAATAATGGGAAATTAAATTATTCTTAAAGGATTATTCTTAAAAAAGGGACCAACATATAATGCTACAAAATAGAAATAATGAGATGCTACAAAATAGAAATAATGGGAAATTAAATTATTCTTAAAGGATTATTCTTTAAAAAGGGACCAACATATAATGCTACAAAATAGAAATAATGGGAAATTAAATTATTCTTAAAGGATTATTCTTAAAAAAGGGACCAACATATAATGCTACAAAATAGAAATAATGAGATGCTAGAAAATAGAAATAATGGGAAATTAAATTATTCTTAAAGGATTATTCTTAAAAAAGGGACCAACAAATGATGCAACAAAATAGAAATAATGAGATGCTACAAAATAGAAATAATGGGAAATTAAATTATTCTTAAAGGATTATTCTTAAAAAAGGAACCAACATATAATGCTACAAAATAGAAATAATGAGATGCTACAAAATAGAAATAATGGGAAATTAAATTATTCTTAAAGGATTATTCTTTAAAAAGGGACCAACATATAATGCTACAAAATAGAAATAATGGGAAATTAAATTATTCTTAAAGGATTATTCTTAAAAAAGGGAACAACATATAATGCTACAAAATAGAAATAATGAGATGCTACAAAATAGAAATAATGGGAAACTAAATTATTCTTAAAGGATTATTCTTAAAAAAGGGACCAACAAATAATGCTACAAAATAGAAATAATGAGATGCTACAAAATAGAAATAATGGGAAATTAAATTATTCTTAAAGGATTCTTCTAAAAAAAGGGACCAACATATAATGATACAAAATAGAAATAATGAGATGCTACAAAATAGAAATAATGGGAAATTAAATTATTCTTAAAGGATTATTCTTAAAAAAGGGACCAACAAATAATGCTACAAAATAGAAATAATGAGATGCTACAAAATAGAAATAATGGGAAATTAAATTATTCTTAAAGGATTCTTCTAAAAAAAGGGACCAACATATAATGATACAAAATAGAAATAATGAGATGCTACAAAATAGAAATAATGGGAAATTAAATTATTCTTAAAGGATTATTCTTAAAAAAGGGACCAACAAATAATGCTACAAAATAGAAATAATGAGATGCTACAAAATAGAAATAATGGGAAATTAAATTATTCTTAAAGGATTATTCTTAAAAACGGGACCAATATAAAATGCTACAAAATAGAAATAATGAGATGAACGCGTAATGATCAGAGAACGCTTGCGAGTTTAGACGTTATACACGTTTGCAAGTACAGAATCTAGCAAGATTTGAATATTCTCATCCGGTCATCACTAGAGAAGATTAGTGTTGCAAATTTCACCTACTGCTATGAATACCATAGTTTTCATTACTCGACTATAACTACGTTTAATATCCTAATGTACAACAAGCATGTGCAATAGCAAATGAACGGATCCACGAATGTAGCACTAACCTCCTTGATAGGAACTGTAGCTCCCGCTGGTTGCCCCTATGCCTCTCGAGTCCTCACCCCAGCCAAGTCTGTCACGTACTGGAATGTGCCGAGATACCTCGCCAAACGAGTCACCAGAGGTGACCTGCTCACTCTTGTTTCTGGGCTCCGCAGTCCGGACTACAATGTGCTTGTTCTGGAAACAAAACACGACATTACTTAAAGGCACTTTTGATTTCAGCAAATTCTTGAAAAATTGAAAATCCGGGCAACAGTGCATCCAGTCACTAAATGTTTCGAATACCAGTAACAGACCCCCGTCACGATGCAGCAATCAAACTTCCAACAGGTGATTTGAGTTGTGCTCAAAAGCGCCTAGAAGTTGAGAGCAGTACTGCCGATCGACCAATTAATATCAATTATAAAACCAAGATGCAATCGGGTATGAAAATGGTCTAATCCCAGTCCGAAAAATCCAACTGAGCATGATCAAACTTTCCGTGCTGTATTTTTTGACGCCTCATTGGAGTTAAACTCTTTTACCTTTCTTCGATTAGTCTATTAGTCGATTAGAGTATTAATTACCTCTAAATGCACTAAAACAACTGGCAAATTGCCAAAGGAGCAGCTAAATAGAGCTAAGTTCCCTAAAACATAGACAGCAACAGAATAGCAACATATCACATTAAATTGAATTGCCTGAATTTTGGATGCAATCCATAAAATAATACAAAATTTTATGATTTTAAATCAACCAATTAACATCGCACGAATTGCTCTCAAACGACTGGCGAGCGGTTGGCTTCGTCAGTAGATAGCTGCGGCTTAGAGAAGCTAGCTTAATTGAGGAGCGGGTGGTGAGCGTGTCGGGAGGCAAAAAAATCAGCCGAGCAAAAATAGTTGCTACAAATTTTGAGAGAAAGTAATGAACATAACCCATTAGGATCAATAGAATGGCTCGGAAGTGATATGCAGGGGTTTGATTCTACAGTTGAATTTGTCTCCGGAGAAGGCGACAAGTGTAACATTGAATTCCTACAACAATGAGTATGATAGAATCAAGAACAGAAAAAGGTTGATTATTAAAAGTGAGCACTAAACTCTGATTCACAGGCAAAAATCAGACTTCAGATGAAAAGATCATTCGAAAAGATGTCAGAGGAAAAATCCTCAGTTCGCAAAATCGCATGACCATTGGAACTAATCTAATTGCCGAAAACTTTGTTTGAGAGCAGCTAAAAAATTCTAAATCTAAAAATAATTTGTCTAATAACATCTTCAACGCCAAATTTTTCTCCTTCAAAGCAGTAAAAAAAGACGCAACTACGTATAAACATATATAAATTTAGAATTCCAAGGAATTTAGATGAAAGACAAGATAATTTTGAATTGTTAGATACTTTGGTGTTTAGGTATTTGAAATCTGCAATCACCAGCAGAATACACTAGAGAGTAAGCATTTAGCATCTAAGCAAGTACTCCTTCAGCCCTTTAAGTACCTTCAGTCTGTCAAGTGCGAACAGGGAGAAAAGATGAAGCGAAAAAAATGCAATAATCACTAATTTGCATAGTAAATTTTCACAAAGTTGCAAATGCATTGTTAATATTGATGGAACTCTTGTCTTGCAAGTGTCTTATGGAATCATTCAATTTAAATTAGAAAAATCTTACTTTAATGCCTTAAGTTATTAATGGCGAGTTTCTTCATAACTGGAAAATTATTTCCCTAACTACCGCTAAGATTTTGGTTGCAGTCAGATAATGAATAACGCAAGAATAAAACTAAGTTCTGCACGCTTTGCTCACAAATTTGACCAAAAGTTTACTTCTTCGGGTTAGTCTTAGGTCATTTCATTGACTTGCCGACTTGCCAATATTCAGATAGAAGCCAAAGCCAATATTATCTCTCCTCGACTCAGTTCAAACGCCGATCAATAAAATGAATCGAAACTTTGGGACTATGTAAGCAACATACACGTAGTTGTATCCGATTAAACGTATCATAACCTTAATGAAGTGCGACCTCTCAAGCAGGACAGCCCGTGCGACAGCTGGATCATCGAACTCCACGAACGCGTATCTCTTTTCCACTTGGTAGAAGCTGGAGTTAATGTCTCCGAATTGCTCAAAGTACTCCATAAGCTCTATCTTGCTGATACTTTCATCCAACTGGCCAACAAACACACGAGCTGAGACGACGTTATTTTCCTAAACATGAAATAATTTCTTTATTGAATGAAGTACAACAATATTGCTTTAATTTCAACCTCTAGATAAAATGATGCATTGATAGAATTATAAACCAATGTTGTTTCACTGCCAAAAGGCTAGCCGAAAATCTTCAGCGTAATCTTCAGATCTTGTCTCTTGCAATTTCAGCAGAATGAGAGACTAGGAAAACTAGCCAAGAGAAGTCAAAAAGATTTGAAGCAAAACATTGAAAACGCTGTGAACAAAGGTAAAGCGAATCAAATTTTCGATTGTAAAACAACACTCGAAGTAAAAACCCACAAATTCCCTAGCAAAAGGTTAATCAATTGACCAAATTCATGGTTTTTTTTTAACTTCTGATCTTTTTATCAATGAAATTCAGTCAGAAAAACGGAGGAAAATATATAGAAGCACAAACTTGATAACTTTTTCCTGCGAATTCCTCGCAAGTTGCGACTCCAAAGCACTTATTCTCGACAGATCTTATAATAGTTTCGTCAGTTCAGACACTGACGTGATGCTAATAGGAAGACATACCTATAACTCCGGGGAAAAGAAACGGAAGAAAAAAATCTGATAACGATACTTTTTACAAAACTTTGAACACGAGGAAAGATCCCTAATTCTTTTCTCGGGAAATGATTTTGAAACCACCTATGATCAATTAGTGACCAGCAAAACGACCCACCCAGAGAAGTTCAAAAAGCAAAAAAGGTTAAAAAAGCAAAAAAAAGTTAAAAAATTATAATTACTTCAATTATTTCAGTCAACACTGACCTATTAAACTTTCAAATGTCCCCTAGAGCAACACAGTCTACGGAACAGTTCTGAAAAACAAACAACAAATTAGTGAACCCACAAAAATATTCCAAAAAAAGAAGAAACAGAACGAAACTTTAAAAAAAAGACGCCACAATTTAATTAAATTTCTAAAACATAGCCAGCAGATTGCCGGAAAATAGCCGCGATAGACGCTCGAGGCCTTCCATGAATTGAAACACCTAAAGAAATAAGATAGACAGATCGACCACCAGTCCTTTAATAGACCACAAGACTTTTTGGGTTAGCTTCGGACTGTCAATTTTTTGACACATACGTTCTATAAGGAAAAAGCCCTTAAATAGCTATTTCAAAATTGATATTCGAAATCAAAAACTCAAGACTAATAATCACGAATTAGGGCATACAAGATTGGCACAACTTAGATGCACACTATTAACTAGTAAATCTTCATAAAAAATTAAAGTTCCATAAGTGACTTCAGAAGTCATTTTTTTGAGTGAGGTAAGTCACGCAATTGACCTAAAAGCAGAAACGACGTCACGTGCATAAATTTTAACTGCAAAGCAATAGAAGTCACTGAAGTCAATTCCAAGAAGTCAATTCCAAGAAGTCAGGTCGTAAGAATCATCGATGGAGACGACGAATTAAAAAAACATAGCAGGACAAGTCCTGAAATACAATCCAAGTAATTGAATGAAAGACAGACCTAATGAACCTGACCAGCAGATCAGTTGAACAATCCCAGCCAACAAGACAAAATCTCAAAAGTTGAGAAACTAAAAGAATAAAAGAAAATAAACAAAAAAAGGATCACTGCTAAAACCCTTGAAGCTTTTAACATGAAGGCCATATGACTCAATTCAAAATACTCATTAACTCACGCAAAAACCTCAAAAGAGATGAATCTGCCACTAAAAGTAGATAAACTGGACAAATATAACAAATGCATCAAGAAATTGAGAAGAGAAAATTTAAAGAAATTTCCAAAAATAGGGCTATAAAAAAGGTCAAAACCTTTTTACTCTGGAGTTCGGTTTTGTAAACCGTCTACAACATCTAAAAAGTTTCGTTGGCCAGTAAAGATAGTTAAACTCAGAGAATGACAAAAAAACGAAAAATTTGAAAACAATCGAAAATTTTAAATTGCAAGCTTTATTTAAAAAGTCCTTACATTTGCAAAATTAGAAAAATGAAAACTATTTTAGTGTCCTAGAAACTATGTAGTACCATACTAACAAACCCTATAGGAGGTTCTCCGGCCACTGAAAAAAATTTCAAAAATATAAAGAAAAAAATTTCAAATTTATCAAAAAAATTGGTGAAAGATATTAAAATGTTGAATGCCACTCCGTGGCCAAAAAATATTTTCAGTAAACTGTTAGCAAACCCTAGATGAGTCTTCTTGCCCCCTGGAGCTGGAAAACTTGAAAAATGACAATGTCAGAAAGTTTGAAAAAAACCAAAATTGATTTTAAAAATTGGTGAAATTCGCGAAGTTAAAATGTTTAAAAACACTTCATTACCACTAGAAACTATGCAATAACCTATTATTAAACCCCAGAGGAGGTTTTTAGGACATCAATGTCTGAAACAACTCAAAAACTGACAAAGACTGTCAAACCATTTGAAAAAATTAGTATAAATTACCGTGTTTATGTTGGGAGTAGCAATAGATATAGCTCTTAAAGTGGCCGTAAAATGCAATTTCGTCTTGCAAAGGATCTTTATCAATTTTAATAAACCTCATTTTCAGACTGGTCTAAAAAATCCAAAAAATTTTAGGCTTAAAAACTCCCAAAAATGACCTTTTAACCTTGAATTACGGCCTTCCCAGTAGCTTCACCACTCTGAGTACTTTAGGGACTTCTGAAATTCACGTTGGGCCTCTAATTAAACTTGATGCCCGCTGAGCTTTACCTGTTTATCCCGCTTTGAAAGCTCAAAGTCATGTAAACAGGTGTGAAAACATCTTACAAAAATGAAAAAACATAGCAGGACAAGTCCTGAAATACAATCCAAGTAATTGAATGACAGACCTAATGAACCTGACCAGCAGATCAATTGAACAATCCCAGCCAACAAGACAAAATCTCAAAAGTTGAGAAACTAAAAAAATCAAACAAACTAACTAAAAACGGTCATTGCTAAAACCCTTGAAGCTTTTAACTTGAAGGCCATTTATGACTCAATTCAAAATGCTCATTAACTCACGGAAAAACCTTGAAAGAGATTAATCTGCCACTAAAAGTAGATAAATTGGACAAATATGACAAATGCATCAAGAAACTGAGAAGAGAAAATTTAAACAAAATTTCCAAAAATAAGGCTATAAAAAAAGTCAACATTTTTTTGACTCTGGAGTTTTGTTTTGTAAACGGTCTACAACATTTAAAAAGTTTCGTTGGCCAGTAAAGATAGTTAAACTCAGAGAATGACAAAAAAAATCGAAAAATTTGAAAACAATCAAAAATTTTAAATTGCAAGCTTTATTTAAAAAATTCCCTACAATTGCAAAATTCAAAAATTGGTAACAATTTTATTGCCCCTAGAAACTATGTACTAACATACTAGCAAACCCTATAGGAGGTTCCCTGGCCACTGGATAAAAATTTCAAAAAATTTAAAGAAAAAAAAATGCAACTTTATCAAAAAAATTGGTAATAGATATCAAAATGTTGAATACCATTCCATGGCCAAAACAATTTTTCAGTAACCTGTTAGCAAACCCTAGATGAGGCTTCTTGCCTCAAACAATTTGAAATTAGTATAAATTACCGTGCTTATGTTTGGAGTAGCAATAGATATAGCGCTTAAAGTGGCCGTAAACAGCAATTACGTCTTGAAAAGGACCTTTTTCATGTTTAATAAACCTCAGTTTCAGACTGGTCTAACAAAAAATCCAAAAATGACGAAAAAGTGCTAAAAATTTCATTATTTTAGGTTCAAAAACTCCCAAAAATGAACTTTTAACCTTGAATTACGCCCTTCCCAGAAGCTTCACCACTCTGAGTACTTGAGAGACTACTAAACGCGGGCCTCTAATGAAACTTGATGCCCGCTGAGCTTTACCTGTTTATCCCGTTTTGAAAGCTCAAAGTCATGAAAACAGGTGTGAAAACATCTTACAAAAATTAAAAAAAAGACAGAGCACCAACACAATCCAATTCTTGGATTGTAAAAAACCACGATGTCCCCAATAATAGCCGCTATCGCTTCGCGGCTATTAAAAAACTCTAATTATAGCAATCAAATGATAACGTCACTTAAATAATTACAAATACCATTCAGTCATAAGTCTGCTTAAATACAACAACAATTTAAAGAAGGATACAGAAACTGCGAAAAAAATGTCCTTAACGTCAAAATGACAGAAATAGCTCAAAATTGAATCTAAAAGTCTAAAATTTCTTCCGATTGTCAGGAACGCTTCCAAACGTACAATTACGGGTAAATAAGAGGTGAGAAGAACCAATTTGATTGAAAAATTGGGAGTTGAAACTACTTAATTCTTTTGAAAAAGGCCTCACAATAAAAAAATGTCGCTCGCTGAGATCAATTTTTTCTACACCTACTTTTTCGCTTATATTTCAAAAACCAGTACGAACAAAACCAGAATTTTCTCTTCTCTCTCCAGCAGATGCTATTTTATTCGGGAACAAAGGAAAGCAAAGTTTTTAACACGTGCGGCATTGGCTATTTACTTCACATGAGTAAGAAAACGGTAAGCAGAGCCCAAGGCAAACCAACCGGTTAAATCTTGCACTACTGCTCAACTGGATCAAAACTCAGTGAAACCACAAAAATATAGTTGGACAAGTCCTGAGCTATACTCCAACTAAATATCTCCACAATGAAAGAAAGGACTATGAATGATGACCTCAAAAATAATTTAGAAAAAATCGAACAAAAAACCACTATCGAGAAAACGGATTTTTTGATGAAAGTGTCCTCGCTCTGCTTTAAGCTAGAGTGATTAAGTTTCACAAAACCCCTATTTTTCTCTCGACTTATCGCAACTCCAATTTGACTTCAGAAAATATCAAAACGTGTGAACGGATCTTTGACCGCGCAATCCAGAGCAGTGGTACCATCTCACTTTGCACAGCAAAATCAAAGATTTTACTTTACCGATGCTCAGCTTTACCGATGCTCAGCTCTGCCGCGATGCTGCCGCAATTTACCGATGCTCAGCTCCAGTTATTACTGCATTGCATCGACCGGTAAAACGACATATAAACTGACAGGAAAGAACTCTAAGAACCGCCCATCGCATCATGAATTGAATGTGTCCAAAACAGTTTCGTTCGGTCAATAGTATAAAAGTCTAGCTAGCCGAACGGCCTAAAAACAAAACGCCTAATAAAACCATAGAAGAGATTCTCAAAAAACTGATAATTCAATTTTTAGCTCGGGGGGTTGGCGTCGGGTAGCTAGTTTTGGCGGTAGCAATCTGGTTTGAGTGGGTAGATGAGATGTGGGGGTGGTAGTTCGGGGCTGGGAGCAGTGGGGGGGGGGGGGTGAGTAAGGAAGTGGGGGGAGAGGGTAAGGTGGGGCGGGGGTGTCTGCAGTTTGTATAGGGAGAAGGGGCTGTTACGGGGAAAAAGCTCATAATGACCCTTCAACCATGAGTATTGGAGTAGCGAGGCGGATTCTAACCTTCTGAAATTGACCTTTATACAATAAAATTACGACTCTTCAGCAGTTTCGATGACAAATATACTCAGGAGATTAGTAAAGGTCTAAGAGAAGCTGACAGCGACTTAATACCATTAGGCTTTACCCTATTATCCGTATTATGATATGGACAATTCAAATCGGTTAGAGGAAAACGATCAACCAAAAAAGCATTAAAGAGACCCACCGGACCCAAATAATTTCCACAAATTTGTTTCAGAGCGATTAAAATCAATTAACCGCGTTTTTGTCGTTGGGTTTCTTGACCTCCACCTGTCTTCCGTTAATGTTGAAAGTGCGACCCTGGACCTTCCTCTGGTCCTCGTAGCTGATATACCTGATAAATCCATAGCCACGAGACTTCTTATCACTGTCCTTCTTTATCTGCAAACAGAAAAAGACCCTATTAGTATAAGGGGGTAATTGGAACGACAAAACACGAAGCATTCCGTTTCTGCCCGCTGCCGTCAGCAATGTATATAGAAACGTCCTACCATTCGATAGAAATGTACTTTTAAATAAAGATTAACACATCTATAACATACAAGTCAATTAGAGCTGATTAGAATTGGGTAGAAAAACTGTATTTATCTATTCAGACACATGTAAATAAGGAAAGGGCAAACTAGATTTATATACAGGTTTATACTGCCTTAGTTTGAAATTTTTCAAGAACAAAGCAGCCAGCTAAATTTTAAAATAATAGTCTCAATCGCAGCAAAACCAGTAGAATTGACGTTCGGCGCAATAGTAGTCATCGGTTTTAAAGACCACCAAAACTGCCAAGACACACGAGGGTGTCCAATAACAGGTTTGACTCATCATGCTCCGATCAAGTACATCCGTATTAACCTGTTCTTCAATTACGCTGTAGCACAGTGTCACTGATCAGCACCCTGAAACAACCAAGTGTTGTGTATCAATTTAAAACAAACGAAACTGTCGTCAACAACTGTTCTCTAATTGCATGGAAAAAATTGCCTTTAGATTTAAATCTGAAAAACTTCATAAATCTGAATAACCGTCTTAGAAAAAATGACATCCAATTGCTGTCTGCTGTTAGTTGATCAATTTAGTGCTTACACAAACCAATCATTGATTGGACAATATCCTATCATTGGGTGCAACTTCCCATAATTGATTCATAACCACTAGAGATGCAACAGCTAGCCTTTTCTCCCTGAGAGGAATTTTCGCTTACTTTTTAAAGCATTTAGCTGCACTACATCTACTATGAGACCGAGATCACTTTAACTCCTCCAATTAAAGTAAATTTGTGAACAAGGAGAAGTGATTGTCAGAGTAGTCATAAGTGACCAAACCTAATTTACTCGCATGAACCACGGACAACTCAAAATAGTAGAGCTAATTTTTGTTTAAAATGGTCTAAGAACAGCCACAAACTACTAACTGACAACACTATGAAACAGCCTCAATTTTATGTTAGTCGGGAATTCAATGGCAAGTGTTATTACTCAAACTAAAAACATAGCTGGCAAATTTCCAGAAAATAGCCGCAATAGCTTCATGGATCTGTAGTCTCAAAAAGAAGGTAAAAAAGACAGACCAAAAAAGAAACTTATTCTTTTCATTAAGGGCTGAGATGTTAAATTTCGATTAAGAATCCGTATAACTTACTGCTGTTTCTATTAGCTGCTCTTAAATAACCTTCATTTAGAGTGACACATTCACTTGACCTTATCACTTTGAATTTAAGTAAATAAAAGTCAATTTCAAAGTGAGGAAGTCATTTTTGAGAGTGAGGTAAGTCACGTGTGCACAAAAATTTAATCACGCGAATGAACAAAAAACTCGTTCCACTAAGAGCGAAAAATGACCTCACGCACGCACTTCAGTTAAAATTGCATGAACGAATGAACAAAAAGCAGATGTCAAGTGGTTGTGACGTCATATGATCGTAACAAAAATCTTGACGACGAAATGAATTTAAAAAAACCAGGAGAAGACCATTAATAGCCTCGACTATCGCTTCGTGGCTATTAATAAAAGATAATAACAAAAAGCAAGCAAAACTAGAAAAACATCTGCGTTTTGAGAAAAGCTATCTAAGTAGTTAAATCGTATATGAAAAGAAAATAACAGCTCGGCTTAAATATTCCTCCTTAAAGAACCAATGAGAACTTTCATTAATGTTAATAAGTGATAGGACAAAATAAACTAGTGTTCTTTTTAAAAACCTTTGATTATGAAATGAAAATATTAACCAATGAAAGCAAGAATTAAAAGTTCAAAAATTGTAACACTCAAAACATCAACGTTTTCTGAAAAAAGTCACTGAGTCATATAAATCATTTGCTGTCCCTTGATGAACACACAAAACACATTTTCAATATTAGAACACATGTCACATTTTAAAACCAATCAATAAAAATGGTTAAAAAGACCTTAGACGACAAAGCAAAAAAAATAGCAAGACAAGCCATGAAAAACAATCAAAAGAATTGAATGAAAAACTTAGAACTGCTGTCCCTGACCAGCAGATCAATTGAAAAATGCCAGCCAAAAAGAAAAACTCAAAATGAGGAAATAATCAAACTAAACAAAAAAAATAATCATTACTGAAACTTGAAAATCTGACTCTGAGGCCAATTTCGATCTATTTAAATATACCTACTGATCTACGCACAATCGTTGAAGCAGGTTTATTGGCCAATAAAAATAACTACTTAAAATGAACATGGCAAAATTTAAAAAAGGTTTTTACAATATTAAAATAATCAAAACCGCTTTTTTTAAAATCTCGTTCAGTAACCTATCTGCAGGACCCAAAAAAGTTTTATTAGCCCGTAAAGATTGACAAAACAGGAAAATGACAGATTTTTTAAGTTTTATCATGTTTCTTTTGAATTTGCTCTTATAGTATTTGCTCGAATAATTTTGTTAACCGAAATCACTATGACTTGATGACAGATTTTTTTTCAGTTTTATCATGTTTCTTTTGAAATTGCTCTTTGACCTGAACAACATTTACTACCATGGGTAACTTTGCTGAATAAATTTTAAAGTCCATTCAGTTACAACGGAGTGAGAGATTTAAGTCAAAAGTTAAAGGTGAAAATAGTAACTTGTGCAAAACGAAAAAGTGAGCGAAAGGTGAGCGCATAGGTAAAAATTAAAAAGGAAAGCGCCTAAACTACAGCCACTCGAATAGAAGACGACGGCTATTAATAACCGTACGTTAAAAACGATTGCACGTATAATGTTTCAATCGGGTTTAATTAAACTTTTTACTAAATAGTAACCTTAGGAAACTGGAGGCAAAGGTAACTAATAAGGTCTATAAAAAATATTTCATTAAAATATCTGAATGACAACTTGCCAAAAATGGCAACAAAAAATCTGTTTCAATTTCTATTTCAAAATACATTAAAATCCGGTCAGTGAAAATAAATTTGAACTCACCAAACTTTTCGAGAATGACACTCCAGCATCAGCATCTACACGAATCTCACATCAACAACAGCACCATACCACCCCAGCTTAAGGTCTCCCCATCTTTCACACCATTCATGGCAATCACAAGACTCGGCGTTGTTAAAATTGTTTCCAAAATAATTTAGAAAAAAAATAACCAAATAAATGCTTCCAACATTAATGACACAAACGGATCACACATACACAGACGTATGAACAGGCTCATATCAAACATGCAAACAGAGCTTGTAGGTATAAAAAATTGCCACCCAACCCCTTCCTCCCCGCCTCCCTCCCTCCCTCCCTTCCTCCCTCCCTCCCTCCCTCCCTCCCTCCCTCCCTCCCTCCCTCCCTCCCTCCCTCCCTCCCTCCCTCCTTCCCTCCCTCCCTCCCTCCCTTCCTCCCGCCCTCCCTCCCTCCCCCCCCCCCACCACCGGCGCTCTTACAACAAAATTTATTTTTTAGCAGAATTTCTGATTCTAAACAGAACTTACGCAAAGACAAAGTTGTCATTCTTCGCTAAACAGTGAGATCAAATGGTCGAAGATATATCAAGGTTCTCTTTGCAATGAAACTCTGTCCATCGGTTTTCTATAACTTTCGAGGAATTTTAGGAACATCTGAGAAATTTTGACGACTTTACCATCATTTACACATGACACGATTAAGTTTCGATCAAATTTATTAAACCTACCCCCGTCAATTTTAATTCATCGCCAGGTCACGCATAACTAACTGTTCAAGAAACTGTCAAATAGTGCAGACCGAATTTTGCCGGTAGATGTTTGTAGATGTCGGTCAAAGTTTCTTAAATGATGAAACAAAAACAGACAACACACAAACACTCAAAAAGACTTCGAAACAAACAAACACAATACAAATATATTTACAGATCTAAAAAAATCAATTCCGTCCGATTCTTAAGTGCAGACGTAATTGATAAGTTATTCTGAAAAACTATGTTTGCTATTTTTTCATAAAACTTTGTCCTCTAATTTGCATTCAATACTTCAAACCTTTATCAAATTCTTAACAGAGTAGCATCATTACTTTAAATATCCCATACTCACTTCACAAAGAGACAGTTCTCCGAACTCTTCAAACTTGCGCTTCAAGTCATCCACATCAAAGTCGTATGGCAGATTTAGCACAATCAAGTCAGTGCAAAGTGAGCTCAAGATTCGTTTTGCGTTTGCCTTTGCCGATAGTTCAAAGATATCGCCTGAGGCGTCACGTTTCCTCAACTTTGCATCAGCTGAAAATCAATAAAAACTTGATACATAATTGGATATTTGGGGAGGATATGTGTTCTTAATTTGGGAATGAATGCTTGATGATAAGTAAAAGCTATGAAGCTAAAAGCAAATAATACTAGCATTTTCTGGCATTTATTTGTCGACCTATTGGGTGCTATTTACTGTAAGATTATTCCAAATAAACAGAATTAACACCGTTTGTCTTTTAATGTTTTGAAATGACTAACAAAGTATTGCTTCTAAAAATCGACACCAGTAAAAGGATAGATAAAAATTTCCTCAGCAGATTTGGTTAACCGTACACCCGTTTAGAGTCTAAAACGATCGACAGCTGAAAAGACAGCACAAAGACTATTGGTCTTTAAAAGTTCACTCCGTTTCTCAGAACGCTCAAGCAAGCGAAAGAAAACTCTAGAACAAATAAATAAACCGACTAATGTCGGCAGAATTGCTCGCGAACGACAGGCGGGAAGAAAAATATTTGATCACGCCGTGATTCGAACCATAGACCTCCCCCTCCGTACCCTGAAGCTCTGCCCACTGCGCTATCATTCCCTTCTTTATGCTATGCTGCAATCGTACTTTACCAACACGCTTTACTTCAGAATGAGAACAATAGAGATCACTCAAAAATGAAGCACCAAAGCGTGAAAAAAAGTCACTCGAGAATGTTATAGAAGAAAGTCACTTGAGAATGTTCAAAGAATGTTATAGAAGAAAAGCGCAAAAGGTGGGGGATATGAGCGGAGTGGGGGTCAAGCGATGGGGGGGGGGGGGGTAGGGTAAGGTTGTGGGAGAGCTGGACGAGAGGGGTCCAAATTACCAGGTTGGAGGAGGCTGGACAGGGGCAGTCAGTGTCGGTGGGGGTAATTGAGAGGGCGGGGGTACTGAGGCGGGTCAAACTTTTTAAGACTAAGAACCGCTCTTTAAACCCTAAAATTGTCACATGAAAACAGTTTTTGTGAAACACATACTTGAGAGACTAGTAAGGCTCTAAGAGAACTTAATGCCCTCCGAGCGCTACCTGTCTATCCCATTTTTGAGGACGAAAGTCAAATGGTTTAGGCGAAAAATCAGTCAAGCGAAAAACCGTATTAAAAAAGACCACAGGACAAATATAATAGCAACAAATTTCCTTCGAGATCAATTAAAAATCTTTAAAATCTCAACGTTTAACAGATTTTTAAGCAAATTAATTGAAAGTATTGATAGGAACTTCGTCTTTTTCATTTTAATCTCGAAGTTCATTTTACTCTATAAAGAACATTTCTATAATTTTATAAACGAAAATAGAGTAAAAATTCAATATATCAATCATTTTATGACACTTGCTTGTTGATTTCTGAAATAGCCCAACTATACTGTCTTACTGCTCAACAGTTAATATTCCCCCAGATGTCCCGTCCCCACTGCGGCTCCTCTTATTGCTGGAGTTTACTTGAGTTAAAGCATCAATGTCGACATTAAGGCTTGTTTTCTCAACAGAAGTTAAAAACAAAGCTTAAAACTACTTGATGTTGTACACATTAAGTATGTGCATCTTTCGATCATATTCGCAAACAATATGTCATTATTATATTCTTCTATCGTTTATGGTTGCTAACACTACAAGAGATTATTTGTATGGCCAAGTTCATTTCCACAAATTGGCGGTACAAAATGTTTTAATGATTATTTTTCAAGATCGCAGAAATTACAATCGAACAAAAGTTAGCACCAATTTACCATTGTACGAACTTGTCGTATTCGCAGCGTTTGAAGAGGCAGCTTCAACAGGTTCGGCTGTATTGACCACATAAACGATATCATTCTGACCCCAGCCGTTTTCCAAGTTCGGTGGGTGCAACACATTGTCGCACAACTTCACTGCTCTGAAAGCCCGGGTGGCCGGATTTCTAAATTTAATGCCAATCGCCTAAAATAAGAAGCACCATTGTCACAAAATCACCTTTAAAGGACAAATTTCTGTTGAGCGATAGGAGGTGATTCGATTCTACAGTAGTCTGTTGCAGTCTGACGATGAACAGCAGAAATTTGCTTGAGGAAGGGGGTTACGACGACGTGGTTTTAATTGACGCTAGCTAGGTCATTGAATAAAAATGAAACCAATTTGGACATTTTTCCATTTGACTTTAGCTGCTTAAAATTGTGAATGATAAAACAGTTTAGATCACGTAACAAAAAAAGACAAGGTTGCAAACGTCAACCAAAAATTTTGCATTAAAAACGCACGACATCAAAAATTGCTTCGATTATCGTTTGAGAGCACCTAACAAATTTAATCCTAACAAATCATATCAAGTTAAGTAACTCAACGATCAAAACAGCGGGATGGAGAGCAACTAAGCGATAAATATAGTCTGTATTTTTTTAAAAATAAACTGACTGTTCATCTCTAGTCTGATATTTTTCACATCTGACTATGTTTCAATATACACCGTAGTACCAACTATAGTCAGATTATAATTGTACATCAAATCTTGTCTAAACTCCAAAAAGTCTTTTAGACTCCTGATAAAACTGAAGTGCTTTGAGAAGGTGCAGAGGTTTTAGAAAGCAGAAAGTATATGGATGAAAATCAGACATGGAATTCAAAAATCGCGAGTGCAATTAAAACAAAATTAAGTGCACTTTTTTGAGGAAGTTTGCAGCCGCCAAAAACGTGAACGCAAACTTCAGTTCTGTATTTTTGTATCCTGTATAAGTTAACATTATGAAAGCCAATATCAAACTATCAAAGTCAAACGTCGCTCAAAAGTTTTTCCTATATATACTAGTGGCAGTTGTTATCATGAGAAAGATTTTAATTCACCAAGCCAGTATGATTTACACATTAGAAGGGTCTTTAAAAAATACGAAAATTACAAAAAAAATTCTTATTCAAAAATAATTGTTCAAAATCTGGAATATTTTTTGTAACCTCAGTAAGAGATCATTAACGTACAGATTAAAGAGTAGAGGGCCCAGCACCGTGCCCTGTGGCACAACCTGCTTGACTTGGTATCAACTAGAGAAAGTATCATTTACTCAAACTCGCTGATATATATCAAGAAACATTCCATTCAACCCAATGCTGATGGAATCTATATGAAATTTGAACGAAAAATAGATTGAAAAGCTGTAGTTAATTCTAGTAAAGACACCCTTAACATTTTTTTCATTCTTTCCCTCTTTAATATAAGTAGCATGTGGAGCAATTACAATAAGCGCATCTTAGTTGCTCAGAGAGCAACTGTGAACGGCCCTCAAACGTTCATTTGGATTCAATTCCCATATTGTCGAAATCATGCACGCCTCATCATTTTTTTCAAAAGCAAATAGTCCACTGGTTTTTTTTGTACGTTTTTCAGAGCTAAAATACATCCGAGATCAAACCATTTGCCATTAAAAAGCTATTTAAATCTAAATTGAGAAATATCCCTTCCCAACACTGGGTGAATATTGGCTGGTCAGCAGCCCTCTCAAAACTGCGTCCTCATAAAGCATTTCGTATTTTTCAAATCAATCAATAAAATTAAAATATTACACACAAAAACATCATTTGAGAAAAATGTAAAACAAAGATAGACAACCCTGGAAAACAAAGATTGTGAAAAAAGGACTAATAAAGAACTAATTTGCTATTCAAAGTAATAATTAATGTTGCTTCTAATGATCTTTTTCTCTAAGAGTTCATGGTGCTCAAGCGTGAAATGTTATACTTTTCCAAAAATAAGAAAAAAGAACCCAAAAAATTAGAAAAGTATCGCAACCCTTAAAGACTAGAATTATTCCACCCACTCCCACATGAAGACTTTACTTCCACCAGTCAGAACCATAAAAAAGACGACGTTCTTGGGTGTCTACCGTTTGTGCCCACCTGGGGAGTGGGTTCATATTATGGGTCTTTCCCATTATAGCCCCCCAGCTTAGTGGGCATGTAACCTATAGCCCCCCCAGATAAAAATTCATAACCACCTCTTTAACACAAAATCGGAAATCGATGTAGGCGAGCCACTGAAATTAATATCCACTTCTTTAACAAAAAATCAGAAATCATTGTAGGCGAGCCGCCGGATGATGACATGGGCTTGCCCATTATAATTGATTTTATTTGACTTCTCATAACCGCATTTCAGCTGCTACAGAGATAATACGAAATGGCTCCTATGAACTTAATAAAAATTGTAGAAACCTGCAAACATAAATGGGAAACAATAGCGCTCTTTCAAGAGTATGATATAATCCCTCAAGTGAAGCATTGCCCTAACGGGCATGAGATGCTGTTAAGCAGCCCTGACGACCAACTAGCGCGACGGGATAGATGGCGAAGCAAAATCAGGGGATGCCGAGTGGATTACAGTATCAGAACTGTAACCAACAATTGTAAGCATAAATGATGAATTTAATTGTATGCTATAACTTGATTTTTGGGGGGGGGGCTATAATTTTCAGGGGGGGGGGCTATAATGGGAAAGACCCCCATATTATTTGCACACTATTAGCTCAGGTGCTATATTAACAATTAAAGATTTGTATCCGAGGCGCATAAGCTGTTAAAGAATTTATATAATTAAAGTTAGATATTTGTACTAACTTTTGGAAACTGACTCTGGATACTGCTAAACAAAACAGTTCCATCAGATTCCACGGTCACCTCCACTGGCTCACCCTTTTCGTGTGAAGCTACCAAAATATAGTCGTTATCCATGAAAGACATTGCTATCTTCAATAAAAATACAGTAAAAAACTTTAAACTCTGAGAAAAGGGAAAACGGGATAACAAAAATACATGACTTATAATGCTCCAGTTCTCATTTTCAAAAAAAATTTAATTAAAAGAAAGCCCTTCCTCTAAAAGGGCAGTCGGTCTACACGCGGGCGGCAAGTCAACTCATACATATAAATAAAACCTGCCACTAGTCAAAAATAGAAAGCATCCAAATCCAAGGTGACAGCCGAACATCAGGTTTATGAATACAGTAGATATAAAGAATAGCCGTCAATAAGTAAAATGAGTTGTTAAAAAGCTACGTCAATTATAAAATTTAATGTACAAACGTTTCCGCTATCTGGCATCATCACGTACAATGCAACTAAAAGTTACTCTACTTACAATCGAATAAAATTACTTACAAAGTATAGAAAACTGTATATGACTCTATCTATTGATAAAAAAGAAACCAGTTTGTCAAACTAAAATTACTTCCGATATTTAAAACAAACGTTTTCGAACTTTACGTTCATCGACAGGTTTAAAATGTTTCACAAATTGCTAAAGGATAAAATGAATATGTATTTACATTTGTCTGAGACCACAAGCTAAACAATTCTAGGAACTATTGCAAAAAATTCAAACAAAAATTTCTTCCTATATACAATATTTAGCCTATTTACAACTCATATTTACATCTGTCATCAGTTTCTTTAAAAACTTTCCTATCCAAGATTTTTCGATTTTCGTCATGTTTTTGTATTTTTAGGGGTATTCTGTATTTTCCCTAAACCTAAGTATCCCTCTTAGGAGGTTTTGCAAATTTCGTTTTGTCGTGCACAAAATGTTTTTTGCCCTATTTATCGTTCTTTAGTCAAAATTAATATTTGAAATATTTAAGTGTGAGTTCCCGCCCCTTATATTCATCGCGCGTGTTTAGTGCCCGCTTCAGCTTGCTGATGAATATAGCTTCGGTAGTGATTAGCTTTTCTACTGTGCAACAGGCGTCCGGAATTTTCCATTCAATTTCATTCGTGGGGCCACAACATCCAACCAGATGTTGACCCACCAGTGATGCTTCTTTTGATGTTCTGCTATCCTTGTGGTAACTTGCCGGCTTCTTTACCCAACATGGATGGATCCGCATCCATTACATTTTATCTCATATACCACGTGGGATATCAGGTCTCTATTGAAAGATGATTTCAGGGTGGGGAGGCATGATCTTAAATTCCGCGTTATAAAAACGACTTGCAATTCAGATAGTTTCTTCAATTTGCTCGCAAAATTTTGAGAAAGGTTGCCTCTGTATTGTAGAAAAATCCATTGGCTTATCATGAGATTAGTCTTGCTATTTTGATGCTCTTTCGGTGATGTTCGCAATTGGTCCTTACCACCAACTTATTATCTTTTATAAAGTCTGGTTCACTATTTTTGAAAACCATTCCTCTGGATAATGATTTTTGGTCCAACAAGTTCTGTTCTTTTCAAGAGCCTGATCGAAGGCCAACCAATTAGAGGTTGCATTAACCCTGTGAGCCGTCCCTTGAATTACATTTTCAATATGCTGAAGCGGTGTACAGCTGCCAAAATTCAGTATTATTTCATTGTCAGTTGGTTTTTGATAACAATGACAGATGATATTGCTTTTGCTGCTCACTTTTATGTTAATGTCAAGAAAAGCCAAATCCCCTTCCATGTTAATTTTTCTAAGGTAAATTGCAGGTTGCTGTGTAATGAGTTTGCAAACTTTAAGTATTCGTCCGGGTCACAACGAACCGTGCAGATAATATCATCAACTTACCTTTTAAACAATTTCATCTCCTCATACTGTCTGTTGATTGCTGCAACGAGTACAAACGCAAACAATATCCTGCATGTTGGCGTATTCCTAATTCGTTATGATTCGGCATTTTGCTTTAAACCAGTCTTTGCAAGATTCACATTCAACTCCTCTTCCCCGGAAAGTCACTCTTCGGTTACAGTCTTTGCAGTTCCAGTTCTGGTCGGATCTATTGAATTTTAGGAAATCTACTGTAAGATATCTAATTCTAAGAAGTACATCTACTTGAATTCTAAGAAATGAGTTAAACAGTTCCATCAGATTCCACGGTCACCTCCACTGGCTCACCCTTTTCATGTGCAGCTATCAAAATGTAATCAAAATGTATCAATGAGTTAACATTCCCATCCTTAACTCACGTTGAGTTATTATCTCGAATCATAATTTTCACTAGATTTTGCAAAAAACATTTGGTGCATGACAAACCTAACTTTGCAAAACCTCCACAAGAGGGATACTTAGGGTTAGAGCAAATTCGGAATACCCCTAAAAATACAAAAACGTGGCCAAAATCGAAAAATCCGGAATGGGAAGGTTTTTAAAGAAACTGATAACAGATGTAAAAATGAGTTGTAAATAGGCTAAATATTGTACATAGGAACAAATTGACGATGAACGTAAAGTTCGAAAACGTTTGTTTTAAATATCGGAAATAATTTTAATTTGACGAATTGTTTTCTTTTACAAAATTTTTGAAATTATTTACAGTGAAAAACACATTTACGGCAAAATCCAGGGTATATTTTTTTCCATTCCTAAACAAGGTTTTCACTTCCATTCCTATCTGTTGTCATCCTTTACTTGCTGCGCTTGGCAGTTTTTTGAAATAGTATGTACCAAACAATTTTTTTGAATTTTATTTAATACTTTAATGTCAATTCCCGAACCCGGTACTCGTCATGAGTATTTAGTTGCGGTTTCAGCTGTTTGATGTATTGGGCCTCTATTTTCATTAATTTTTCAACCCCGCGACATGCATCTAGAATCTCCCATTCATAATTATGCGCTTTACCAAAAAATTCAACGAGGTGTTGTCCCACAGGGAAAACTTTCCCTTGATTCTACGAGATTCTATTGGTAAATGTCGGCAGGTTCGGCCAACAAAGCTGGAACTGCATCAATTACTAGTAACTTTATATAACACATGGGATTTCAGATATGTATCAAAATATGAATTCAGTGTGGGCAAGCAAATCTTATTTTTGTCGTTGTGAGAGCGATTTGAATATCGCACATTTCTTCATTCTTGCAAAATATTGATTGATATTTCTTTGTATTGAACAAACATCGGTTTAAGCTCAATTTTGTTGAAATTTTTAATTGGTTTGAGATGTTGCTCTATTTTGTAGTGGTTTTGCTGTTACCTTTTTTGTCGTGACTAATTTTTTCAATGTCTCATTAACAATACTGGTTGACAACTCAGTTGCATATTGATTTTCAGTCCTGATCTGCATCACTGTTGCAACTGCATCAATTACTAGTAACTATATATATATATCACATGCGATTTCAGATTTACAACAAAATATGAATTCAGTGTGGGCGAGCAAAGTCTTAATTTTGTCGTTGTGAGAATGATTTGAATATCACACAATTTTTTAGTCTACCTGCAAAATTTTGATTGAGGTTTCTTTGTATTGAACAAACATCGGTTTAAGCTCATTTTTGTTGAGATTTTTAAATGGTTTGAGATATTGCTCTATTTTGTAGTGTTTTTGCTGTTACCTTTTTGTTGTCGTGACAAATTTATTCAACGTCTCCTTAACAATACTGGAAGACCACTCAGTTTAATACTGATTGTCAGTCCTGAGCTCCCGATTTATTTTCAGAGCTACATCAGATGGCCAGTCATTGGTTGTATTGAATCCTATTTACAGTCTCTTGAATCACATTTCTTTTATGTTCTAACCGTGGACAGCTACGAACCTTTAAGATTAAGCCAGTATCAGTCATTTTTTAGACCAATGACAGCTAGTTTTTCTATCATTGTTCACGTTTATGTTTAGATCTAGGAATGCCAAGTCTCCACAACCGTTGGGTGTCGCAACAGCGAAATGTAAAATTTCCTCGAGAAAACTTGCATACTCAAGGTAATATAGAGGTTTCCCCATGACAATGCACACTAAGTCATCCACATACCTCTTGAAAAATTTCATTTCCTGTGTGTCCTCTGTTGTACCTTTTTCCGCCCAATAGGAACAGATCTATACAATTTCTTGCATATTCTTATACTCCGTCTCAGTGCTACCTTAGAGCTTTTGCATGAAACCAGTTTTCACATGATTCGCAATCAGCTCCTTTCCCTCGGAAAATAAAGCGTCTGTTTTAATCAATGCAAATTCCCTTCATGTCAGAAGTTGTGTTCTCCCTTCCATACTCTGGTTTCTGCAAGGATTTTTCAAAAATTTTCATCCACAAAGTCGCCACAATTACCGACGCCGAAGAACCTATTTCTAGACCGTCCGATTGAAAGTAAAATATTTTATAATTTTTAAAGAGAAATTCTCTTACGGTTTTTCTGAAAAGGCTCTTCATTGCTGACTTCGATATCTCCGGAACATTATCACGGGAGTAGACTTGTTTTAGTTTATTTTAATTGCCTCCTCACTGGGAACATTGTTGAGAAAATTTTTAACATCGAGAGATACTACTAGCTCAATTTACTCCACATTTGAAGCCTCTGACTGAATCTGGCATCTTTCAATTTAGCCTCAATATTTGCATATGGTAACCTCTGGAATGAAGGAGACAAAAATTTATTTAGGTTTTTTTAATGCTACAGGGTATTGACAGAAAATGCCGAAGCGGCGTACCATTTTTATGTACTTTAGCAAGTCCATAGAGTCTTAGAGACTAGTCAGTTGCGACACAATTGTCCTTAGCCTGAAATAAACGTTTTCACTTATTTTTTGCTTTTTAGATAGTTGACGCTAGCTGTTATTCGTCAATTTCTCGGCTTTTAATGTTAGATCGATACTTTCTCCTTTAAAAGACTCAAACTTACTGACACTAGGGTTTTCATTTAATTTATCCGAGTATTTCGTCGCTTTCATAGCACAAAAACCGCAATCTTTATCAAATGGTAAGGCTAGTAGTTTTGATCTTTCAAACAATCATTAATTATTTAACCCCTTCTGACCACTGTTGTCTCGCGTATAATCATGGCGTACCATTTCATGGCCGACAATTCAATTTCACAGAATTGTTCACCATCAGTGTTGTTCTCACTTAACTCACGAACTAATCTACTTACATCTGCAAGAAAGTGCACTTCATTAAAAATTTTTCTGATTAGAAGCTTTGGACCTTATGATAAGACGTCCAGGACCAATTGTGGCAGTTTAACACCGTCCAATGTAACAAAATTATGAAGAGGTCTTTTCCACAAAAACGGGTTCTGTCTCTTTGTTAAGTCTTTTACAAATCAATTCGGAATGATATCTTGTTTCCATTTTAATGCTGTGCAAAATTTATGGAATTTTTTTTTCACCTCTTTCCTGAGAATGTCCCTATACTCTTCAATATTTTCATCAAACAATCTACGGCCTTGTTTTGCACGATTTATTTCTTTCCTTTACAGCTTGAGCTGAAAACTGTGCACTACTTGTTTTAAAAAAAACTTCGTTTTTGGGATTTCAAAACTTCAAAAACTTTGGAAGAATAATATTATTTTTCAGTTTTTCAAAAGAATTACTCACAGTTGAAAACACCTTTATATTTTCCCTAAATTTGTTACATCAAAACTAAGTCCATCTTTATTCCGGAGTTTTTAAAAATCCAGGGTTTATTGTTTTCCAATCCTGAAAAAGTTTTTACTTTCCTTCCTATCGGTTGTCATCCTTTGATTGTTGCGTTTTGCAAAATTTCATATTAACATGTGCCAGAATAATTTTTGAATTTCAAAAGTCAAATTGTTTGAATTTGAACTAATTCTTCAATGTCCAAACCCGGACCCGTTACCTGTCACGCGTATTTAGTTGTGGTTTTAGCCTTTTGATGTATAATGCTTCTATTGTCATTTGTTTTTCAACCACTCGACATGCATCTAGAATCTCGCATTCATAGTTATGCGCTTTACCACAACATCTAAGGACGTGTTGTCCCAGAGGTCCTTGATGCTCCGAAACTATAGTGGTAATATGTCGGCTTTTTTGGCCAACAAAGATGAAACTGCATCCATTACCTGTAACTTTATATACCGCATGCAATTTTCGATTTCTATCAAAATATGATTTCAGGGTGGCCAAGCAAAATCTTAATTGTCTCGTTTTGAAAATGATTTAAATAACAGACAATTATTCAATCTACTTGCAAAATTTTGATTGATGTTTCTCTGTATTGAACAAAAACACATAGGTTTGAGCTCATTTTTGTTGAGGTTTCTAATTGGTTTGAGATGTTGCTCTTTTTTGTAGTGGTTTTGCTGTTACCTTTTTGTTGTGACTAATTTATTCAACGTCTCCGTAACAATACTGGATGACCACTTGGTTGGACACTGATTTTTATTACTGATCTCCCAATTTTTCTATAGAGCTACATCGACGGGATGCAAGTCACTGGTTGCATTGAATCCTATTTACATTCCCTTGAAACACATTTTTCTCATGTTTTAATTGTGGACAGCCTCGGAAATTTAATAATATGCCGGTCAAATTTTGATACTGATGAAAGCTAATTTTTCTATCACTTTGCTCAGATCTAGGAATGCCAGATAAAGTAATGCCAATTGCTTATAGATCAAAAATGCCTATGGAAAGAACCCTCTTCTATATTTCTTTTATGCTGTAGGGCAGCGCAGTAACAAAAACGTTGAATTTTTTCAGTGTTTGTTGGCTTCTCATACTATTAACAGGAGACTTTTTTTGTTCATCGCCGTGGACTGCCATATCCAGGAAAAATATTTCTTGTGCTTTATTCAATTTTCTATTTGTGAATTTCAAATTTTTATGAAATTTTTGAAGCGATTTATTACGGTAGTCTTTCACTACGCAAGTTATGTCACCTAAAAATCTTTCAAATAGTTTTTGTTTTCTAATTTGGTTATCAATTGGGGAAATTTCACATTCAAAGCATTTCCAAAAAACATCTCCCATTTTTTCTCTTTTGACATTTTATGTCATATTTTTCGCAATTGACGGCCTTTTCTAGGACAGATGGGTAATTTTTAAGATTGTTTTCTCCAAAGCTCATCTCATTTTCAGTTGTAATTTCTTGTTCAAAAGTGGTCATCCAAGTTTTGGCCAAGATAACTGCCAGGTCTGTCTCCATTGCCAAACCGTCTTTTTGAAAGTAATGGTCACCATTCTAATTAAAGTAACTGATTGCTACTTTGAGTAGGAGCTTAAGTGTTGATCAATCAATATCGGGAGGGTGTCACCGGAGAAAACACATCGCAGAACAACGTTTATGGAGAAGGCAACAGTGGTGTGCAAACTTTACACATCTAGTGATCTGGCTGCCAAAATTTTCATTGTGTTCTTAAAATTTTCTATATTTAAAAAACTTTATTTTTTTTACAGGGTTTTATCATATTTTCTATGGTTTTTTCTAATTTATTCACTAAAATATTAAGTTTTTAAAAAACAGAGTCCATTATAAAAAATAAGGTACAATTGCTTTTGTTATATCTAGCATCACCAGGTAAAATGCAACCTTAAGTTATTCTATTTACAATTCAAACAAAAAACAAAACTGTAAAATAAGAGGTTCTTGGAAAAGTTGTTTTCTTCCATTTCGTTTTTTATATTTCCATTCGAGATAGTTGAATTTTTGGATTTTTGAAGTTCCTAGCAACTTTCTACCGTATCGGTAACGTTTTGCAATATTTCAATGCTTTGACTAGCGAAAATACAATTTTTGAAGTGAGCAACATGACAATTGTTGACTAAAATTTCAATATCAAATGCCGGCTAAGGTATTTATCGCGCGTGTTCAGCAATAGCGTCTTTTGTGCTATATTGAACGCTTTATGAGTCATGAGTTTTTTTGCCACACCGCACTAATCAATTATACGCCAATTAGACGCGCGTGATGTGCCGCACCATTCGCTTACGTGGTGACCTACCGGTGACTCCTTTTTTCGATGGTCTGCTATCCCCTCTGTTATATGTCTGAAAAATTGACCAACATAGGGGGAATCACATCCACTACATGTTATATTTTTTAGCGAGTGCGATTTTAGATGCCGGTCAAAACCAAATTTTTATGAAGGTAAACAGGTTTGAGTTTACGTGCTGTGTAGTTCACTCACTTCATGATGCGTTATCTTTTGCAGCTTTTCCTAAAACCTAATGCTTAACTGGCCGCTGTACTGTAAAAATGTGCAGGTACGACTTTTTGCTTAATTTTGTCGTTTGATTTGCCTTTGATTGCTGTTTTTGCGGGTTTTTTATTCACCTATATTTTTTTCAATTATCTGAATAACAATGCTGACGACCAATTTTCCGAACATTGATATTTTTTGCCATGTGTTTTTGTTGTTTTTAGGGCTGCGTCAATGAAATGCCAGTTGCTTGTAGATCAAAAAGGCCTATGGACAGTAACCTCTACTACATTTTTTTTATGCTGGAGGGCAGCTCAGCTATGAAAATTTATAATGTTCCAGTGTTTTTTTTGCTTCTAATACCATTTACAAGACACTTCTCTTTGCTCATCAACAAGAACTGCCAAATCCAGGAAAATTTTACATGTTTTCATCAATTTTTTTCATTGTGAAATTCAAGTTTTTATGCAAATTAATTCCTAGTTGATGAAAATTAAGTCATCTACACATCTTTCAAGTACTTTTCGTTTTCTAACTTTTGGTTATCAGTAAGTGAGCTTTCACATTCAAAAATTTCCAAACAACATCTCAAATTTGTTCTTTTTTACATTTTTTTATACTTTGACCTATTATTTCATACCAGATCCCACTTTATTCTCACTTTACGGCCTTGCTTTTCCAACCCACTATTCTGTGACGGATGGGACATTTTTATTGAGATGTTTTTGCTTCTCCCAAGCTCATCTCGTTTTCAGTATTAATTTTTTCTGGAAAAATTTTCATCCAAATGTTGTCCGAGATAACTGCCAGGAATGACTCCATTGCCAAACCGTCTCTTTGACATTACCGGTTACTATTCAACAAAAAGTAAACAATTCTGACCGATACTTTGAGTAGGAGCTTAAATGCCAATCTTTCAATCTCCGGAGGGATGTAACTGGAGTAAAGATATCGTAGACCAACTTCCATGGCTTCGGAGACGGCGACAATGGTGCATAAACTTTAGACATAACTGGCTGCCAAAATTTTCACATTGTTCTAAAATATTCTTTCCTCAACATTTTTTTTCTAGGGCTTTATCAAGTTTTCTGGGGTTTTTTCTAATGTTTCGACTGAAATAATTTGTTAATAAAGAACTAAGCCAATTTAAAAATTTAGTAAACAATTGTTATTGCTATATCTATCATCAACAGGTGAAATGCAACTTTGAAATTCTCTATTTTCATCTCAAACAAAAAAAACTGTAATATAAGAGGTTCTCGGAAATTTCGTATTTTTTTTATATATTCATTTTTAATTTTCTGTTCAAGATCGCTGAACTTGGAGTTTTGAAGCTCTTACTCAGTTTCTACTGTTTTAGTAACTTTTCGGAATAATTCAATTTTTTGATTCGCAAAATTCTAATTTTCAAATTGAGCTACATGGCAACTGTTGACTAATATTTCAATGTAAAAAGAGGTGAATTACGACCAATTTGTAGAAACATTTAAGAAAATTGCCGCACTTCCTCTAAAAAATATTTTGATTGACGCTTCTACTAATGGGCGTCGGCGTAGGGAGCGTCAATTAAAAAAAGACCCTGCCCTAAAAAGTTAGTCTGTCATAACGAGGGCAGCAAGTCGTCTTATGTTTATTTATGAATCCTGACAGTAGTCATACGTTAAAGCATCAAATCCAAAAGACAGCGAAATTAAAGCATCAGAATTCTTGTCAAAATAGATAACAAAAATGGCAGCCAAAAAAAAATGTGTGGTGAACTTGAATCAGGTCTAGGAAATGATGCAAAAAAACTTTTACGACAACAAACTCCCTTCCTATACAAGGGTTTCCATTAACGCTTCCACTGCAAGCACTGGAGCATGGAGCGCAAGGCACGGAGGCACAGTATGATGCTACACAACAGCGCAAAATTTCTTTAAAACATTTTGTACGTGATCACGTCCGATGACTATTCTTTCTTGTCGCTGATCCTGAAAACCAGTCTCTGTATGGTTTTTGGTGCTGACGGACCAGCTCGTTCTGTACATAAGAAAACTAACGCACAGAAGGCAAATTTTTGGTTTCGATTATCGTTTGCTCAATTTTCAACTTTTTGATATAATTGTGATAGTTTTATGAATCTAGTACGCTTCTTGGTCAACCCTTATCATATGGATTAAACGATTGCACATCATAGAAAGATCTGCTGGAATGTTAGTCGAAGAAACCATTAGCGTTGCTACCTATTCGAGCGTCGTCATCAGTAGTGGTACTTCTGTTTGCGAAGTTTTCACGAGGTTCTACTTCGACATTTTCGCAGATATCGTTCAGCAGGTTGGCGGGCAAAAGGGTCGCGGATGGGTATAGCCACCTTTTCGACAATGAGAAGCATGCTTTAACTTGCAAACTTCTCCATATGCGCATGTTGATTGCAATTTTGCGGTATTCCATCCATATCTAAGGGTAGTTCCATCTCTAAGCTCTCCCTTGGTTAGACCAAATTAATATCTTTTTAATGGAAGAGTGTTTAGCCAGTGTGATGATCCTTTTTTCATAGCCAAATCTAAAAAATAAGACGCATTCTCATTCATGAGACCTTTGATCGCCGATGTCTTTGCTTAAAATCTGTTCCCGTTTCTCTTTTCTAATTTTCTGGAAGAATTTTTCTTAAATCCTTTTTTAGGGCTTCTTCAATGAAATGCCAGTTGCTTGTAGATCAAAAAAACGATGGACAGTACCCTCTACTATATTTTTTTTATGCTGGAGGGCAGCTCAGCTATGAAACATAAGAACTGTTCCAGTGTTTTTTTGCTTCTATTACCCTTTACAAGACACTTCTCTTTGTTCATCAACAAGAACTGCCAAATCCAGGAAAATTATTACATGTTTTCATCAATTTTTTCATTGTGAACTTCAAGTTTTTATGCAAATTGTTTCCTAGTTGATGAAAATTATGTCATCTACACATCTTTCAAAAAATTTTCGTTAACGTTTTGCAATATTTCAACGCTTTGACTTGCAAAAATACAATTTTTGAAGTGAGCAACATGACAATTGTTGACCAAAATTTCAATATCAAATGCCGGCTAAGGTATTCATCACGCGTGTTCACCAATAGCGTCTTTTGTGCACACTGCACTAATCAATTATACGCCAATTAGACGCGCGTGATGGGCCGCACCATTCGCTTACGTGCTGACCTAGCGTTGACTCCTTTTTTCGATGGTCTGCTATCCCCTCTGTTATATGTCTGAAAAATTGCCCAACATAGGAGGAATCACATCCACTACATGATATAATATTTAGCGAGTGCGATTTTAGATGCCGGTCACAACCAAATTTTTATGAAGGTAAACAGGTTTGAGTTTACGTGCTGTGTAGTTCACTCACTTCATGATGCGTTATCTTTTGCAGCTTTTCCTAAAACCTAATGCTTAAATGGCCGCTATACTGTGAAAAAGTGCAGGTACGAATTTTTGCTTAATTTTGTCGTTTGATTTGCATTTCATTGTTGTTTTTGCGGGTTTTTTATTCACCTATATTTTTTTTTCAATTGTCTGAATAAAATGTCTGATATTTTTTGTGTTTTTATGTGTTTTTGTTGTTTTTAGGGCTTCATCAATGAAATGCCAGTTGCTTGTAGATCAAAAAGGCCTATGGACAGTACCCTCTACTACATTTTTTTAATGCTGGAGGGCAGCTCAGCTATGTTCCAGTGTTTTTTTTGCTTCTAAAACCATTTACAAGACGCTTCTTTTTTGTTCATCAACAAGAACTGCCAGATCCAGGAAAATTATTACATGTTTTCATCAATTTTTTTCATTGTGAAATTCAAGTTTTTATGCAAATTGTTTCTAGTTGATGAAAATTATGTCATCTACACATCTTTCAAGTAGTTTTCGTTTTCTAACTTTTGGTTATCAGTAAGTGAGCTTTCACATCCAAATATTTCCAAACAACATCTCATATTTTTTTCTTTTTTACATTTTGTTATACTTTGATATATTTTTTCATACCAGATACCACTTTATTCTCACTTTTCGGCCTTGCTTTTCCAACCGATGGGACGGATGGGACGGACGGGACGGATGGGACATTTTTGTTGAGATGTTTTTGCCTCTCCCAAACTCATCTCGTTTTCAGTATTAATTTTTTCTTGAAAAATTTTCATCCAATTGTTGTCCGAGATAACTGCCAGGAATGACTCCATTGCCAAACAGTCTCTTTGACATTATCGGTTACTATTCAACATAAAGTAAACAATTCTGACCGATACTTTGAGTAGGTGCTTAAATGCCAATCTTTCAATCTCGGGAGGGATGTAACCGTAGTAAAGACATCGTAGACCAACTTCCATGGCTTCGGAGACGGCGACAATGGTGCATAAACTTTAGACATAACTGGCTGCCAAAATTTTCACATTGTTCTAAAATATTTTTTCCTCAACATTATTATTTTCTAGGGTTTTATCAAGTTTTCTGGGGTTTTTTCTAATGTTTCGACTGAAATAATTCGTTGATAAAGAACTAAGCCAATTTAAAAATTTAGTGTACAATTGCTATTGCTACATCTATCATCATCACGTGAAACGCAACTTTAAAATTTTCTTATTTCAACTCAAACAAAAAAACTGTAATATAAGAAGTTCTCGGAAATTTCGTATTTTTTTATAATTTCATTTTTAATTTCCTGTTCAAGATCGCTGAACTTGGAGTTTTGAAGTTCTTACTCAGTTTCTACTGTTTTACTAAATTTTCAGAACAATTCAATTTTTTGATTCGCAAAATTCTAATTTTCAAATTGAGCTACATGGCAACTGTTGACTAATATTTCAAGGTAAAAGTAGGTGATTTAAAACCAATTTGTAGAAACATTAAAGAAAATTGCCGCACTTCCTATTAAAAATATTTTGATTGACGCTTCTACTAATGGGCGTCGGCGCAGGGAGCGTCAATTAAAAAAAGACCCTGCCCTAAAAAGTTAGTCTGTCATAACGAGGGCAGCAAGTCGTCTTATGTTTATTTATGAATCCTGACAGTAGTCATACGTTAAAGCATCAGATCCAAAAGACAGCGAAACTAAAGCATCAGAATTCTTGTCAAAATAGATAACAAAAATGGCAGCCAAAAAATAATTTGTAGTGAACTTGAATCAGGTCTAGGAAATGATGCAAAAAAAATTTACGACAACAAACTCCCTTCCTATACAAGGGTTTCCATTAACGCTTCCACTGCAAGCGCTGGAGCATGGAGCGCAAGGCACGGAGGCACAGTATGGTGCTACACAACAGCGCAAAATTTCTTTAAAACATTTTGTACGTGATCACGTCCGACGACTAGTCTTTCTTGTCGCTGATCCTGAAAACCAGTCTCTGTATGGTTTTTGGTGCTGACGGACCAGCTCGTTCTGTACATAAGAAAACTAACGCACAGAAGGCAGTTTTTTGGTTTCGATTATGGTTTGCTCAATTTTCAACTTTTTGATATAATTGTGATAGTTTTATGAATCTAGTACGCTTCTTGGTCAACTCTTATCATATGGATTAAACGATTGCACATCATAGAAAGATCTGCTGGAATGCTAGTCGAAGAAACCATTAGCGTTGCTACCTATTCGAGCGTCGTCATCAGTAGTGGTACTTCTGTTTGCGAATTTTTCACGGGGCTCTACTTCGACATTTTCGCAGATATCATTCAGCAGGTTGGCGGGCAAAAGGGTCGCAGATGCGTATAGCCACCTTTTCGACAATGAGAAGCATGCTTTAACTTGAAAACTTCTCCATATGCGCAAGTTGACTGCAATTTTGCTGTATTCCATCCATATCTAAGGGAAGTTCCATCTCTAAGCTCTCCCTTGGTTAGACCAAATCAATATCTTTTTAATGGAAGAGTGTTTAGCCAGTGTGATGATCCTTTTTTCATAGCCAAATCTAAAAAATAAGACGCATTCTCATTCATGAGATCTTTGATCGCCGATGTCTTTGCTTAAAATCTGTTCCCGTTTCTCTTTTCTAATTTTCTGGAAGAATTTTTCTTAACTCCCCTTTTAGGGCTTCTTCAATGAAATGCCAGATGCTTGTAGATCAAAAAAGCCGATGGACAGTACCCTCTACTATATTTTTTTTATGCTGGAGGGCAGCTCAGCTATGAAAATATAGAACTGTTCCAGTGTTTTTTTTGCTTCTATTACCCTTGACATCACCCTCTTTGTTCATCAACAAGAACTGCAAAATCCAGGAAATTTATTACATATTTTCATCAATTTTTTCATTGTGAAATTCAAGTTTTTATGCAAATTGTTTCCTAGTTGATGAAAATTATGTCATCCACACATCTTTCAAATAGTTTTCGTTAACGTTTTGCAATATTTCAATGCTTTGACTAGCAAAAATACAATTTTTGAAGTGAGCAACATGACAATTGTTGACTAAAATTCCAATATCAAATGCCGGCTAAGGTATTTATCGCGCGTGTTCAGCAATAGCGTCTTTTGTGCTATATTGAACGCTTTATGAGTCATGATTTTTTTTGCCACACCGCACTAATCAATTATACGCCAATTAGACGCGCGTGATGTGCCGCACCATTCGCTTACGTGGTGACCTACCGGTGACTCCTTTTTTCGATGGTCTGCTATCCCCTCTGTTATATGTCTGAAAAATTGACCAACATAGGAGGAATCACATCCACTACATGTTATATTTTTTAGCGAGTGCGATTTTAGATGCCGGTCAAAACCAAATTTTTATGAAGGTAAACAGGTTTGAGTTTACGTGCTGTGTAGTTCACTCACTTCATGATGCGTTATCTTTTGCAGTTTTTCCTAAAACCTAATGCTTAACTGGCCGCTATACTGTAAAAAAGTGCAGGTACGACTTTTTGCTTAGTTTTGTCGTTTGATTTGCCTTTCATTGTTGTTTTTGCGGGTTTTTTATTCACCTGTATTTTTTTCAATTGTCTGAAAAACAATGCTGACGACCAATTTTCCGAACATTGATATTTTTCGCCATGTGTTTTTGTTGTTTTTAGGGCTTCATCAAAGAAATGCCAATTGCCTGTAGATCAAAAAGGCCTATGGACAGTACCCTCCACTACATTTTTTTAATGCTGGAGGGCAGCTCAGCTATGTTCCAGTGTTTTTTTTGCTTCTAATACCATATACAAGACACTTCTTTTTGTTCATCAACAAGAACTGCCAAATCCAGGAAAATTATTACATGTTTTCATCAATTTTTTCATTGTGAAATTCAAGTTTTTATGCAAATTGTTTCCTAGTTGATGAAAATTATGTCATCTACACATCTTTCAAGTAGTTTTCGTTTTCTAGCTTTTGGTTATCAGTAAGTGAGCTTTCACATCCAAAAATTTCCAAACAACATCTCATATTTTTTTCTTTTTTACATTTTTTTACACTTTGATCTATTATTTCATACCAGATCCCACTTTATTCTCACTTTTCGGCCTTGCTTTTCCAACGGATGGGACGGATGGGACGGACGGGACGGATGGGACATTTTTGTTGAGATGTTTTTGCTTCTCCCAAACTCATCTCGTTTTCAGTATTAATTTTTTCTTCAAAAATTTTCATCCAAATATTGTCCGAGATAACTGCCAGGAATGTCTCCATTGCCACACAGTCTCTTTGACATTACCGGTTACTATTCAACATAAAGTAAACAATTCTGACCGATACTTTGAGTAGGAGCTTGAATGCCGATCTTTCAATATCGGGAGGGATGTAACCGGAGTAAAGACATCGTATAACAGCTTCCATGGATTCGGAGACGGCGACAATGGTGCATAAACTTTAGAAATAACTGGCTGCCAAAATTTTTACATAGTTCTAAAATATTTTTTCCTCAACATTATTATTTTCTAGGGCTTTATCAAGTTTTCTGGGGTTTTTTCTAATGATTCGACTGAAATAATTCGTTGATAAAGAACTAAGCCAATTTAAAAATTTAGTGTACAATTGCTATTGCTACATCTATCATCATCAGGTGAAACGCAACTTTAAAATTTTCTTTTTTCAACTCAAACGAAAAAACTGTAATATAAGAAGTTCTCGGAAATTTCGTATTTTTTTATAAATTCATTTTTAAATTTTCTGTTCAAGATCGCTGAACTTGGAGTTTCGAAGTTCTTACTCAGTTTCTACTGTTTTACTAAATTTTCGGAACTATTCAATTTTTTGATTCGCAAAATTCTAATTTTCAAATTGAGCAACATGGCAACTGTTGAATAATATTTCAAGGTAAAACTAGGTGATTTAAAACCAATTTGTAGAAACATCAAAGAAAATTGCCGCACTTCCTCTAAAAAATATTTTGATTGACGCTTCTACTAATGGGCGTCGGCGCAGGGAGCGTCAATTAAAAAAAGACCCTGCCCTAAAAAGTTAGTCTGTCATAACGAGGGCAGCAAGTCGTCTTATTTTTATTTATGAATCCTGACAGTAGTCATACGTTAAAGCATCAGATCCAAAAGACAGCGAAATTAAAGCATCAGAATTCTTGTCAAAATAGATAACAAAAATGGCAGCCAAAAAATAATGTGTAGTGAACTTGAATCAGGTTTAGGAAATGATGCAAAAAAACTTTTACGACAACAAACTCCCTTCCTATACAAGGGTTTCCATTAACGCTTCCACTGCAAGCGCTGGAGCATGGAGCGCAAGGCACGGAGGCACAGAATGGTGCTGCACAACAGCCCAAAATTTCTTTAAAACATTTTGTACATGATCACGTCCGATGACTATTCTTTCTTGTCGCTGATCCTGAAAACCAGTCTCTGTATGGTTTTTGGTGTTGACGGACCAGCTTGTTCTGTACATAAGAAAACTAAGGCACAGAAGGCAGTTTTTTTGGTTTCGATTATCGTTTGCTCAATTTTCAACTTTTTGATATAATTGTGATAGTTTTATGAATCTGGTACGCTTCTTGGTCAACTCTTATCATATGGATTAAACGATTGCACATCATAGAAAGATCTGCTGGAATGTTAATCGAAGAAATCATTAGCGTTGCTACCTATTGGAGCGTCGTCTTCAGTAGTGGTACTTCTGTTTGCGAAGTTTTCACGAGGTTCTACTTCGACATTTTCGCATAATCGTTCAGCAGGTTGGCGGGCAAAAGGGTCACAGATGCGTATAGCCACCTTTTCGACAATGAGAAGCATGCTTTAACTTGAAAATTTCTCCACATGCGCATCTTGATTGTAATTTTGCGGTATTCCATCCATATCTAAGGGCAGTTCCACCTCTAAGCTCTCTCTTGGTTAAACCAAACTGATATCTTTTTAATGGAAGAGTGTTTAGCCAGTATGATGATCCTTTTTTCATAGCCAAATCTAAAGAATAAGACGCATTCTCATTGATGAGATCTTTGATCGCCGATGTTTTTGCTTAAAATCTGTTTCCGTTTTTTTCTAATTTTCTGGAAGAATTTTTCTTAACTCTGCAACTACAGCCTTATAATCCCGTAAATTTCAACATCTTGAAATCTTTCAATTTCATTTTTCCTGTGTTCAAGCAGAGGAGTGATTAGGCCACCGTTTTAACCGGAAGAGAGGAGAACTTCCGGTTTTTGTCAATGTAAAAGGGATTGTTCAACATCGAGGCAATAAATTTTTGTCAATTTCTTCTTGGGCTTGCCTCGGCAGACTGTCCGACTTTGGAATAGTCCTAGCAATAAAAGTCAATTTATGTTGCAGTCCATTGTATACAATTTGTAGAAATTCTGAGGCGACATATTACCATATGACTTTTCTTTCGTTAATTAGTCGCAGCTTTTATTAGAGCCATTAACCAAACCCAGAGCACAATGACCTTGAATCACATTAACATCCATTCCCGAAAAATTTCTTTCCGCCATCTGAACAAACTCTGGTTTTGTAATGAGTCACATTATAGCCAAATGCACCACCATATTCATTGAGTTTATCTAGCACGAATCGTATTAATTAAAGGCTACAAGCCACAATACCGTCATCTGCGTGCCGTTTATGAGTCAGATTTTGACCTTCAAACATGTCAATGAGAGGAAAAATAGCCAGTCGGTTCATTGCCATGGCTATTGGATCTTCTTGTATTGTTCCATCTTGAGATTTGATTACTCTTCTATCAATGAAAAGTTCTGATTGCTCTTATAAGTTTTTCTGACTGATGTATAAATTGAAGGACAGAGTTTTTTAAAAATTTTTATAGCCAGATCTCTATTCTAGCTATCAAACGCTTTTCTGGTATCAGTCAGAAAAATCGCTTCAAAATACGGTCCTCGAATAACTTCGGCGGATTGCATGAATAGCATGTTCGATGCCACTAATTTTTCCAAGGCACATCTGCACGTTTTCCCCAAAAAGGTGAAGATCCCGTTTGACATACTTCGATATACTCCTACATTTAAAGAGTCTTAAGACCTCGCCAATGTCAATTGGTCAAATCTCTGGTATTTATTGAGTGACATCAGACAACAAGCGTTATAAGAACTCAAGAAGTTTTGTTATTCGCCGGCTGCTCTGATTGTAAATTTGGACAATGTTTTTCAGAGACTGATTGAAGAGGATTTTTACGACGAAAAGTATTGTCATAATTCCGTTGCATCAGAATCAGATGGGCCATTGCTGCCGTTTGTATTGATTGCGATTTTTGAGGGCCAATTTTTCTCAAAACCAGAAAGATTAAATGATGAATCCCATTTTTTCAGATCAGTTACTACGTATTCTGAATCAACTCTCTAAATACATGCGCGGCCTTTTGCTTGTACAAGATTGAGTACGGTGCAATTTGCTTTTATTATAACCATTTTATCGGATGTTAATAGCAAACCGCGCCTTGCAAGGTCTGAAAGACATCTCGTAGCATTCGAAATCTTACCAAGTTTGTCAAATGTTTCGAAATTATCCATTTCTCGATTTTCATTCAATTTCTCTAAACGCTCGTGAAGTTCCTTTGCCTCAACGAACACGTAGTCGAATTTGCACCTGATACACAGATCGAGATTTCTAGAAAACGTTTTTGTTATTGAAGCATCGGCTTCTTTCTTATGCAAAGCGAGAAGTAAATGCGGTGTTATAATTCTGCAAATCGTCGGCAATTTTCAGGCTTTCTTTTTAATATTTGCAAAGAAGATTGTTTTCCAGTTTGCCTGGTGGTCGTTATGAATTAAAAAGGCACTGCATTTGATGAACAAATATGTGCCACAACCCTAGCACTAAACTCCAGCTGATCGAACATGAATAGGACACTAGGAGCAATGGGTTCGAGTACTTGACAATATCAGAGGGATTTGTTTCACCAATTATATATGTTTGATAAACTTAAACAAAACTTTGATACAAATCTTGCAAAATATAATTTACAATAGAAATACAAGGAAAACAATTGGTTAACGTAAATATAGAAATGAAAACCATCTCAACAAAAAGAAGACCTGCTAAAGAAAAACATGGTGAAATAATAAAATTAACTGCACTTATTAGCAGAAAACGGTGCAATGCCAAATCATGTAGTATATTTTCCTGTTAACAAAAGTATTATTTGATGTAGCAAGCATTTAAAACGGCAATAAGTGGTCGGAATATATACATGTGATGTCCAGGAGAGCTCGGATTCACTCAAGGAACTGGGAGCTGGCGTAGTGGTGCATATTGAATGGTGCAACATTGCATACTGATCTCAAATTAAAGGGAGAATACTGATTCACTAGATTGAAGAAGTCGATTAGGTTAGCTCTGTAATATGAGTGGATGGTTGCTCCGATTGCGCTGTCTTCGATATATATTGTCTTGGATGTTTCAATTATTAAATCTTGTGCATTTTCTGGTAGAATTTTTGCAGCGAACTTCCTCATCAACTGCAAAAAGTTGAAGCAGTGCCGTCTGGTTGACGCATGTACAGTCAGCTTCAACCACGTGCAATTACACACAGGATCACACTCACTGATACAAAGCACACATACATTAACACACACACACTTATATATATATATATATATATATATATATATATATATATATATATATATGTGTGTGTGTGTGTGTGTGTGTTTGTTTGTATCTCCTAAATAAACGTATATGCCATACGCATGTGTAGAAACAATAAAAATTGATGTTTAAATGTAGATTCCTCCTGGCTCGGCGACAGACCTCAGAGAGCACACAGACAATGCCTTTAATCTAATGAGTTTAAGATTGACCAATGAGATCAAGGGAAATCTTCGCTTCGGCTTATAAGTCTCAGATTATGGCGCTACGATCTGAAGCCATTCAACTATACTAGCATCGTACTCGAAGACAAAATGCAGCCACCCACTACGCTACCATTTAATTGGTTAATCACTACAGTTAGACTATTTACGTAGGCTAAAACAAATTTTTACCTTTGAATAAAAGTTAACTCTGATTTCTAAAACAAACGTTTTTGAACTTTGCCGTCATTGTTTCACAAACTGGTTAAGCTGAAACAATTCTAGAAAATAAAAAAGAAAGTGTTTTCGAAATTTTTTCTTACAAAAACGCAATTTTTAACCTATTCACAACTTCATGTTCACATCTGTAATCATTTTCCTTAAAACTCTCCTATGCCGGTTTTTTTTTCAATTTTTGTCATGTGTTTTTCTGGGATAAAACTTTAGGTAAACTTTAAATTTTAGGTATTCCAGTTTTGATGGTTTGGAAAACATCTTTTTTATTTTAGAAAAATCAATATCTTGACTATAATTCAGCCAAAATCTTAAATTGAACTTGTTTTTCAGCTTGAATTACCGCCTCTGGTATTCCTCGAGTGCGTTTAGCCATAGCTTTATTTTTTTGATGCTACAAAAAACCTTGAAACTTATTTTCATCCGCTTTCTAAAAAGAAAAATTTAATAAAAACAAAATTGCGAATTAAAAAATAAATTATTTAAGAATAATGGCTTCGAACACTCCGTTCATCGTCAGGATTACTTAAAACTGATTCACAAAAAAATATTTATAAAGTATATAAATTTTATAGCAGCCAGATATATGGACTTCAACAAAATGAGTTAAATTAACAGAATTTTTTCATTTATTTACAATTAAAATTAAATTTACGGCATAGTATTTATTATTAATACACCAAAAAAATTTTATTCCAGAGTTTTTGCAATTCCCTGGCAACCTGCTTTAATTTTCTGATGTTTTATGAGTAGGTTGACTAACTAAAGTAAAAACCATCCTGTAGTGTCTGTGAAACCACTTCAAGAATTGTTAATTTCTTGGTTTCTCCTGTCCCTTTTTAGGGCCATTCAGAGAACGAATGGACAAGGGTTAAAGCTGCAGAGAAAAAGAAATTTAAATGGCAGAACTCTAAGTCAATTTTATTCTGAATCGAACAAAAAAATAAGCTCATTTTTGTTCAGACTTCTAATTGTTTTGAGGTTTTGTTCATTCTCGGGGGTTTTTGCTGTAATTTCTTCTTCTGAGAATATTTATTCCAGCTTTTAATTAATTGTACTGGAAAACCTCTTAGTTGAATACTGATTTTGAGGCCATTTCCCTTTTTTATTCAAATCTACATCAAACGATTGTCAATCAGTGGTTCCGTTAAAAATCCTAAGTAGAGTCCCCCGAATCACATTTCTCGTATGTTTTAACGGTGCAGGACTACGGAAATTTCAAATTTAAGATTTTGCCGGTGTCGGTAATTTTTTCATAACAATGACAACTAAATTTTACTCCTCGTTTCCGTTTTCGTTTGAATCCACAAACGCATTGTTTCCACTACAATTGAGTGTCTCAAGAGAAACTCTTAAAGGAAAATTCAAGAACTGTTGCCATCTATGGGAGACATGTCTCTTTCTCTCTATATTGAACTATCTTTACCTCGTGATGGAGTGACTTGACTAGCTCAAATAAGAATCATTCTGTGAAATCTGTAAAATCATCCTGCTTCGAACACTTCGCTCATCGTGAGGTTTACTTAAAACTGCATCACAAAAAAATATTTATAAAGTATATAAATTTTATAGCAGCCAGATATATGGACTTCAACAAAATGAGTTAAATTAACAGAACTTTTTCATTTATTTACAATTAAAATTAAATTTACGGCATAGTATTTATTATTAATACACCAAAAAAATTTTATTCCAGAGTTTTTGCAATTCCCTGGCAACCTGCTTTAATTTTCTGATGTTTTATGAGTAGGTTGACTAACTAAAGTAAAAACCATCCTGAAATGTCCGTAAAGTCACTTCAAGAATTGTTAATTTCCTGGTTTCTCCTGTCCCTTTTTAGGTCCCTTTGAAGAACGAATGTACAAAGGTTAAAGCTGTAGAGAAAAAGAAATTTAAATTGCAGAATTCTAAGTCATGTTTACTCTGAATTGAACAAAAAACATCATTTAAGCTCATCTTTGTTCAGACTTCTAATTGTCTTGAGGTTCTGTTCATTATTGGGGGTTTTTGCTGCAACCTTCCTTTCTGAGAATATTTATTTCAGCTTTTAATTAACTGTACTGGGAAACATTTTAGTTGAACACTGATTTTGAGGCGATTTTCCATTCTTTTATTCAAATCTACGCCAAACCATTGTCAATCAGTGGTTCCATTAAAAATCCTAAATAGAGTCCCCCGAATCACATTTCTTGTATGTCATAACGGTGCAGGACTACGGAAGTTTCAAATTTAAGATTTTGCCGGTGTCAGTAATTTTTTCATAACAATGACAACTAAATTTTACTCCTCGTTTCCGTTATCGTTTGAATCCACAAACGCATTGTTTCCACTACAATTGAGTGTCTCAAGAGAAACTCTTAAAAGAAAGTTCAGGAACTGTTGCCATCTATGGGAGACGTGTCTCTTTTTCTCTATAATGAACTATCTTTACCGGGTGATGGAGTGACTTGACTAGCTCAAACAAGAATAATTCTGTGAAATCTTTAAAATCATCCTGCTTCGAACACTTCGCTCATCGTGAGGTTTACTTAAAACTGCATCACAAAAAAATATTTATAAACTGTATAAACTTTATAGCAGCCAGATATATGGACTTCAACAAAATGAGTTAAATTAACAGAATTTTTTCATTTATTTACAATTAAAATTAAATTTACGGCATAATATTTATTAATAATACACCAAAAAATTTTTATTCCAGAGTTTTTGCAATTCCTTGACAACCTGCTTTGATTTTCTGATGTTTTATGAGTAGGTTGACTAGCTAAAGTAAAAACCATCCTGAAATGTCCGTAACGTCGCTTCAAGAATTGTTAAATTCTTGGTTTCTCCTGTCCCTTTTTAGGGACCTTTAAAGAACGAATGTACAAAGGTTAAAGCTGTAGAGAAAAAGAATTTTAAATTGCAGAAATCTCAGTCATGTTTACTCTGAATTGAACAAAAAACATCATTTAGGCTCATTTTTGTTCAGACTTCTAATTATTTTGAGGTTCTGTTCATTATTGGGGGTTTTTGCTGCAACCTTCCTTTCTGAGAATATTTATTTCAGCTTTTATTTAACTGTACTGGGAAACATTTTAGTTGAACACTGATTTTGAGGCGATTTTCCATTCTTTTATTCAAATCTACGCCAAACCATTGTCAATCAGTGGTTCCATTAAAAATCCTAAATAGATTCCCCCGAATCACATTTCTCGTATGTCGTAACGGTGCAGGACTACGGAAATTTCAAATTTAAGATTATGCACGTGTCAGTAAATTCTCCATAACAATGAAAACTATCTCTTTTCCCCATTTCCGTTTTTGTTTGAATCCACAATTGCATTGCTCCCACTACAATTGAGTGTCTCAAGAGAAACTCTTAAAGGAAAGTTCAGCAACTGTTGCTATCTCTGGGAGACATGTCTCTTTTTCTCTAAATTGAACTATCTTTACCTTGTGATGGAGTGTCTTGACTAGCTCAAATAAGAATAATTCTGTGAAATCTGTAAAATCATCCTGCTTCGAACACTTCGCTCATCGTGAGGTTTACTTTAATCTGAATCACAAAAAAATATTTATAAAGTATATAAAGTTATAGCAGCCAGATATATAGACTTCAACAAAATGAGTTAAATTAACAGAGTTTTTCCATTTATTTACAATTAAAATTAAATTTACGGCATAGTATTTGTTTTTAATACACCAAAAAATTATTATTCCAGAGTTTTTGCAATTCCCTGGCAACCTGCTTTAAATTTCTGATGTTTTATGAGTAGGTTGACTAGCTAAAGTAAAAACCATCCTGTAGTGTCCGTAAAGTCACTTCAAGAATTGTTAAAATCTTGGTTTTTCCTGTCCCTTTTTAGGGCCCTTTGAAGAACGAATGTACAAAGGTTAAAGCTGTAGAGAAAAAGAAATTTAAATTGCAGAATTCTAAGTCATGTTTACTCTGAATTGAACAAAAAACGTCATTTAAGCTCATTTTTGTTCAGACTTCTAATTGTCTTGAGGTTCTGTTCATTATTGGGGGTTTTTGCTGCAACCTTCTTTTCTGAGAGTTTTTATTTCAGCTTTTAATTAACTGTATTGGGAAACATTTTAGTTGAACACTGATTTTGAGGCAATTTTCCATTCTTTTATTCAAATCTACGTCAAACCATTGTCAATCAGTGGTTCCATTAAAAATCCTAAATGGAGTCCCCCGAATCACATTTCTCGTATGTCGTAACGGTGCAGGACTACGGAAATTTCAAAATTATGATTATGCCCGTGTCAGTAAATTTTTCATAACAACGATAACTAACTTCTTTCCACAGTTCCGTTTTTGTTTGAATCCACAATTGCATTGTTTCCACTACAATTTAGTGTCTCAAGAGAATCTTTTAAAGGAAAGTTCAGCAACTGTTGCTATCTCTGGGAGACATGTCTCTTTTTCTCTATATTGAACTATCTTTACCTCGTGATGGAATGTCTTGACTAGCTCATAAAAAAATCATTCTGTGAAATCTGTAAAATCATCCTGCTTCGAGCACTTCGTTCATCGCGAGGTTTACTTAAACTGAATCACAAAAAAAATATTTATAAAGTATATATATTTATAGCAGTCAGATATATGGAGTTCTACAAAATGAGTCAAATTAACAGAGTTTTTTCAATTATTTACAGTTAAAATTAAATTTACGGCATAGTTTTTACTTTTAATACACCAGAAAAAAATTTATCCAGAGTTTTTGCAATTCCCTGTCAACCTGCTTTAATTTTCTGAGGTTTTATGAGTAGGTTGAAGAGCAAAAGTAAAAACCATCCTGTAGTGTCCGTAAAGTCACTTCAAGAATTGTTAAATTCTTGGTTTCTCCTGTCCGTTTTTAGGGCCCTTTAAAGAACGAATGTACAAAGGTTAAAGCTGTCGAGAAAAAGGAATTTTAATTGCAGAATTCTAATTCATGTTTACTCTGAATTGAACAAAACATCATTTAAGCTCATTTTTGTTCAGACATCTAATTATTTTGAGGTTCCGTTCATTATTGGGAGTTTTTGCTGCAACCTTCCTTTCTGAGAATATTTATTTCAGCTTTTAATTAACTGTACTGGGAAACATTTTAGTTGAACACTGATTTTGAGGCGATTTTCCGTTCTTTTATTCAAATCTACGCCAAACCATTTTCAATCAGTGGTTCCTTTAAAAATCCTAAATAGAGTCCCCCGAATCACATTTCTTGTATGTCGTAACGGTGCAGGACTACGGAAATTTCAAATTTAAGATTATGCCCGTGTCAGTAAATTTTTCATAACAATGACAACTAACTTTTTTCCCCAGTTCCGTTTTTGTTTGAATCCACAATTGCATTGTTTACACTACAATTTAGTGTCTCAAGAGAATCTTTTAAAGGAAAGTTCAGCAACTGTTGCTATCTCTGGGAGACATGTCTCTTTTTCTCTATATTGAACTGTCTTTACCTCGTGATGGAATGTCTTGACTAGCTCAAATAAAAATTATTCTGTGAAATCTGTAAAATCATCCTGCTTCGAACACTTCGTTCATCGTGAGGTTTACTCAAAACTGAATCACAAAAAAAATATTTATAAAGTACATATATTTATAGCAGCCAGATATATGGACTTCTACAAAATGAGTCAAATTAACAGAGTTTTTTAAATTATTTACAGTTAAAATTAAATTTACGGCATAGTATTTACTTTTAATACACCAGAAAAAATTTTTTCCAGAGTTTTTGCAATTCCCTGTCAACCTACTTTGATTTTCTGAGGTTTTATGAGTAGGTTGACTAGCAAAAGTAAAAACCATCCTGTAGTGTCCGTAAAGTCACTTCAAGAATTGTTAAATTCTTGGTTTCTCCTGTCCCTTTTTAGGGCCCTTTAAAGAACGAATGTACAAAGGTTAAAGCTGTAGAGAAAAACGAATTTTAATTGCAGACTTCTAAGTCATGTTTACTCTGAATTGAACAAAAAACATCATTTAAGCTCATTTTTATTCAGAATTCTATTTATTTTGAGGTTCTGCTCATTAATGGGGGTTTTTGCTGTAACCTTCCTTTCTGAGAATATTTATTCCAGCTTTTAATTAACTGTACTGGGAAACATTTTAGTTGAACACTGATTTTGAGGCAATTTTCCATTCTATTAGTCAAATCTACGTCAAACCATTGTCAATCAGTGGTTCCATTAAAAATCCTAAATAGAGTCCCCCGAATCACATTTCTCGTATGTCGTAACGGTGCAGGATTACGTAAATTTCAAATTTAAGATTATGCCCGTGTCAGTAAATTTTTCATAACAACGATAACTAACTTCTTTCCACAGTTCCGTTTTTGTTTGAATCCACAATTGCATTGTTTCCACTACAATTGAGTGTCTCAAGAGAAACTCTTAAAGGAAAGCTCAGCAACTGTTGCTATCTCTGGGAGACATGTCTCCTTTTCTCTATGTTGAACTATCTTTACCTCGTGATGGAATGTCTTGACTAGCTCAAATAAGAATCATTCTGTGAAATCTGTAAAATCATCTTGCTTCGAACACTTCGTTCATCGTGAAGTTTACTTAAAACTGAATCACAAAAAAAATATTTATAAAGTATATATATTTTATAGCAGCCAGATATATGGACTTCTACAAAATAGGTCAAATTAACAGAGTTTTTTCAATTATTTACAGTTAAAATTAAATTTACGGCATAGCATTTACTTTTAATACACCAGAAAAAACTTTTTCCAGAGTTTTTGCAATTCCCTGTCAATGTGCTTTGACTTTCTGAGGTTTTATGAGTATGTTGACTAGCTAAAGTAAAAACCATCCTGTAGTGTCCGTAAAGTCACTTCAAGAATTGTTAAACTCTTGGTTTCTCCTGTCCATTTTTTAGGGCCCTTTAAAGAACGAATGCACAATGGTTAAAGCTGTATAGAAAAAGGAATTTTAATTGCAGACTTCTAAGTCATGTTTACTCTGAATTGAACAAAAAACATCATTTAAGCTCATTTTTGTTCAGAATTCTATTTATTTTGAGGTTCTGTTCATTAATGGGGGTTTTTGCTTTAATCTTCCTTTCTGAGAAAATTTATTCCAGCTTTTAATTAACTGTACTGGGAAACATTTTAGTTGAACACTGATTTTGAGGCGATTTTCCATTCTTTTATTCAAATCTATGTCAAACCATTGTCAATCAGTGGTTCCATTAAAAATACTTAATAGAGTCTCCCGAATCACATTTCTCGTATGTCGTAACGGTGCAGGACTACGGAAATTTCAAATTTAAGATTATGCCCGTGTCAGTAAATTTTTCATAACAATGACAACTAACTTTTTTCCCATTTTCGTTTTTGTTTGAATCCACAATTGCCTTGTTTCCACTACAATTGAGTGTCTCAAGAGAAACTTTTAAAGGAAAGTTTAGCAATTGTTGCTATCTCTGGGAGACATGCCTCTTTTTCTCTATGTTGAACTATCTTTACCTCGTGATGGAGTGTCTTGACTAGCTCAAATAAGAATCATTCTGTGAAATCTGTAAAATCATCCTGCTTCGAACACTTCGTTCATCGTGAGGTTTACATAAAACTGAATCACAAAAAAATATTTATAAAGTATATATATTTTATAGCAGCCAGATATATGGACTTCTAAAAAATGAGTCAAATTAACAGAGTTTCTTCATTTATTTACACTTAAAATTAAATTTACGGCATAGTATTTACTTTTAATACACCAGAAAAAATTTTATTCCAGAGTTTTTGCAATTCCTTGTCAACCTGCTTTTATTTTCTGAGGTTTTATGAGTAGGTTGACTAGCTAAAGTAAAAACCATCCTCTAGTGTCCGTAAAGTCACTTCAAGAATTGTAAAATTCTTGGTTCCTCCTGTCCTTTTTAGGGCCCTTTAGAGAACGAATAGACAAGGGTGAAAGCTCCAGAGAAAAAGAATTTTAAATTGCAGAATTCTAAGTCATGTTTACTCTGAATTGAACAAAAAACATCATTTAAGCTCATTTTTGTTCAGATTTCTAATCATTTTGAGGTTCTGTTCATTATTGGGAGTTTTTGCTGTAACCTTCCCTCTGAGAATACTTAATCCAGCTTTCAATTAATTGTACTGTAAAAATCTTAGTTAAGTATCGATTTTGAGGCGATTTTCCATTTGTTAATTTAAATCTACGTCAAACGATTGACAATCGTTGGCTCCATTGAAAACACTAAGTAGAGTCCCCGAATCACTTTTCTCGTATGTCGTAATGGTACAGGACTACGGAAATATCAATTTTCAGATTATGCTGGTATCAGTAAATTTTTCATAAAAATGACAATTAAATTTCACTCCTCGTTTACGTTTTTGTTTGAATCCACAAACGCATTGTTTCCACTACAATTGAGTGTCTCAAGAGAAACTCTTAAAGGAAAGTTCAGCAACTGTTGCTATCTCTGGGAGACATGTCTCTTTTTCTCTATGTTGAACTATTTTCACCTCGTGATGGAGTGTCTTGACTAGCTCAAATAAGAATCATTCTGTGAAATCTGTAAAGTCATCCTGCTTCGAACACTTCGTTCATCGTGAGGTTCACTTAAAACTGAATCACAAAAAAAATATTTATAAAGTATATATATTTTATAGCAGCCAGATATATGGACTTCTCCAAAATGAGTTAAATTAACAGAATTTTTCATTTATTTACAGTTAAAATTAGGTTTACGGCATAGTATTTACTTTTAATACACCAGAAAAAATTTTTTCCAGAGTTTTTGCAATTCCCTGTCAACCTGCTTTGATTTTCTGATGTTTTATGAGTAGGTTGACTAGCTAAAGTAAAAACCATCCTGTAGTGTCTGTGAAACCACTTCAAGAATTGTTAATTTCTTGGTTTCTCCTGTCCCTTTTTAGGGCCATTCAGAGAACGAATGGACAAGGGTTAAAATTGCAGAGAAAAACGAATTTTTTTCGCAGAATTCTAAGTCATGTTTACTCTGAAAAGAACAAAAAACATAATTTAAGCTCATTTTTTGTTCATACTTCTAATCATTTTGAGGTTCTGATCATTATCGGGGGTTTTTGCTGTAACCTTCTCTTCTGAAAAAATTTAATCCAGCTTTTAATTAATTGTACTGGGAAACCTCTTAGTTGAATACTGATTTTGAGGCGATTTCCCTTTTTTATTCAAATCTACATCAAACGATTGTCAATCACTGGTTCCATTGAAAACCCAAAGTAGAGTCGCTCGAATCCCATTTCTCTTATGTCGTAAGGGTGCAGGACTACGGAAATTAAAGATTATGCCAGTATCATAAGATTTTTGATAACAAAGACAAATATATTTCACTCCTCGTTTACGTCGATGTTTAAATCCTCGAACGCATTGTTTCCACTACAATTGAGTGTCTCAAGAGAAAACTCTTAGAAGAAAGCTCAGTAACTGTTGCTATCTGTGGGAGACATGTCTCCTTTTCTCTATATTGAACGATCTTTACGGCGTGATGGAGTGAGTTGACTAGATCAAATAAAACAACCATCCTGTGAAATCTGTATTATAATTTCGGAAACTTTTAAGTTCTTTTTTTCCTAGCCCTTTTAAAGGGCTCTTTAGAGAGCGAACTGACAATTGTTAGAGCTGCAGAGAAAAAGGAAAAGTCAAAAAGTATTTTGATGAAAAATAATTGATTTCAAACATTGCCTTCATCGTCAGAGTTACTTAGAAACCGTTCACAACAAAATTAATTTTTTGAAACAATTTTTTCAAATTTTTTAGAGTTGAAGTTGCATTCGAAATATTTTTTTTTCACATTTAGTACCACAAAAAATTGAAATCTTTTTTCAAAATTCGAAAATCGAAATTCCGGGTTTTCTTGTTTTGAATTAACATGCTCCAGAATAATTTTAACGTCAATAGTTTTAACTTTAAAAGTCATTTTTTTGCATTTGAAACAATACTTCAATGTAAATTCCATGGACGGAACTCGTCGCGCGTATTTAGTTGCGATTTCAATTTTCAGAAATAAATCATTTCAATTTTCATTGTTTTCAAAACCCGTGACATGCATCAAAACCCATGACATGTACCATTCAATATTATGAGCTGTACCACAACGAGGTGTTGTCCCAAGGTGAATCTTTATTTTCAAGTTCCTAAATTCTCGTGGTAACAATGTTGGTTGGTTTGACAAACATGGATGAAATTGCATCCATTACTTGTAACTCCGTATACAATTTGCAATTTCAAATTTATATCGCAAGTTGATATTAGAGGGACAAACAGGAGAACTATGAAAAAGGATATGGATAAAATCAGTCAATTTGTGAAAACAGATGATTCATATTCATTTTACAGAAACACGTAGGACAAGTTAAAAATTAATTTAGGTTTCTAAAATAAAATTTTTCGAACTGTACCTTTCTTGTCATATTTAAAGTATTCGACAAAAGACTAAATGAAAAATTCAAAATGTGTTTACCTTTGTGTGATAACACGAATTAAGCAGTTCTAAATATTAAAAAGAACATAAACACAATTTTTAGCGTATTTACAATTTCATATTTACATCTGGAATCATTGTCTTTAACCTTTTCCCTATTCAAATTTTTTCATTTTCTGTCATGTGTCGTTTCTAGGATTATTCACAAAATTTTCCAAATTTAAGCATCGCACTTGTGGTGGTTTAGCAAAATTGGTCTTGATTTGCACAAAACAAATTTCTCAAAATAATTCAATCAAAATTTGAACTAATTTTTTACCTTCAGTTCCTGCCACCGGTTTTCCTCCCGTATGTTTAACCATGGCTGAACGTTCTGATGCTACCAAAATTGTGAAACTTGTTTTGGTCTGGATGTAAAAATACTTTTCAATTCAAAATCAAATTGACTCTTAAAAAATGTTTCGACCATTGCATTCATTGTCAGGTTTACTTGAATTTGATTCACATTACATTAAATTAAAATTATATAAAAGTATACATAATTTTCATGATTTAGATCTACGACTTGCAAAAAAAACCTACAAAATTAACTTACTCACAGTTAAAATTACATTTACAACAATTTATGTACATTTAATACAACAAAAAATAAATTCTTTATTTCAGAGTTTTTTTTATTTCAGGAGTTGTTTTTACCCACATTCGTATCTGTTGGTATACAGAATAGGTCGGCAAACCATTGAAATAACAAGTACCGGAGTAAGTTTTGAATTTCAAAAGTCACTTTTGTTGCATCTGAACTAATACTTCAATGTCACTTCCCGCGAAATTTAGTTGGACGTATTTAGGTCCAGTTTTAAATTTTGCGATGTAGATAACTTCAATTGTCATTAGTTGTCAGCCCTGCAACTTGCATCGAGGCTGTCTCATTCATTAATATACCCTAGAACACAACAATCAATGTGGTGTTGTCCAATATGGGAATTTTTATTTTGAAGTTGAGAATTTCTAGTGGTAACACGTCGGTTGTTTTGGCCAAAATGGATGGAACAGCATCTATCACAGGTAATTTTTTGTACCACATGCGATTTCAAATTTCAATCAAAAGATGATTTGAGGGTGGGCAAGCAAAATCTTAATTTTATCCTTGTGAAAAACATTTGAATGGCACAAAAACTTTCCAGTCTATCGGCAAAAATTTGGGTGATGTTTATTCAGAGTGATGTTCACTCAGACTGATATTTATTTTTGTTCACATTTTTAATTCTTTCGAAATTTTGTTCATTGCCGGAGGGTTCTGGTTGCGTTGTGAATCTTAAGAAAATTCCGTTGAAACACAGTTTTTCTATGTCGTAATGGTGCAGAGCTACGGAAAATTAGGATTAGGACAGTGTCAGCAGAATAATGATAACAATAACAACCAAATTTCTCTCCTCGTCTACGTCTATATTCAAATCCAGCAATGCACGGTTTCCACAACATTTGAGTATCTCAAGATTAAATTTTTAAAACAAAATTCCAGGAAAGGTTCTTCCTCTGGGATAAATTTTGTGAATTTTAAATGATAAATAAAAAGGGAATTTTGTTGCATTTGAACTAATATTTCAATGTCATTTCCCGTCCTTGGTACTCGTAGCGCGTACTTAGCTGCAATTTTAACTTTCCGATATAGATCTTTTCAATTGCCTTCACTTTTCGACCCCGTGAAATGCATTGACAGTGTCTCATTCAATATTATCCGCCGTAACACAACATTCAACGAGTTGTTGTTTCACAAAAACTCCGTTGAAACTCCGAAATGCTAGTGGTAACATGTTGCTTGGTTTGGCCAACATAGATGGAATTGCATCCATTACAACAAACTCATTATACAACATGCAATTTCAAATTTCCATCAAAAACTGATCTTAGAGGGACAATCAACCGAACTATGGAAAGAAAATAGGTCGAGTGCATGGAGAGTGCTCCATGGAGGCAAAGTAAAGATGTAGAAAAAACTATTCAGTCAATTAAAATTTAAATTTTGTCTCCAAAACGAACGTTTTCGAAATTTACCTTCCTTGTCACGTTTAGACTGGTTCACAAAAGGTTAAAAGATAAGTTCCAAACATTTCTACATTTGTCAGAGAACACAACTCAAACAGTTCTACAAAATTTGAAAATTTTGCAAAAACAATTTTATCAGCCTATTTACAAGTTCATTTCGTAATCTGTAATCATTTTTTTAAAAACTTTCCTACCCCTGTGTTTTTCGATTTATGTCACATGTTTTTTTTGTTAATTCGGAAAATTTGTAGGATTGGCAATTTTTGTCTTGATTTGCACAAAACTTTTGTTTCCTATAATTCAGTCAAAATGTTAGTTCGAACTAATATCTCAGCTTCCCGCTCCCACTTTTTCTCGCGTGTGTTTAACCCCAGCTTTAACATGCTAGTGCTGCAAGAAACCGTGAAACCTTTTTCATCCTGATGTAACTGATTGCGTAGAAAAACACAGATCTTATTTATTGGCAATCCTGGTATCCACTGTTTATGGTTTCTCATAAGTAGGGATTTTTTTTTCCTGTACAGGAGAGGAATTACGGAGAAGTAACCTTCTCAACTTCGAATGTTTTTTATCGTAATTCAGCCTCCAGTTAGAAATGTGGTGTTTGATCGGATCCCGTATGATTCTGGGGAAACTCTCTGCAAGCGTATTACATTGAATATCCCTCTGCTGAAACAAGGCTCAAAAGAGTCCTTAGCTTTGATACTTAGTGTAGCGTAATCATTAGTAGCGCTTTTTTGTTGCAAGGTGCTCATTTTAAAAGCCTGAAGGAAAAGTTCTTATTCGAAATCATCGCAAACCTTGCTAAACCAGTTGCCAATCCTTGAAAGTCTTTGTGTCTGATACGCATGCATCTGCTTTTGGGCAACAAAGTGTTTGTGCTACAAAAAAACTCTCAAAATGCTCATAATGAGTACATTTTTACGGGATCCCACCAATATCTGTGGGCAATTCCATCACTGAACTCTCTTTTGGATAGATCAAAATGATATCTTTTCAACGCTAAGGAACCATGCTACGGCAGCTTGATTCTTCTTTTTCCATTGTCGAATCTAGAGAATGGGCCCGATCAATGAAGATATCTATAGACACCAAAATTTTGGGCCAGCTTGACGCTGATTTTGTTTTCACTTTTTCTGAAATCTTTTCTACTGATGAAGTTTTGCATCCACAGCGTTGTGAATCAATACAAATCAGACATCCGACTACATAACAACCCTCGACCAATTATCAATCTGAATAACAATGCTGACGACCAATTTTCCGAACATTGATATTTTTCGCCATGTGTTTTTGTTGTTTTTAGGGCTGCGTCAATGAAATGACAGTTGCTTGTAGATCAAAAAGGCCTATGGACAGTAACCTCTACCACATTTTTTTTTATGCTGGAGTGCAGCTCAGGTATGAAAATTTATAATGTTGCAATGTTTTTTTGCTTCTAATACCATTTACAAGACACTTCTCTTTGTTCATCAACAAGAACTGCCAAATCCAGGAAAACTATTACAAGTTTTCATCAATTTTTTTCATTGTGAAATTCAAGTTTTTATGCAAATTGTTTCTAGTTGATGAAAATTATGTCATCTACACATCTTTCAAGTAGTTTTCGTTTTCTAACTTTTGGTTATCAGTAAGTGAGCTTTCACATTCAAAAATTTCCAAACAACATCTCATATTTGTTCGTTTTTACATTTTTTTATACTATGACCTATTATTTCATACCAGATCCCACTTTATTCTCACTTTTCGGCCTTGCTTTTCCAACCCACTATTCTATGACGGATGGGACTTTTTTGTTGAGATGTTTTTGATTCTCCCAAGCTCATCTCGTTTTCAGTATTAATTTTTTCTTAAAAAATTTTCATCCAAATGTTGTCCGAGATAACTGCCAGGAATGACTCCATTGCCAAACCGTCTCCTTGACATTACCGGTTACTATTCAACATAAAGTAAACAATTCTGATCGATACTTTGAGTAGGAGCTTGGAGATCGCTGAACTTGGAGTTCTGTTCAAGATCGCTGAGCTTGGAGTTTTGAAGTTCTTTCTGAGTTTCTACTGTTTTAGTAACTTTTCGGAACAATTCAATTTTTTGATTCGCAAGATTCTAATTTTCAAATTGAGCTACATGGCAACTGTTGACTAATATTTCAATGTAAAAAGAGGTGATTTAAAACCAATTTGTAGAAACATTTAAGAAAATTGCCGCACTTCCTCTGAAAAATATTTTGATTGACGCTTCTACTAATGGGCGTCGGCGCAGGGAGCGTCAATTAAAAAAAGACCCTGCCCTAAAAAGTTAGTCTGTCATAACGAGGGCAGCAAGTTGTCTTATGTTTATTTATGAAACCTGACAGTAGTCATACGTTAAAGCATCAGATCCAAAAGACAGCGAAATTAAAGCATCAGAATTATTGTCAAAATAGATAACAAAAATGGCAGCCAAAAAATAATGTGCAGTGAACTTGAATCAGCTTTAGGAAGTGATGCAAGAAAACTTTTACGACAACAAACTCCCTTCCTGTACAAGGCTTTCTATTAACGCTTCCACTGCAAGCGCTGGAACATGGAGCGCAAGGCACGGAGGCACAGTATGGTGCTACACAACAGCGCAAAATTTCTTTGAAACATTTTGTACGTGATCACGTCCGATGACTATTCTTTCTTGTTGCTGATCCTGAAAGACAGTGTCTGTATGGTTTTTGGTGCTGACGGACCAGCTCGTTCTGTACATAAGAAAACTAACGCACAGAAGACAGTTTTTTGGTTTCGATTATCATTTGCTCAATTTTCAACTTTTTGATATAAATGTGATAGTTTTATGAATCTGGTACGCTTCTTCGTCAACTTTTATCATATGGATTAAACGATTTCACATCATAGAAAGATCTGCTGGAATGTTAATTGAAGAAACCATTAGCGTTGCTACCTATTCGAGCGTCGTCATCAGTAGTGGTATTTCTGTTTGCGAAGTTTTCACGGGGTTCTACTTCAACATTTTTGCAGATATCATTCAGCAGGTTGGCGGGCAAAAGGGTCGCAGATGCGTATAGCCACCTTTTCGATAATGAATAGCATGCTTTAACTTGAAAACTTCTTTCATATGCGAATGTTGATTGCAGTTTTGCGGTATTCCATCCATATCTAAGGGTAGTTCCATCTTTAAGCTCTCCCTTGGTTAGACCAAATTGATATCTTTTTAATGGAAGAGTGTTTAGCCAGTAGGATGATCCTTTTTTCATAGCCAAATCTAAAAAATAAGACGCATTCTCATTCATGAGATCTTTGATCGCCGATGTTTTTGCTTAAAATCTGTTCCCGTTTCTCTTTTCTAATTTTCTGGAAGAATTTTTCTTAACTCCCCTTTTAGGGCTTCTTCAATGAAATGCCAGTTGCTTGTAGATCAAAAAAACGATGGACAGTACCCTCTACTATATTTTTTTTTATGCTGGAGGGCAGCTCAGCTATGAAAAATAAGAACTGTTCCAGTGTTTTTTTTGCTTCCATTACCCTTTACAAGACACTTCTCTTTGTTCATCAGCAAGAACTGCCAAATCCAGGAAAATTATTACATGTTTTCATCAATTTTTTCATTGTGAAATTCAAGTTTTTATGCAAATTGTTTCCTAGTTGATGAAAATTATGTCATCTAGACATCTTTCAAATAGTTTTCGTTTCCTAACATTTGGTTATCAGTAAGTGAGCTTTCACATTCAAAAGTTTCCAAACAACATCTCATATTTTTTTCTTTTTTACATTTTGTTATACTTTGATCTATTATTTCATACCAGATCCCACTTTATTCTCACTTTTCGGCCTTGCTTTTCCAACGGATGGGACGGATGGGACGGACGGGAGGGATGGGACATTTTTGTTGATATGTTTTTGCTTCTCCCAAACTCATCTCGTTTTCAGTATTAATTTTTTCTTGAAAAATTTTCGTCCAAATATTGTCCGAGATAGCTGCCAGGAATGTCTCCATTGCCACACAGTCTCTTTGACATTACCGGTTACTATTCAACATAAAGTAAACAGTTCTGGCCGATACTTTGAGTAGGAGCTTAAAAGCCGATCTTTCAATATTGGCAGGGATGTAACCGGAGTAAAGACATCGTAAAACAACTTCCATGGATTCGGAGACGGCCACAATGGAGCATAAACTTTAGACATAACTGGCTGCCAAAATTTTCACATTGTTCTAAAATATTTTATCCTCAACATTATTATTTTCTAGGGCTTTATCAAATTTTCTGGGGTTTTTTCTAATGTTTTGACTGAAATAATTCGTTAATAAAGAACTAAGCCAGTTTAAAAATTTAGTGTACAATTGTTATTGCTCTATCTATCATCATCAGGTGAAATGCAACTTTAAAACTTTCTATTTTCAACTCAAACAAAAAAACCGTAATATAAGAGATTCTCGGAAATTTTGTATTTTTTTCTAAATTCATTTTTAATTTTCTGTTCAAAATCGCTCAACTTGGAGTTTTGAAGTTCTTACTCAGTTTCTACTGTTTTACTAACTTTTCGGAACAATTCATTTTTTTGCTTCGCAAAATTCTAACTTTCAAAATGAGCTACATGGCAACTGTTGACTAATATTTCAATGTAAAAAGAGGTGATTTAAAACCAATTTGTAGAAACATTTGAGAAAATTGTCGCACTTCCTCTAAAAAATATTTTGATTGACGCTTCTACTAATGGGCGTCGGCGCAGTGAGCGTCAATTAAAAAAAGACCCTGCCCTAAAAAGTTAGTCTGTCATAACGAGGGCAGCAATTCGTCTTATGTTTATTTATGAATCCTGACAGTAGTCATACGTTAAAGCATCAGATCCAAAAGACAGCGAAATTAAAGCATCAGAATTCTTGTCAAAATAGATAACAAAAGTGGCAGCCAAAAAATAATGTGTAGTAAACTTGAATCATGTTTAGGAAATGATGCAAAAAAACTTTTACGACAACAAACTCCCTTCCTATACAAGGGTTTCCATTAACGCTTCCACTGCAAGCGCTGGAGCATGGAGCGCAAGGCACGGAGGCACAGAATGGTGCTACACAACAGCCCAAAATTTCTTTAAAACATGTTGTACGTGATCACGTCCGATGACTATTCTTTTTGTCGCTGATCCTGAGAACCAGTCTCTGTATGGTTTTTGGTGTTGAGGGTTCAGCTTGTTCTGTACATAAGAAAACTAACGCACAGAAGGCAGTTTTTTTGGTTTCGATTATCGTTTGCTCAATTTTCAACTTTTTGATATAATTGTGATAGTTTTATGAATCTGGTACGCTTCTTGGTCAACTCTTATCATATGGATTAAACGATTGCACATCATAGAAAGATCTGCTGGAATGTTAATCGAAGAAACCATTAGCGTTGCTACCTATTCGAGCGTCGTCATCAGTAGTGGTACTTCTGTTTGCGAAGTTTTCACGAGGTTCTACTTCGACATTTTCGCAGATATCTATCAGCACGTTGGCGAGCAAAAGGGTCACAGATGCGTATGGCCACTTTTTCGACAATGAGAAGCAAGCTTTAACTTGAAAACTTCTCCACATGCGTATGTTCATTGCAAAATTGCGGTATTCCATCCATATCTAAGGGCAGTTCCATCTCTAAGCTCTCCCTTGGTTAAACCAAATTGATATCTTTTTAATGGAAGAGTGTTTAGCCAGTATGATGATCCTTTTTTCATAGCCAAATCTAAAGAATAAGACGCATTCTCATTGATGAGATCTTTGATCGCCGATGTTTTTGCTTAAAATCTGTTCCCGTTTTTCTTTTCTAATTTTCTGGAAGAATTTTTCTTAACTCTGCAACTACAGCCTTATAATGCCGTAACTTTCAACATATCCGGAAAAATCTTTCAATTTCTTTTTTCCTGTGTTCAGGCAGAAGAGTGATTAGGCCACCGTTTTAACCGGAAGAGAGGAGAACTTCCGGTTTTGGTCAATGTAAAAGGGATTTTTCAACATCGAGGCAATCAATTTTTGTCAATTTTTTCTTGGGCTTGCCTCGGCAGACTGTCCGACTTTGGAATAGTCCTAGCAATAAAAGTCAATTTATGTTGCAGTCGATTGTATACAATTTGTAGAAATTCTGAGCCGACATATTACCATATGACTTTTCTTTCGTTAATTAGTCGCAGCATTTATTAGAGCCATTAACAGAACCCAGAGCACAATGACCTTGAATCACATTAACATCCAGTCCCGAAAAATTTCTTTCCGCCATCTGAACAAACTCTAGTTTTGGAATGAGTCCCATTATAGCCAAATGCACTACCATATTCATTGAGTTTATCTAGCACGAATCGTATTGATTTAAGGCTACAAGCCACAATACCGTCATCTGCGTGCCGTTTATGAGTCAGATTTTGATCTTCAAACATGTCAATGAGAGGAAAAATAGCCAGTCGGTTCATTGCCATGGCTATTGGATCTTCTTGTATTGTTCCATCTTGAGATTTGATTACTCTTCTATCATTGAAAAGTTCTGATTGCTCTTATAAGTTTTTCTGACTGATGTATAAATTGAAGGACAGAGTTTTTTAAAAATTTTTATAGCCAGATCTCTATTCTAGCTATCAAACGCTTTTCTGGTATCAGTCAGAAAAATTGCTTCAAAATACGGTCCTCGAATAACTTCGGCGGGTTGCATGAATAGCATGTTCGATGCCACTGATTTTTCCAAGGCCCATCTGCACGTTTTCCCCAAATAGTTGAAGATCCCGTTTGACATACTTCGTTATACTCCTACATTTAAAGAGTCTTAAGATCTCGCCAATGTCAATTGGTGAAATCTCTGGCATTTATTGAGTGACATCAGACAACAAGCGTTATAAGAACTCAAGAAGTTTTGTTATTCGCCGGCTGCTCTGACTGTAAATTTGGACAATGTTTTTCAGAGACTGTTTGAAGAGGATTTTTACGACGAAAAGTATTGTCATTATTCCGTTGCATCAGAATCAGATGGGCCATGGCTGCCGTTTGTATTAATTGCGATCTTTGAGGGCCAATTTTTCTCAAAACCAGAAAGAATAAACGATGAATCCCAGTTTTTCAGATCAGTTAATACGTATTCTGAATCAGCTCTTTAAATACATGCGCGGCGTTTTGCTTGTACAAGATTGAGTACGGTGCAATTTGCTTTTTATAACCATTTTATCGGATGTTAATAGCAAACCGCGCCTTGCAAGGTCTGAAAGACATCTCGTAGCATTCGAAATCTTACCAAGTTTGTCAAATGTTTCGAAATTATCCACTTCTCGATTTTCATTCAATTTCTCTAAACGCTCGTGAAGTTCCTTTGCCTCAACGAACACTTAGTCGAATTTGCACCTGATCCACAGATCGAGATTTCTAGATAACGTTTTTGTTATTGAAGCATTGGCTTCTTTCTTATGCAATGCGAGAAGTAAATGCGGTGTTATCATTCTGCAAATCGTCGGCAATTTTCAGGCTTCCTTTTTACTATTTGCAAAGAGGATTGTTTTCCAGTTTGTCTGGTGGTCGTTATGAATTAAAAAGGCACTGCATTTAATGAACAAATATGTGCCACAACCCTAGC
>NC_134473.1:9004262-9069481 GCF_964194025.1 Convolutriloba macropyga | reverse complement strand
CCTCCTGGCTCGGCGACAGACCTCAGAGAGCACACAGACAATGCCTTTAATCTAATGAGTTTAAGATTGACCAATGAGATCAAGGGAAATCTTCGCTTCGGCTTATAAGTCTCAGATTATGGCGCTACGATCTGAAGCCATTCATTCAGCTATACTAGCATCGTCCTCGAAGACAAAATGCAGCCACCCACTACGCTACCATTTAATTGGGTTAATCACTACAGTTAGACTATTTACGTAGGCTAAAACAAATATTTACCTTTGAATAAAAGTTATCTCTGATTTCTAAAACAAACGTTTTTGAACTTTGCCGTCATTGTTTTCACAAACTGGTTATGCTGAAACAATTCTAGAAATAAAAAAGAAAGTGTTTTCGAAATTTTTTTCTTACAAAACGCATTTTTTAACCTATTCACAACTTCATGTTCACATCTGTAATCATTTTCCTTAAAATTCTCCTATGCCGGTTTTTTTTTCAATATTTGTCATGTGTTTTTCTGGGATAAAACTTAGAAAATTTCCTAATTATAGGTATTCCAGTTTTGATGGTTTGGAAAACATCTTTTTTATTTTAGAAAAATCAATATCTTGACTATAATTCAGCCAAAATGTTAAATTGAACTTGTTTTTCAGCTTGAGTTACCGCGTCTGGTATTCCTCGAGTTTGTTTAGCCATAGGTTTAATTTTTTGATGCTACAAAAAACCTTGAAACTTATTTTCATCCGCTTTTTAAAAAGAAAATTTAATAAAAACAAAATTGCGAATTAAAAAATAAATAGATTTAAAAAATAATGGCTTCGAACACTCCGTTTACCGTCAGGATTACTTAAAACTGATTCACAATAAAATAAAATTTTTTATAAATATATATACTTTATAGCAGCCAGATATATGGACTTCTACTAAATGAGTTAAATTAAGAAAACTCTTTGAAATTATTTACAGTTTAAATTACACTTACGGCGTAATATTTACTTTCAATACACCAAAAAAATACCAATCCAGCGTGCTATGATTTTCCGAGGTTTTATGGGTAGGTTGACTAGCTAAAGTAAAAACCATCCTGTAGTGTCTGTAAAATCACTTCAAGAATTGTTAAATTCTTGGTTCCTCCGGTCTTTTGTAGGGCCCTTTAGAGAACGAATGGACAAGGGTTAAAGCTGCAGAGAAAAAGAAATTTAAATGGCAGAACTCTAAGTCAATTTTACTCTGAATCGAACAAAAAAATAAGCTCATTTTTGTTCCGACTTCTAATTGTTTTGAGGTTTTGTTCATTCTCGGGGGTTTTTGCTGTAACTTCCTCTTCTGAGAATATTTATTCCAGCTTTTAATTAATTGTACTGGAAAACCTCTTAGTTGAATACTGATTTTGAGGCCATTTCCCATTTTTATTCAAATCTGCATCAAACGATTGTCAATCAGTGGTTCCGTTAAAAATCTTAAATAGAGTCCCCCGAATCACATTTCTCGTATGTTTTAACGGTGCAGGACTACGGAAATTTCAAACTTAAGATTTTGCCTGTGTCAGTAATTTTTTCATAACAATGACAACTAAATTTTACTCCTCGTTTCCGTTTTCGTTTGAATCCACAAACGCATTGTTTCCACTACAATTGAGTGTCTCAAGAGAAACTCTTAAAGGAAAGTTCAGGAACTGTTGCCATCTATGGGAGACATGTCTCTTTTTCTCTATATTGAACTATCTTTACCGCGCGATGGAGTGACTTGACTAGCTCAAATAAGAATAATTCTGTGAAATCTGTAAAATCATCCTGCTTCGAACACTTTGCTTATCGTGAGGTTTACTTAAACCTGCATCACAGAAAAATATTTATAAAGTATATAAACTTTATAGCAGCCAGATATATGGACATCAACAAAATGAGTTAAATTAACAGAATTTTTTCATTTATTTACAATTAAAATTAAATTTACGGCATAGTATTTATTATTAAAACACCAAAAAATTATTATTCCAGAGTTTTTGCAATTCCCTGGCAACCTGCTTTGATTTTCTGATGTTTTATGAGTAGGTTGACTAGCTAAAGTAAAAACCATCCTGTAGTGTCTGTAAGGTCACTTCAAGAATTGTTAAATTCTTAGTTTCTCCTGTCCCTTTTTAGGGCCCTTTAAAGAACGAATGTTCAAAGGTTAAAGCTGTAGAGAAAACGAAATTTAAATTGCAGAATTCTAAGTCATGTTTACTCTGAATTGAACAAAAAACATCATTTAAGCTCATTTTTGTTCAGACTTCTAATTATTTTGAGGTTCTGTTCATTATTGGGGGATTTTGGTGCAACCTTCTTTTCTGAGAATATTTATTTCAGCTTTCAATTAACTGTACTGGGAAACATTTTAATTGAACACTGATTTTGAGGCGATTTTCCATTCTTTTATTCAAATCTACGCCAAACCATTGTCAATCAATGGTTCCATTAAAAATCCTAAATAGTCTCCCCCGAATCACATTTCTCGTATGTCGTAACGGTGCAAGACTACGGAAATTTCAAATTTAAGATTATGCACGTGTCAGTAAATTTTTCATAACAATGAAAACTAACTTTTTTCCCCATTTCCGTTTTTGTTTGAATCCACAATTGCATTGTTTCCTCTACAATTGAGTGTCTCAAGAGAAATTCTTAAAGGAAAGTTCAGCAACTGTTGCTATCTCTGGGAGACATGTCTCTTTTTCTCTAAATTGAACGATCTTTACCGCGTGATGGAGTGACTTGACTAGCTCAAATAAGAACAATTCTGTGAAATCTGTAAAATCATCCTGCTTCGAACACTTCGCTCATCGTGAGGTTTACTTAAAACTGAATCACAAATAAATGTTTATAAAGTATATAAACTTTATAGCAGCTAGATATATGGACTACAACAAAATGAGTTAAATTAACAGAATTTTTCCATTAATTTACAATTAAAATTAAATTTACGGCATAGTATTTATTTTTAATACACCAAAAAATTATTATTCCAGAGTTTTTGCAATTCCCTGGCAACCTGCTTTGGTTTTCTGATGTTTTATGAGTAGGTTGACTAGCTAAATTAAAAACCATCCTGTAGTGTCCGTTATTTCACTTCAAGAACTGTTAAATTCTTGGTTTTTCCTGTCCCTTTTTAGGGCCCTTTAAAGAACGAATGTACAAAGGTTAAAGCTGTAGAGAAAAAGGAATTTTAATTGCAGAATTTTAAGTCATGTTTACTCTGAATTGAACAAAAAACATCATTTAAGCTCAATTTTGTTCAGACTTCTAATTATTTTGAGGTTCTGTTCATTATTGGGGGTTTTTGCTGCAACCTTCCTTTCTGAGAATATTTATTCCAGCTTTTAGTTAACTGTACTGGGAAACGTTTTAGTTGAACACTGATTTTGAGGCGATTTTCCATTCTTTTATTCAAATCTACGTTAAACCATTGTCAATCAGTGGTTCCATTAAAAATCCTAAATAGAGTCCCCCGAATCACATTTCTCATATGTCGTAACGGTGCAGGACTACGGAAATTTCAAATTTAAGATTATGCCCGTGTCAGTAAATTTTTCATAACAATGACAACTAACTTTTTCCCCCATTTCCGTTTTTGTTTGAATCCACAATTGCATTGTTTCCACTACAATTGAGTGTCTTAAAGGAAAGTTCAGCAACTGTTGCTATCTCTGGGAGACATGTCTCTTTTTCTCTATATTGAACTGTCTTTACCTCGTGATGGAATGTCTTGGCTAGCTCAAATAAGAATCATTCTGTGAAATCTGTAAAATCATCCTGCTTCGAACACTTCGTTCATCGTGAGGTTTACTTAAAACTGAATCACAAAAAAATATTTATAAAGTATGTATATTTATAGCAGCCAGATATATGGACTTCTACAAAGTGAGTCAAATTAACAGAGTTTTTTCAATTATTTACAGTTAAAATTAAATTTACGGCATAGTATTTACTTTTAGTACACCAGAGAAAAATTTTTCCAGATTTTTTGCAATTCCCTGTCAACCTGCTTTGATTTTTTGAGGTTTTATGAGTAGATTGACTAGCTAAAGTAAAAACCATCCTGTAGTGGCCATAAAGTCACTTCAAGAATTGTAAAATTCTTGGTTTCTCCTATCCCTTTTTAGGGCCCTTTAAAGAACGAATGTACAAAGGTTATACCTGTAGAGAAAAAGGAATTTTAATTGCAGAATTCTAAGTCATGTTTACTCTGAATTGAACAAAAAACATCATTTAAGCTCATTTTTGTTCAGACTTCTAATTATTTTGAGGTTCTGCTCATTATTGGGGTTTTTGCTGTAACCTTCCTTTCTGATAATATTTATTCCAGCTTTTAATTAACTGAACTGGAAAACGTTTTAGTTGAATACTGATTTTGAGTCGATTTTCCATTCTTTTATTCAAATCTACGTCAAACCATTGTCAATCAGTGGTTCCATTAAAAATCCTAAAAAGGGTCCCCCGAATCACATTTCTCGTATGTCGTAACGGTGCAGGATTACGGAAATTTCAATTTTAAGATTATGCCCGTGTCAGTAAATTTTTCATAACAAAGACAACTAACTTTTTTCCCCATTTCTGTTTTTGTTTGAATCCACAATTGCATTGTTTCCACTACAATTGATTGTCTCAAGAGTAACTTTTAAAGGAAAGTTCAGCAACTGTTGCTATCTCTGGGAGACATGCCTCTTTTTCTCTATATTGAACAATCTTTACCTCGTGATGGAGTGTCTTGACTAGCTCAAATAAGAATCATTCTGTGAAATCTGTAAAATCATCCTGCTTCGAACACTTCGTTCATCGTGAGGTTTACTTGAAACTGAATCACAAAAAAATATTTAGAAGGTATATATATTTTATAGCAGCCAGATATATGGAATTCTACAAAATGAGTCAAATTAACAGAGTTATTTCATTTATTTACAGTTGAAATTAAATTTACGGCATAGTATTTACTTTTAATACACCAGAAAAAATTTTTTCCAGAGTTTTTGCAATTCCCTGTCAACCTGCTTCGATTTTCTGAGGTTTTATGAGTAGATTGACTAGCTAAAGTAAAAACCATCCTGTAGTGTCCGTAAAGTCACTTCAAGAATTGTTAAATTCTTGGTTTCTCCTGTCCCTTTTTAGGGACTTTTAAAGAACGAATGTACAAAGGTTTAAGCTGTAGAGAAAAAGGAATTTTAATTGCAGAATTCTAAGTCATGTTTACTCTGAATTGAACAAAAAACATCATTTAAGCTCATTTTTGTTCAGACTTCTAATTATTTGAGGTTCTGTTCATTATTGGGGGTTTTTGCTGTAACCTTCCTTTCTTAGAATACTTATTACAGCTTTTAATTAACTGTACTGGGAAACATTTTAGTTGAACACTGATTTTGAGGTGATTTTCCATTCTTTTATTCAAATCTATGTCAAACCATTGTCAATCAGTGGTTTCATTAAAAATCCTAAATAGAGTCTCCCGAATCACATTTCTCGTATGTCGTAACGGTGCAGGACTACGGAAATTTCAAATTTAAGATTATGCCCGTGTCAGTAACTTTTTCATAGCAATGACAACAAACTTTTTTCCCCATTTCCCTTTTTGTTTGAATCCACAATTGCCTTGTTTCCACTACAATTGAGTGTCTCAAGAGAAACTCTTAAAGGAAAGTTCAGCAACTGTTGCTATTTCTGGGAGACATGTCTCTTTTTCTCTATGTTGAACTATCTTTACCTCGTGATGGAGTGTCTTGACTAGCTCAAATAAAAATCATTCTGTGAAATCTGTAAAATCATCCTGCTTCGAACACTTCGTTCATCGTGAAGTTTATTTAAAACTGAATCACAAACAAATATTCATAAAGTACATATATTTTATAGCAGCCAGATATATAGACTTCTACAAAATGGGTCAAATTAAGAGAGTTTTTTCAATTATTTACAGTTAAAATTAAATTTACGGCATAGTATTTACTTTTAATACACCAGAAAAAATTTTTTCCAGAGTTTTTGCAATTCCCTGTCAACCTGCTTTGATTTTCTGAGGTTTTATGAGTAGATTGACTAGCTAAAGTAAAAACCATCCTATATTGTCCGTAAAGTCACTTCAAGAATTGTTAAATTCTTGGTTTCTCCTGTCCCTTTTTAGGGCCTTTTAAAGAACGAATGTACAAAGGTTAAACCTGTAGAGAAAAAGGAATTTTAATTGCAGAATTCTAAGTCATGTTTACTCTGAATTGAACAAAAAACATCATTTAAGCTCATTTTTGTTCAGACTTCTATTTATTTTGAGGTTCTGCTCATTATTGGGGGTTTTTGCTGTAACCTTCCTTTCTGATAATATTTATTCCAGCTTTTAATTAACTGAACTGGGAAACGTTTTAGTTGAATACTGATTTTGAGTCGATTTTCCATTCTTTTATTCAAATCTACGTCAAACCATTGTCAATCAGTGGTTCCATTAAAAATCCTAAAAAGAGTCCCCCGAATCACATTTCTCGTTTGTCGTAACGGTGCAGGATTACGGAAATTTCAATTTTAAGATTATGCCCGTGTCAGTAAATTTTTCATAACAAAGACAACTAACTTTTTTCCCCATTTCTGTTTTTGTTTGAATCCACAATTGCATTGTTTCCACTACAATTGATTGTCTCAAGAGTAACTTTTAAAGGAAAGTTCAGCAACAATTGCTATCTCTGGGAGAGATGCCTCTTTTTCTCTATATTGAACAATCTTTAACTCGTGATGGAGTGTCTTGACTAGCTCAAATAAAAATCATCCTGTGAAATCTGTAAAATCATCCTGCATCGAGCACTCCGTTCATCGTCAGGTTTATTTAAAACTGATTCACAAAAGAAAATATTTATAAAGTATATATGCTTTATAGCAGCCAGATATATGGACTTCTACAAAATGAGTTAAATTAAAAGAATTTTTCATTTATTTACAGTTAAAATTAAATTTACGGCATAGTATTTACTTTTAATACACCAGAAAAAATTTTATTCCAGAGTTTTTGCAGTTCCCTGTCAACCTGCTTTGATTTTCTGAGGTTTTATGAGTAGGTTGACTAGCTAAATAAAAACCATCCTGTAGTGTCCGTAAAGTTACTTCAAGAATTGTTAAACCGTTGGTTCCTCCTGTCCTTTTTAGGGCCCTTTAGAGAACCAATGGACAAGGGTTAAAGCTGCAGAGAAAAAAAACTTAAATTGCAGAATTCTAAGTCATGTTTACTCTGAAATGAACAAAAAACATATTTTAAGCTCATTTTTTGTTCTTACATCTAATCATTTTGAGGTTCTGATTATTATCGGGGTTTTTGCAGTAACCTTCTGTTCTGAAAATATTTAATCCAGCTTTTAATTAATTGTACTGGGAAACCTCTTAGTTGAATACTGATTTTGAGGCGATTTCCCTTTTTTATTCAAATCTACATCAAACCATTTTCAATCACTGGTTCCATTGAAAATCCAAAGTAGAGTCCCTGGAATCCCTTTTCTCTTATGTCGTAAGGGTGCAGGACTACGGAAATTAAAGAATATGCCGGTATCATAAGGTTTTTTGATAACAAAGACAAATATATTTCACTCCTCGTTTACGTCGATGTTTGAATCCTCGAACGCATTGTTTCCACTACAATTGAGTGTCTCAAGAGAAAACTCTTAGAAGAAAGTTCAGTAACTGTTGCTATCTTTGGGAGACATGTCTCCTTTTCTCTATATTGAGCGATCTTTACGGCGTGATGGAGTGAGTTGACTAGCTCAAATAAAAACAACCATCCTGTGAAATCTGTATTATAATTTCGGAAACTTTTAAGTTATTTTTTCCTAGCCCTTTTAGGGGGCTCTTTAGAGAGCGAACTGACAATTGTTAGAGCTGCAGAAAAAAAGGAAAAGTCAAAAAGTATTTTGATGAAAAAGAATTGATTTCAAACATTGCCTTCATCGTCAGAGTTACTTAGAAACCGTTCACAACAAAATTAATTTTTTGAAACAATTTTTTCAAATTTTTTAGAGTTGAAGTTGCATTCGAAATATTTTTTTTTTCACATTTAGTACCAAAAAAATTGAAATCTTTTTTCAAAATTCGAAATTCGAAATTCCGGGTTTTTTTTGTTTTGATTTACTGAAAAGGAGTTTTTAAATTTTTTGGTTTTGATTTACCATGCTCCAGAATAATTTTAACGTCAATAGTTTTAACTTTAAAAGTCAATTTTTTGCATTTGAAACAATACTTCAATGTAAATTCCATGGACGGAACTCGTCGCGCGTATTTAGTTGCGATTTCAATTTTCAGAAATAAATCATTTCAATTTTCATTGGTTTTCAAAACCCGTGACATGCATCAAAACCCATGACATATACCATTCAATATTATGAGCTGTACCACAACGAGGTGTTGTCCCAAGGTGAATATTTATTTTCAAGTTCCTAAATTCTCGTGGTAACAATGTTGGTTGGTTTGACAAACATGGATGAAATTGCATCCATTACTTGTAACTCCGTATACAATTTGATATTTCAAATTTATATCGCAAGTTGATATTAGAGGGACAAACAGGAGAACTATGAAAAAGGATATGGATAAAATCAGTCAAATTGTGAAAACAGATGATTCAGATTCATTTTACAGAAACACGTAGGACAAGTGCCACTCTTCCTCTATAATGCTTCCAATTGACGGTTCTACTGCAGAGCGTTGGTGCATACAAAGTGCTCCACGGAGGCAAACTAAGGATGTAGAGGAAACTAATTCGTCAGTTAAAAATTAATTTAGGTTTCTAAAATAAAATTTTTCGAACTGTACCTTCCTTGTCATATTTAAAGTGTTCGACAAAAGACTAAATGAAAAATTTAAAATCTGTTTACCTTTGTGTGATAACACGAATTAAGCAGTTCTAAATATTAAAAAGAACATAAACACAAATTTTAGCGTATTTACAATTTCATATTTACATCTGGAATCATTGTCTTTAACCTTTTCCCTATTCCACTTTTTTCATTTTCTGTCATGTGTTGTTTCTAGGATTATTCACAAAAATTTCCAAATTTAAGCATCGCACTTGTGGTGGTTTAGCAAAATTGGTCTTGATTTGCACAAAACAAATTTCTCAAAATAATTCAATCAAAATTTGAACTAATTTTTTACCTTCAGTTCCTGCCACCGGTTTTCCTCCCGTATGTTTATTTAACCATGGCTAAACGTTCTGATGCTACCAAAATTGTGAAACTTATTTTGGTCTGGGTGTAAAAATACTTTTCAATTCAAAATCAAATTGACTCTTAAAAAATGTTTCGACCATTGCATTCATTGTCAGGTTTACTTGAATTTGATTCACATTAAATTAAAATTATTTAAAAGTATATATAATTTTCATGATTCAGATCTATGACTTTCAACAAAAACCTACAAAATTAACTTATTCACAGTTAAAATTACATTTACAACAATTTATGTACATTTAATTAAACAAAATATAAATTCTTTATTTCAGAGTTTTTTTATTTCAGGAGTTGTTTTTACCCACCTTCATATCTGTTGGTATACATAATAGGTCGGCAAACCATTGAAATAACAAGTACCGGAATAAGTTTTGAATTTCAAAAGTCACTTTTGTTGCATCTGAACTAATACTTCAATGTCACTTCCCGCGAAATTTAGTTGGACGTATTTAGGTCCAGTTTTAAATTTTGCGATGTAGATAACTTCAATTGTCATTAGTTGTCAGCCCTGCAACTTGCATCGAGGCTGTCTCATTCATTAATATGCTCTAGAACACAACAATCAATGTGGTGTTGTCCAATATGAGAATTTTTATTTTCAAGTTTAGACTTTCTAGTGGTAACACGTCGGTTCTTTTGGCCAAAATGGATGGAACAGCATCTATCACAGGTAATTTTTTGTACCACATGCGATTTCAAATTTCAATCAAAAGATGATTTTAGGGTGGGCAAGCAAAATCTTAATTTTATCCTTGTGAAAAACATTTGAAAGGGACAAAGACTTTCCAGTCTCTCGGCAAAAATTTGGGTGATGTTTATTCAGAGTGATGTTCTCTCAGACTGATGTTTACTTTTGTTCATTTTTTTAATTCTTTCGAAACTTTGTTCATTGCCGGAGGGTTCTGGTTGCGTTGTGAATCCTAAGAAAATTCAGTTGAAACACAGTTTTTCTATGTCGTAACGGTGCAGAGCTACGGAAAATTAGGATTAGGACAGTGTCAGCAGAATAATGATAACAATAACAACTAAATTTCTCTCCTCGTCTACGTCAATATTCAAATCCAGCAATGCACGGTTTCCACAACATTTGAATATCTCAAGATTAAATTCAAAACAAAATTCCAGGAAAGGTTCTTTCTCTGGGATAAATTTCTTCTTTTCTCGATATTGAACACTCTTTAACGTGTGATGGATTGAGTTGCCTAGCTAAAATAAGAACCGTCCTGTAGTATCTATAAAATCAAGTCAGAAAATTGTTAAATTCTTTTTTTCTTGTGTCCATCTTTAGGGCTCTTTAAGGAGCGAAATGACAATGATTGAAGCTGTGAAACAGGAATTGTCAAATAAAATTAATTTGACAGTAAAAAACAATTGATTTCAAACATTGCATTTACCGTCAAAGATTTCAAACATTGCATTTTAATTTATTTACATTTTTTACCACAAAAAATCAAAATCTCTATTCGCGAGTTCTGAAAATCCCGGGTTTTTTGTTTTGAATTTCTGAACAGAAATTTTTAGTCTCATTCATATCTGTTGTTAAAAAAAATTTGTTGGGATTGAAAATACAATGAAATAACATGCACCAGAATATTTTTTGGATTTGAAAAGTGAATTTTGTTGCATTTGAACTAATATTTCAATGTCATTTCCCGTCCTTGGTACTCGTAGCGCAATTTTAAGTTTCCGATGTAGATCTTTTCAATTGTCTTCACTTTTCGACCCCGTGAAATGCATTGACAGTGCCTCATTCAATATTATCCTCCGTAACACAACATTCAACGAGTTGTTGTTCCACAAAAAACTCCGTTGAAACTCCAAAATGCTAGTGGTAACATGTTGCTGGGTTTGGCCAACATAGATGGAATTGCATCCTTTACAAAAAACTCGATATACAACATGCAATTTCAAGTTTCCATCAAAAACTGATCTTAGAGGGACAATCAACCGAACTATTTAAAAAATTAGGTCGAGTGCATGGAGAGTGCTCCATGGAGGCAAAGTAAAGATGTAGAAGAAACTATTCAGTCAATTAAAATTTAAATTTTATTTCCAAAACGAACGTTTTCGAAATTTACCTTCCTTGTCACGTTTAGACTGGTTCACAAAAGGTTAAAGGATAAGTTCAAAACATTTCTAAATTTGTCAGAGAACACAATTCAAACAGTTCTACAAAATTTGAAAATTTTGCAAAAACAATTTTATCAGCCTATTTACAAATCCATTTCGTAATCTGTAATCAATTTTTTAACACTTTCCTACCCCTGTGTTTTTCGATTTATGTCACATCTTTTTTTTTAATTCAGAAAATTTGTAGGATTGGCAATTTTTGTCTTGATTTGCACAAAACTTTTGTTTCCTATAATTCAGTCAAAATGTTAGTTCGAACTAATATCTCAGCTTCCCGCTCCCACTTTTTCTCGCGTGTGTTTAGCCCCAGCTTTAACATGCTAGTGCTGCAAGAAACCGTGAAACCTTTTTCATCCTGATGTAACTGATTGCGTACAAAAACACAGATCTTATTTATTGGCAATTCTGGTATCCACTGTATATGGTTTCTCATAAGTAGGGATTTGCTTCTCCTGTACACGAGAAGAAATATGGAGAAGTAACCTTCTCAACTTCGAATGTTTTTTATCGTAATTCAGCGTCCAGTTAGAAATGTGGTGTTTGATCGGATCCCGTATGATTCTGGGGAAACTCTCTGCAAGCGTGTTACATTGAATATCCCTCTGCTGAAACAGGGTTCAAAAGAATCCTTAGTTTTGTTACTTAGTGTAGCGTAATCATTAGTAGCGGTATTTTTTGTTGCAAGGTGCTCATTTTTAAAGCCTGAAGGAAAGGTTCTTATTCGACATCATCGCAAACTTTGCTAAACCAGTTGCCAATCCTTGAAAGTCTTTGTGTCTGATACGCATGCATCTGCCTTTGGGCAACAAAGTGTTTGTGCTACAAAAAAACTCTGAAAATGCTCATGATGAGTACATTTTTACGGGATCCCACCAATATCTGTGGGCAATTCCATCACTGAACTCTCTTTTGGATAGATCAAAATGATATCTTTTCAACGCTAAGGAACCATGCTACGGCAGCTTGATTCTTCTTTTTCCATAGCCGAATCTAGAGAATGGGCCCGATCAATGAAGATATCTTTAGACACCAAAATTTTGGGCCAGCTTGACGCTGATTTTGTTTTCACTTTTTCTGAAGTGTTTTCTACTGATGAAGTTTTGCATCCACAGCGTTGTGAATCAATACGAATCAGACATCCGACTACATAAATTATATTCCTTTGTTTTGTCTGCAGGTAGAATAGTCCTTTAGGTAGAAGAGCCTTAGACTAGATGTACTATTGTTCTCTCCTCAAGTGATTGCAGCTCCCATCATACCCATTAAACCTAACACAATAAAAATTGACATCACCAACATCTAATCCCAAAAAAATTCTTGATTTGCAGCTATTTGTTTCTTCCGCTAAATGCATAATCTTTTCTTGAACTTCACAATATTCTCACTTACCTCACTTACCCAGGTTGAGGTCCCAGACGGAAGCAAGTATGTCCAGACCGAAGATGAACGCACGAGGGGGGCGCCGTGCGTTCAAAATTAAACGCACGAAAGTCTGAACATGAACGCACGAAAGTCTGTCGAACGCACGAAAGTCTGGACATAGGCAACTTCCATCTGGGACGGTCTGGACATAGGTACTTTCCGTCTGGGACGGTCTGGACATACTTGCTTCCGTCTGGCACCTCAGCCTGGGTATAACTCCTACCAAATTCTTGTCAACGCATATTTGTCGAATCTCTGGGATTTTATTGGACGCAATTAGACGGTAATCGCTAAAAGATATCAACTAGCTTTCACTGGTATTGTTTTGCAAGTGTTTATGTGACGTCAATCATTGTCTTTTGTCCATGGCATCACGACGAGTCACAAAAGACGAGATTCGCAATGACTTCTATTTGTTTTCAGTTCTGCACATTTTAATTCACAGCCGTTCATTTATCTAAGATATAATGATAATGGCACCAAATCCTAACTCTCAGATTCTATTTGGCGTTGTTTTACTTTGCAGGGTTGTTTTTGTGTATAATGTTGGAAATCAATTTAGTTCCTTAATAAAAAGAGTTCAGTTAAAAGAAATCTCCTAAAAGGGTAGTCGATCGACACTAAAGGGTAGTCGATCGACACGGAGGCGGCAAGTCAACTCCTACATATGTCCAAAAAACTGACTCTAGTCAAAAACAGAAAAATTCAAAAGCTATGATGAGAGGGACAAACAACAGAACTATGAAAAAAATATCTGAAAAATAGAAGTCAATATCTAAAAGGAGATGGTTTTGAATCAAATTATAGATAGACTTAGGACAAAAGTCCCTCTTTCTTTTTGAAATGTTTCCAAAAGTCGAATCTACAGCAGGGCGTTGCTACATGGAGAGTGTGCCACGGAGGCACAGTGAGTATGTAGAAGAAACTAATTGTTCAATTGAAAATAGATTTTCATTTCTAAAACGAACGTTCTTCGAACTTTACCTTCATTGTCATGCTAAAATTTCACAAAGAGTTAAAAGTTAGAAGCAGCGGTATAGAATCAGAAGCAGCATCTGCAGCGTTATGATTCAATACCGACTCAGAAATCCGATGGGATAAATTATATTCACTTAACCTTTCTTTATGTTTTCCCATGAAAATCACCTTATAGATGTTGATGGAGCTGCAAGTTGTGCCTTATATGGAAAAACACCTTCAACTTTTTGGTATTTTTCTCGCCTGCATTTGTTTACCAAGGTTTTCAAACTTATTCTCCTGTCGTGACTTAAACCATTTTTGTAAATGTTCATGGGTTGTTTTTGATTCACTGAGCAAGTGCACCTCCCCTTTGGCCGAAGCCTTAAGTATTCAGTCATCAAGATTTTAGAGGAATGATTTCCAAAACATGAAGATCAGAGCATCGGTGCCAAGACCATCTGGGGTCCAGCTCTTTGAGGAGTTGAGTCCCGTGAGCCTCAAGTCTCCTTAAAACCATCTTTCGGGACATAGAATAGCATGTGTTGTCTGGACCAAACATGTAGTGTTGTCATTCTTTATCTTTCAGCTCTGCGATCACAGTGGCAACACTACTCTGTAATGTTAATCCTGTGACTACCATTACATTGTCTGGGCCATACCTAGTATTTCCTACTAGAAGACTTTCATTTCAGATACTAATTGTGCGCAGGTTTCACACATAGTTTTTTTTCCACTACTCATCAATTTTCAGTGAAAACAGTGTAGCAATCATCCCAAGCTCTCTCACACCTCAACCATACTGAACCTGCGTTCGTTGCCACCTGACTAGGGTTTCTGGTTGGTTAGAGTTCGCAAGGGACTTTAATAGGAGCCTAGACAATCCACACTAAATGATCAAAACTTCATCTACTAGTCTCAATTTCTCTTTCCTTACTTTATTGACATTCGAATCAGTTATATTTGACCATTTTTCGTTCCTTGGAGACATTTCCAACAGTTGAAGTTGGCGAGACATGACTATATGATCCACTTTTAATCACAGGATCCCGCCAACAACCACTTTTGCTCCCTTCTTTGAAGGGCGCTATTCCAAGCTCTGATTAACTCTTTCGTCTCAGGCGCTTGCCTGCGTTGATCGGTATTGGACTGGTAAGAATTCAAAGCAAATTTGTTTTGAGTCCAAGCTACCTTGCTTAAGGCACACTCATCAGACTATCGGCGTAGCTAACTGCCGCCAACTGAGCTGGCAGGAGTCAAACGGGGGAGCCACGTGGAGGTTACAGATCACGTCTACACCCTGGTTACTAACCCTCCTCAAACGGTTTTTGCCTCATTTTTGCACCTGAACAAAGATCACTTCATCTGGAATAGGTTTTCTTTTTTCATGCAGTGAGACCCCTGACTCTTGACACAAGAAGCAGATGCAGCATGATCATTATTAAAATTATAGCAGAATTAGAAGGCGCACCATCTTCAAGATTCTTAGAGATCAACGTTATTGATTTTGACACTTCTAAAACCTACGTTTTCTCTGCTAATAATAAAGATTATTGGTTTTAAGTGAACAATTCTATTGAAAATTGTTGCGAAAGTCGTTGATTAATGGCCTAAAATAGTTGTACAGAAGCTGCAAGGATCTGTGGGTGCTTCATTTGAGGGTTTCAGGCATCTTTAGTTGTTGCTTCAGTGTTTCTGCTGACATGTATAGTGCAATGCTTGCCAAGGAAAATTAGAAGGTTTTCGTATTGAGTTTGACAAATCATTGCTTCTATAATGCAAATACCTGCCGCAACCGCAGCGGCAAATTCCACCTGCGCTGAGATTACCAGTATAATTGAAGCAATGAGTTTTATGTTGCAACTGTTTAACAGTTAATTTATAATAGGCTACTACGAGATAAACCTAAAGCTTCAAACAAACTAAGTTAGATTTTTTGTTTGAATTCTTCAGTAATGTACCAGGCCCACCAATGAGGTTTTGGAAGCTGTTGCGGTATTACTTAGGTTTTAGAATTTACAACCCTTGTTGTTTTATGGAAGTATAGCATAATTCTCTAATTTTATTGCCATCGCGACCACCACGGCGGATTAATCGCAAGATTGTGTCAGTTTTTGACAATTTCAAACAATTTTCCAGCACAAAGAAGAAGTAACTGTTGTTCCCATATTTTACGAAAAAAACAGGAGAATTATATGCCAACTCAGGTCAATTGATTCTGTATTCTTTAGAGCGCACACGGAACTTACTTTTTTTGTATTGTGATAAAGCTACTGGCCTCCATAATTCAATTCATAGAAAAGTTTTTTTTGAAGAAGTTAGTGAGACAAAGAAACTAGGCCGCATTTGACCCATTTGTTCCTTTTTCTAAGATTTTTGGCACATTATTGCGTTCTTAGCAAATTTGTTTCCTATTTTCAATTAATTGTTAGATTTTTTGATTAAAACTGAAATGATATAATTTACTTCATTTAATTTCTTTTTACAGTTTTTGATTATTTGTACGCAATTACTGCGAGAAAACTAAGAAAAAACTCTATTAAATCAACAAAATTTTCTCACAGTCAGCGCCAAATAGCGCAGTAGAAAACTTTGTACGCATGACTCTTAGCTCAATCCTGAACGTGACTTTCTTCACTTCAAAAATGGCTTTTGCTGACTTTAATTGAATGTGAAAAGGCCAACTGAATTTACGTCACCTCATTTCAAGGTTATTGGAGACAGCTGGTAGAAACCACAGATAAATTGTGCCCTCATACAAAAATTTCCCAAAACAATATATAACTTCTCAAACATTATTAAAAAATACTGAAAACTCTTCCTTGTCATTTTTTTTTGTATTTTTTGAGACTGGTGTGCTCCGTAATACAAAAAATCACATTTTATCAAAATATTAAGTCAGTGATACTATAGGCAACTGAAAATAGTTTTAAACTGGATTATATTGATTGAAAACAACGTTGGGTTTTGGCATTAACAACAAATGATTATGTCCCATTCTGAATCAATTTATAGAAATGAAATTAATCGTTGTGTTTTGATCTCCTGTTAAAAGAAAAGGTTTTGCATGAAGAAATTATGTGCTGCATTGCTCTTCTCGTTTCAGTGATTTGACGCATTGTGTTTATATCTGAATGTGGGAACCTTTTTTCTTGCGCACAGGATCATGAGACCCTATGACGTTTTGAAAACCACACTTGCTGAAATCATTGACAAAGTGAACATAGAACACAAAATGCGAATAAACCGAAATTAGGTTTGTTACGTTCTTGATGCTAATTTTAGCAACAGTAGCAATGCTTAAATTTGAGAACAATCCCCCAAATAGTGTCGCTAATAGTAGCACGGATTTGCACCATTCAGTTGCATTACGCGCGCAAGCAAAAGGCAATCATTTTTTTTAGTTAGTTTAGAGCCTTAGCACATTCCATAGAGTAATAGTTAGCTAGGGCCTTTTCTGATTTTACTTTAATTTACTTGTTTTTAAGGTACAGTTAATTTTTATGGACTTTCATAAAAGTTAAAATAAAAGTGATATTACGTATAATAGGACTGAGTTCTTTTATAAAGTGCTTTACTTAACACAAATAGTAGTGGATAAAGCAAGGAAATCAACCACCAGTAAAATTTGGCCCTTTCTCCTAACGCTAATCGCGCATGTCGTATAGGGCCAAACTTTACTACTTGTTGATTTCCTTGTTTTATCCACTAGTAAATATATATAGGCTCTTTATTCGATCAGAAATCAATCAGAAATCAATTAAAATCAAAAAATAAAACAAAAAATCAAAATATCAAAGCAAAATTTACATTTCACTCTTTAAGAGCGATTCACTCTTATTCGGGGTGATCCCCCAGTAGAAAGATTGCTCTTTTTCGCTCTTAAAGAAAGATTCCCTCTTTTTTTGATATTTTTTTTATTTTTTTATACTTTTATTTCAAATTATCTATACTCTTCAATAAAATTATATTTTCTTTTATTTTTTCTATATTTAACCCATTATTAATAAGAAATGGTACAAAATTACAATATTTACACGAACAACTTTCCTCAGTTTGGCAAACAACTAAAGGACTCACAGACTTGCTTTGCCAACTAGGATTAATTGTTTTCTCACTCAAATCAGTGTAACTGCTTCGCATATTTCTACTAAAACCTCCAGTTAATTCTACATCTGGATGTTGTTTCTTTACATGAGCCCGTATTCCATCATATCTCACAACAGAAATACAATATGGACAATTAACTTTAGCTGAAGTACAACTTCTACATGTATACTTACTCTCATCAAAATCAGTTAGTGGTTTTACATAATTACATTTATTACAACTTCTAATTAACACTTCTGGGCTAAGGTTAAGGTTAAGGTTAGGGTTAGGGTTAAGGATATGGTTAGGGTTAGGGTTGGGGTTAAGGTTAGGGTTGGGGTCTGAGTTAGAGTTAGAGTCACAGATAGAACTAGAACCAGAAACAGAACTAGAGCTAGAGCTAGAACTAGCACTAGAACTAGAACTAGAACTAGATTCATTTTTTAAAGAACAACCCCATGGAGAAAAATTATTAGCACAAATACCAGTTAGTATTATATTACCACACATACATTTATCAGTTTTATCTTTATGACATGATTCATAATGATATTTTAAAACAGCAATGTTTCCATATTTATAGTTACACTCTAAACGTTTTAAAAGCATTTATAATAGGGTAAACTATAATATTTAATTAATCATTTCGCAGATCTGTGTAACCGCTTCGCAGATAATATTTAGCCATGATTTCAATTAAAATTTTAGTATTATCTTTAGATGTGATACACTCTGCATAATGTTTATTTCCTAACGTATTGAGTGTATTAGTTTTACAACTCTTATCTAAAATCAATTCAAGGTCTAATTTTTTTACTGTAACAAAATTTATAATCTCTTCTCTAAATTCTTCATTATTTCCATATAAACTGGTTAAAAACTTTCCTCCCTTTCTATTAAAAATTCCCATCTTTTCATTTATAAATTCCCTTTGTAGTTTTTCTAAGGGTGTAACAAGTTTACGTGCCCCATTAACTAAACTATTTTTTAAAATCAGTGTAACTGGTTGCCAGATCGGTATAATCACTTCGTAGATCAGTATAATCATTTCCCGTATAGGACTTTATCCCTGTTTCACCATCAGTGTAACTGGTTCCCAGATAGGACTTTGTCCATGTTTCACCATCGGGGAATCTGCCTGGCAGATTTTCTCCACATCCAACGTTAACCAAAGTCTTTGCTCTATTCAACATATTGCTTGCACTCATTGCCACGGCTCCAACAGTTTTTATTATTGAATCAGGATAAATATAACTAGTTATATTTAAACCCCAACCTATAATTCCACCAATAATTGATAATTGTTTTAAACCTTTTGCTTTAACCATCTCTTTTGTTAAAACATCATTCTGAATTTTATTATTATTTAAAGTAAGAAATTTATTAAAATAAAACTGATAATTATCATGATTAATGGTATTTCTATCTGTTGCCTTTATCATGAGTGGTTTCATATATGCTATAAGTTTATTTATATCTTCTCTTTTTAATTCATCTTTTAAACTAAGAGCTTTTAAATCAAGGAAACCAACTTTTGAATCATGTATCATTGTTCTATTACTATTATTAATAATAAAAAGCATTTTCCTTCTTATTATAATTAATTATACCATTTCAAAATTCATCTGACATTCCATCTGTACGATTATAATGGTTACTATTTAACTCACTAATTATTTTACTAAAGTCATGTTCACATTTATATATATCATTAAAGATTGTAAATAGATCAGGTCCATAATCAGTTGTTAAACAAATAGTATCACAACTCATTCTTGCTGTATTAATTATTTGAGCTGGTTTATGACACATTACAATCATTTGAATATTATAATGTCTACCTTCAGTAAAATAATAAGCTATATCCTTGTTTAACCTATCAACCATATCATCAAGTACTATTACACAAATTTGAAATTTATGCATATTATTTTTTGTAATCATTTTTATATCACATTTATTAAACCCAGTATAAAACTTATTAGACTCAGGATCTATCCAGTCTCTGTCATCTTTACACACTATAACTATATTTTTAGCCTGGTTTTGATTGTGGTTTTTGTTTTGGTTTTGGTTTTGGTCTTGGTCCCGGTTTTGGTAATGGTCTTGGTTTTGGACAGAGTATAATTTTAAGTATTGTCTAATAAAATATGTTTTCCCTGTAACAGTTCCACCATAAACAATAGTATGTAATGGTGACTTTTTATATTGAAATCTAAATAGACTCCTATTCATTAATCCACCAAAGCTTTCTTCTAGTTTTGTGTATTTACTTGGTATTGAATCATATATTATATAACAAAATCCAATTAAGAAAATAAAAATTATAACTGCGCTACCTGTCTCCATTTTTATATATAAAATATAGACTTGATTTAGACTTAGACTGAGACTTATTAAATTTATTATGTAGAAATGCTTATCCTAACTTTTGAGGAATTCAATAATGAATTTAATTTTGATAATAGTGCTATGAGCGATATCAGAATAAAAGATATAGGTAAAGATATAAGTTCAACACCAATTGAAATAGTAATGAGAGATCAAACTCCAGATAGTATTGGGGTTGGGACGAAGTCCTTGGTACCCCAACCTGCTTCGCAGATTACCAACCTTAACTATTACAAACAATATTATTGTAAATTTACATCCAACTGGTGGTACACATTGGGTTTTAGTTATAAGAAGAGAAGCTGGGCCTGTGTATTACTTTTATAGTTTTGGTGTAGAAACCCCACCATTAATCCTAGAAAAATATGTTGATCTAGGCTCTAATGAAAGGATACAACAATATGATGAATCTTATTGTTGGGCTTATTGTTTATATATGATCTATCTTATTGATAGAGGATTTAGAATTAAAAGTGCTTTGATTATTTTGGTTAATCAAGTTAAATGTCCTGAAATATATAATGAGTATTTTTGTTTGGGTTGTAGTAAAGGTCTACGAAGTAGCTTTGCTAATAATGATAATGTTAATGATAATGTTAATGATAATGATAATGTTCATGATAATGTTAAAGGTAAAGATAATGATAGTGTTAAAGATAATGTTAATGATAAAGATAATGATCTACGAAGTAGCTTTACTAATAATGATAATGCTGATGATAATGATAATGTTAATGACCTATGAAGTAGCTTTGCTAATAATGATAATGATAATGATTTACGAAGTAGCTTTGCTAATAATGATAATGATAATGTTAATCAGGGAACCTGCTTGGCTAGCCACGAGCAGAGCTCGTTCGCAGATGATAATGATAATGGTAATGGTAAGGTTAATGATAATTTTAATGATAAAGACAATTCTATATATCTATTGGATGAAAAACATCAAAAGGGTAAACCTAACAATAATACCCCTACTAGTGATATCTCTGTAAATATAAATGATGATCTACAATCATGGCTAAATGATGATGATATAATTACTGAAGCTGAATTCCCAGATAGTTTTAGATGTATAATATCTGATCCTAGTGAATGTGGTAAGACATTCGTATTAAAAAAACTAATTATAGCTAGTAAATATTTTGAATACCTATACATCATTGGACCTACTGGTTATCAATACAATGGATTAAAAAGAATAAACGATAAAGCAACTATAGAATTTATTAAGGATATAAAAGATTTACAATCTCCTGATAAACTGCCCAAAGACTTAAAGAAACTAATGATATTCTATTATGTTGGAGCCAAAGAACCAGTTATTAATGAATACTTTTGTAGAGGTAGACATAATAATTGCAATATGATATATCTTAATCAAAACCTGTTCTCTCTGGATAGGCAGAGTGTTAGAGAGAACTCTAGTCTATTTATTTTAGTTGAACAGAGAGGTAAAGACCTAGCTTCGATATATCAAGATTTCTTTAATAATGTTGAACTTATTTATAATGATTTTGCTAATATATGTAATAAGATATGGAAAGAGCCTTATAATTATATTGTAATTGATACAACTTAAATTAAAAACATTAATGGTAAACAAAGAATTAATTGGGATCGGAGAGTTTTGTAAATTAATTATTATTATACAATTTGATGCCTCACTTGGTTTTGAAGCTTCACTTGGTTTGCATGCTTCACTAGGCTTCAATGCTTTACTTGGTTCCCATGTTTCACTTGGTTTCCATCTCCTAAATTTTTCTTTAGTACATAACCTACAAAAGAATTGTTAAAATCTAAACTTAGAGATATGTTTATAAAATTTACACTTTCTACATGTTAGATACTGATCAAGGTTATTAAAATGTTTTAGTAAATGATCATGTTTATCTCTATATGTTATAACCCTATTACATACAAAACATTGATATGGTTTACCCTGACACCAATTACAACTCTGACCCTAGGACCTATTTTTACGTTCATCACATTTAATACTAAACATTTTTTAATCTTTTTTAAGCCAAAATATTATTTCAAAATTTGTTATGATTATTAGGGAAATAGGAACTGTTTAGTCTAAGTCTAGGTCTAAGTCTAGGTCTAAATCTAAGTTTAGCTGTTAACATGGATGCAAAGTAGAACTTAATACATCGCCATTAAAGTCAATAGGTCTTCCATACTCATCTTTGATATGAAACTCTATATATTCTATTCTATCTTTAGTTATATTTTGATATAATATATTAGTTGGTATAATATTTATCAAGTAACCTGGTGGTTCAGTTAGATTAAAAGTATATAGTATGTCTGTATCTTTGCCATGATTTTTAGCTCCAGGTATAATTTTGGACTGAATGTTAATATTATTGAAACCCAAAATATCAATAATTTTCTGAGATTTATATTTACCTTTTTTATAAACTATTTTTCTAAATCCTAGTAAGGAGGCTATTGAGTTTTCTATATCAAAGCTAATTGCACCTTGTTTTATTTCCATTAAACAGTTCATCGTATTCTTATAAGGTTCTATTATAAGATTACCATCAGTTTCTTCTTTTTATTAATTCTGCTATGTCAGTTAACTCATATGCCCCTGGTGTAATAGTTGAATATAGCCATGGGATTTCTTTATAATTATAATTAAGTATAGATGTAATGTTTGGGCTTGAGGTAGAGATAGGTTTAGGGTTATGGGTAAAGTTATGGTCAGAACTAGGAGCCTGAGGTAAAGCTTCTTCGTCTCCTATAACAGTACTAGCATATAAGAATTGATTATTCCCCCTATTCACATTAAACACTGAATTACAAACAGATAATCTAATTAAACCTAATTTTGCTGTATTAAGTATAGTTTCACTAAATTTAAATTTTTTTGTTGGTTTTATCATTCTAAAGTTAAGTGTATGTTCATCTTTAGTTTTAGTTAAAGCATCATGTATCTTTTGTAGTTCCCATAAGATTAAACTATCAGTCATTTTTTATCTTATAAAAATGGATTTTAATTTGGATACAACTTTTGGTTATAGTAATGATATACACAAAAGTAAGATTATAAAATATAAAACAAATAATCTGGCAACAATGAATACAATCAATACTAGCATTAATATCATACTCAATAGAGAAGAGAATCATTAAATTTGCGTGATTCATATCTAGAGATAGAGTTTGTTGTATCAGTTGATGCTGGTGGTGTATTTGCTAATAATGCTAATATCAGATTAGTTAATTATGGTAAGATGGCATTGTTTAGTTCAGATTAGCTTGAAACTAGTGGTGGTAGGACTATTGAATATATAGATCATTGTAATCCTAATCTATTGATATATAAGTTATTAACTAGTACTGATGATGAATATGAGAGTGGTTTCGTTAGAAATCAAGTAGATAGAGATAGTCAACATAATGGTGACCATATTGCCGCAGAACTAGGTCATATGTATATGATGATTAAGATTAGTGATCTATTTGGTTTCGTAAATGATTTAGAAAAGATTATATACGGTTTAGGATTTAAACTAAAATTAAAAAGAAATAATATTTGCTGGCGCTGATGCAGTTGGTAATGATGGCAATATAGATATCAGAGATATATCATGGTGTGTGCCCAGTATTGATCCTAGTAATGACAATAGAATTTTTGTTCAAAAGGGTTTAAGTAAAAAGAATAATGTAGACTTTAGTTATTATGAAAGAAAGACATTTTATAAGAATGTACCCAATGCTACTAACTTCTTGTTTGATCTTGGTATGGAAAGTGGGATGGAAAGACCACAATATATAATAGTTGGTTTTGAAAATAATAATGTTAATGAACAAACTCATGATGCAAGAATTTTTGATATACTGAATGTTACTGAATGTTTTTGTAAGATTGGTAGCGCGTTTTATCCTGAGGATAGAATGAATATTAATTATGGTACCAATAACTATAACGAGGCTTTTAAAGAGATTGTTAGCTTTAATTAATATTATAATGGGTTACCACATAATATAAAACCGTATATAAATCATAGAACATTCAAAAGTAGTTAAAGAATATATGTATTTGAAACTAGATATCAAAGTGATTATATGGGTCCACAACCAATCCAACTTAGTTTTAAATTTAGTTCTGCAGTTGCTGATGTTATATATCATGCATTAGTATTAAATAAAAAGGTTTTTAGTGTGATTTGTGACGGTAATAAGATGGTTGATATTATATCATAGACATAGTCTTAGTTATAATTAGGTCATAGTTATAATAAATCATATATTTATTGACTTAACCAATGACTAAACAATGACTAAATAAATAATAATCAAACTATTTCCTACTAGACATAACAAAACCCTAGTTTAGCTTGAAACTAGTGGTGGTAGGACTATTGAATATATAGATCATTGTAATCCTAATCTATTGATGTATAAGTTATTGACTAGTACTGATAATGAATATGAGAGTGGTTTCGTTAGAAATCAAGTAGATAGAGATAGTCAACATAATGGTGACCATATTGCCGCAGAACTAGGTCATATGTATATGATGATTAAGATGTGTGATCTATTTGGTTTCGTAAATGATTTGGAAAAGATTATATACGGTTTAGGATTTAAACTAAAATTAAAAAGAAATAATAATGATAGAGCTCTATTTAGAGTTAATGCTGGCGCTGATGCAGTTGGTAATGATGGCAATATAGATATTAGAGATATATCATGGTGTGTGCCCAGTATTGATCCTAGTAATGACAATAGAATTATTGTTCAAAAGGGTTTAAGTAAAAAGAATAATGTAGACTTTAGTTATTATGAAAGAAAGACATTTTATAAGAATGTACCCAATGCTACTAACTTCTTGTTTGATCTTGGTATGGAAAGTGGGATGGAAAGACCACAATATATAATAGTTGGTTTTGAAAATAATAATGTTAATGAACAAACTCATGATGCAAGAATTTTTGATATACTGAATGTTACTGAATGTTTTTGTAAGATTGGTAGCGCGTTTTATCCTGAGGATAGAATGAATATTAATTATGGTGCCAATAACTATAATGAAGCTTTTTAAAGAGATTGTTAGCTTTAATTAATATTATAATGGGTTACCACATAATATAAAACCGTTTATAAATCATAGAACATTCAAAAGTAGTTATAGAATATATGTATTTGAAACTAGATATCAAAGTGATCATATGGGTCCACAACCAATCCAACTTAATTTTAAATTTAGTGCTGCAGTTGCTGATGTTATATATCATGCATTAGTATTAAATAGAAAGGTTTTTAGTGTGATTTGTGACGGTAATAGGATGGTTGATATTATATCATAGACATAGTCTTAGTTATAAATAAGTCATAGTTATAATAAATTATATATTTATTGACTTAACCAATGACTAAACAATGACTAAATAAATAATAATCAAACTATTTCCTACCAGACTTATCAAAACCCTTAGCATAAATAATATCTAATTTCTTTTCATTCTCTAGAGCTAAGCCTCTAGCTTCAAGTTTAGTTTGGGGTTTGGGTTTGGCTTTAGGTTTAACCCTGAGTTTAGGCTTAAGCTTAATAACAACAAAGGGATTATATTTTTTTAACTTAGGTAGACATAATAATTGCAATATGATATATCTTAATCAAAACCTGTTCTCTCTGGATAGGCAGAGTGTTAGAGAGAACTGTAGTCTATTTATTTAAGTTGAACAGAGAGGTAAAGACCTAGCTTCAATATATCAAGATTTCTTTAATAATGTTGAACTTAGTTATAATGATTTTGCTAATATATGTAATAAGGTATGGAAAGAGCCTTATATTTATATTGTAATTGATATAACTTAAATTAAAAACATTAATGGTAAACTAAGAATTAATTGGGATCGGAGAGTTTTGTAAATTAATTATTATTATACAATTTGATGCCTCACTTGCTTTTCAATCTTCACTTGGTTTCCATGCTTCACTAGGCTTCAATGCTTTACTTGGTTCCCATGTTTCACTTGGTTTCCATCTCCTAAATTTTTCTTTACTACATAACCTACAATGGAATTGTTAAAATCTAAACTGAGAGATATGTTTATATAATTTACACTTTCTACATGTTAGATACTGATCAGGATTATTAAAATGTTTTAGTAAATGATCATGTTTATCTCTATATGTTATAATCCTATTACATACAAAACATTGATATGGTTAACCCTGACACCAATTACAACTCTGACCCCTAGGACCTATTTTTACGTTCATCACATTTAATACTAAACATTTTTTATTCTTTTTTAAGCCAAAATATTATTTCAAAATTTGTTATGATTTTTAGGGAAATAGGAACTGTTTAGTCTAAGTCTAGGTCTAAGTCTAGGTCTAAGTCTAAGTTTAGCTGTTAACATGGATGCAAAGTAAAACTTAATACATCGCCATTAAAGTCAATAGGTCTTCCATACTCATCTTTGATATGAAACTCTATATATTCTATTCTATCTTTAGTTATATTTTGATATAATATATTAGTTGGTATAATATTTATCAAGTAACCTGGTGGTTCAGTTAGATTAAAAGTATATAGTATGTCTGTATCTTTGCCATGATCTTTAGCTCCAGGTATAATATTGGAATGAATGTTAATATTATTGAAACCCAAAATATCAATAATTTTCTGAGATTTATATTTACCTTTTTTATAAACTATTTTTCTAAATCCTAGTAATGAGGCTATTGAGTTTTCTATATCAAAGCTAATTGCACCTTGTTTTATTTCCATTAAACAGTTCATCGTATTCATATAAGGTTCTCTTATAAGATTACCATCAGTTTCTTCTTTTTATTAATTCTGCTATGTCAGTTAACTCATATGCCCTCGGTGTAATAGTTGAATATAGCCATGGGATTTCTTTATAATTATAATTAAGTATAGATGTAATGTTTGGGCTTGAGGTAGAGATAGGTTTAGGGTTATGGGTAAAGTTATGGTCAGAACTAGGAGCCTGAGGTAAAGCTTCTTCGTCTCCTATAACAGTACTAGCATATAAGAATTGATTATTCCCCCTATTCACATTAAACACTGAATTACAAACAGATAATCTAAATAAACCTAATTTTGTTGTATTAAGTATAGTTTCACTAAAGTTAAACTTTTCTGTTGGTTTTATCATTCTAACGTTAAGTGTATGTTCATCTTTAGTTTTAGTTAAAGCATCATGTATCTTTTGTAGTTCCCATAAGATTAAACTATCAGTCATTTTTTATCTTATAAAAATGGATTTTAATTTGGATACAACTTTTGGTCATAGTAATGATATACACAAAAGGAAGATTATAAAGTATAAAACGAATAATCTGGCAACAATGAATACAATCAATACTAACATTAATATCATACTCAATAGAGAAGAGAATCATTTAAATTTGCGTGATTCATATCTAGAGATAGAATTTGTTGTATCAGATGATGCTGGTGGTGTATTTGCTAATAATGCTAAAATCAGATTAGTTAATTATGGTATGATGGCATTATTTAGTTCAGTTTAGCCTGAACCTAGTGATGGTAGGACTATTGAATATATAGATCATTGTAATCCTAATCTATTGATGTATAAGTTATTAACTAGTACTGATGATGAATTTGATAGTGGTTTCGTTAGAAATCAAGTAGATAGAGATAGTCAACATAAAGGTGACCATATTGCCGCAGACCTAGGTCATATGTATATGATGATTAAGATGAGTGATCTATTTGGTTTCGTAAATGATTTAGAAAAGATAATATATGGTTTAGGATTTAAACTAAAATTAAAAAGAAATAATAATGATAGAGCTCTATTTAGAGTTAATTCTGGCGCTGATGCAGTTGGTAATGATGGCAATATAGATATTAGAGATATATCATGGTGTGTGCCCAGTATTGATCCTAGTAATGACAATAGAATTATTGTTCAAAAGGGTTTAAGTAAAAAGAATAATGGAGACTTTAGTTATTATGAAAGAAAGACATTTTATAAGAATGTACCCAATGCTATTAACTTCTTGTTTGATCTTGGTATGGAAAGTGGGATGGAAAGACCACAATATATAATAGTTGGTTTTGAAAATAATAATGTTAATGAACAAACTCATGATGCAAGAATTTTTGATATACTGAATGTTACTGAATGTTATTGTAAGATTGGTAGCGCGTTTTATCCTGAGGATAAAATGAATATTAATTATGGTACCAATAACTATAACGAGGCTTTTAAAGAGATTGTTAGCTTTAATTAATATTATAATGGGTTACCACATAATATAAAACCGTATATAAATCATAGAACATTCAAAAGTAGTTATAGAATATATGTATTTGAAACTAGATATCAAAGTGATCATATGGGTCCACAACCAATCCAACTTAATTTTAAATTTAGTGCTGCAGTTGCTGATGTTATATATCATGCATTAGTATTAAATAGAAAGGTTATTAGTGTGATTTGTGACGGTAATAAGATGGTTGATATTATATCATAGACACAGTCTTAGTTATAATTAAGTCATAGTTATAATAAATTATATTTTTATTGACTTAACCAATGACTAAACAATGACTAAATAAATAATAATCAAACTTTTTCCTACTAGACTTAACAAAACCCTTAGCATAAATAATATCTAATTTCTTTTCATTCTCTAGAGCTAAGCCTCTAGCTTCAAGTTTAGTTTGGGGTTTGGGTTTGGCTTTAGGATTAACCCTGAGTTTAGGCTTAGGCCTAATAACAACAAAGGGATTAAATTTTTTTAACTTCCATTATTTTTTATATATAGAAATGAGTCTTTTAAACAAGTTCAAAACTAATTCATATTGTGTTGGTGGCAGACATTATAGTGGTACTAATAACATAAGTGGAGCTATTACTTCAAAAGGTACTAAAATGTTAAGAGGATCCTGCACTAAATGTAGAAGGAATAAATCGATGACAGTATCTGATGCAACAATAGAAGCAGAGGGATTGAAAAATTTCTTTAAAAGTGTTGGTAGAGCTACGAATAACTTTGGAAAGAAAGTTGCTAATAATCCAGTAAGAGCACTAGAAATAGCAAGTAAAATGGGAAGTGCAGCTGCATCTAGAAACCCTAGAGCTGCTTTATCAGCCACACCTGATTTAATTAAATATGCAACTACTGGTGAAGGTTTAAAGGTAGTACAAAAAGGAAGAGGGTTATACTTAGGTACTAAGAAGAGATAATTATTTGATTACGATTATGATTATATTATGTTTATGATTATGTTAATGATTATGATTATATTATGTTTATGATTATGTTTACGATTATGATTATATTTATATTATGTTTATGATTATTGATAAAAATTAATACTAACATTATTATTACTAAACATACTATTATTACTAAACACTATTAACTTTAGTTTAAAAAAATATTCAGCTTGTTTTTCTTGTTCTTCTTATATTCTTCATATACCTTAACTAATTCATTATACTCGTCATTATCTATTTTATTATCATTCATTGATTTAGTATATAGTTTAATAAATTTGTCGCTAAATTGTTTACTTAAAATATACATTTGTGAATACTTTATAATTTTATTTCTTGTTTTAGTATTAATTGTTTTTGATAATGAACCACAAACAGTTGCCGTAGAAAAAGCTGTTGGTATAGAATAAGGTAATCCTATACCTGTTAATGCAACTGATGTTGTTGTTGCAGTTGTTGCTATAGATGATAATACTATTACTGTTATCTCAGCTATGTTAATATAACTTTAAATTATACTTAACTTCTTATTATGGTTATTAGTTTCAGTTTCAAAATAATCTCTAATTTCTTTTATAATGTTTATATTGTTGTTAAATTTATAATTGGTTTGAATCTTTTCATTTAGGTATTGTTCATTAACGGTTGACAAGTTGGGATATAATAATCTCTCACTCGGTGCTGTTGGATTGGTCATGGACTTCTGTAATAGCTTTGCTTATTTTCATTAGTAAAAAAACTCTATTTCTTTCGTTTTACCTTCTTGTTTAAAACCCTAATGCTTCTCAAGTCTTGCCTGCTCTTTATTATAAACTAACGTACTTCTTAAAAGTATAGCAATTATATATTGTACTACTGTCCTTTTATTCTTTATAAGTGCTTCACCAACGGCAGAATTAGTCTTTTTATTAGTTTCTTTAAATTCTTTTAGACCCGTAATAAACATATAATCTAGTTGTATGTTAGTGATATTCTGATTAAACTTATTATTATCAATTTCTTGTTTTAATTGATTATATTTAGAGAGATAGTATCAACAGCAACTTTTTTACAAAATTTAACAGTATTTGAGACTTCATTTGCTGATTTAATAGATTCTTTAATTAGTTCATCATTAATTTCTCTTTCATTTAGTTGTAATGTTTTAGTTATAACTTTATCAAAGTCACCCTTTCTTATTTCAGTTATGTTTCTACTTAAAATGTCTATTTTATTAGAAGAGGATAGTATATTATTGTCACAATACTCTTTATGAACAACATCTTTTTCATCTGTAGGAGGATGTACATTCGTAATTTTATAGGTATCATTCATATCAATATTATCATTATCTTCTAGGAATAACCCACGAGCGTTACTTAGTGTTAAGTTTTTTCCATTCCCCATATGATGTTTCGCTTGGTTAAACCTATTTCTTGTCATTATTTATATTAAGAAATATATTTAATGATTCTGAAACTGTATTATTAGATTCAAAGTCAAACTCGGATTTTAATAATTCGTGTTCATAGTATTTACCTTCTATTATCTCTCCATTAATATCTTCTATTTTATATGTTGGTGGTTGTGTTTTTAGAACTTCATTAACTTTAAACAACTCTCTATTTCAATTAGAAGTGTAACCTTTAGAGAAGATATTACGTTTATCTGAGTTTCTGACATAATCACCAACTTTTAGTTTTGGTAAATTTTACATAGTATTTAACTTTATCGGGATTATTAGAAGCATCAACAGGTGCCATATTAATTGTTGAACGAATGTTAATGTTATAAGTTACAACAGCATCATTTAGTATATTTACCCAATTACCATCACCATTGATGAACATTGGTTTATTAATTATGTGTAATAATGTTCTATTAAATCTCTCTATAAACACAGCCTTTAAATCACTATAAGTTTAATATAGTTCTGTCTCATATTCTTTAAGTATAGATTTAAATGTTTTATTGTAAAACTCACTACCTCTATCTACCCGTAACTTTTCTGGTTTTCTATCGGGGAACCCGCAACTATGTTGATCTTCGAAGCCAGCTTGTGGAATTTCACAACCACCTTGTGGATATTCACCTAATATTATTTTAAAGCCATTAGTTATAGGTAAAACAGATTTATTCTTTAAAGGAATAGCCCATGCATATCTTGTGAATATATATATAACAGTTAATATAAACCTATAATTATTATTTGTATTTACTTAGAGATGATTTGTTTATCAAATCAGCTGACCATGTTTCATCTTTATATAATGGTATTATTCTTTCTCTTCCAAAATTTGTTTTTTGAGGACTGATTATTTCTTTAGCTAAAAAATTTTTTGTTGTTGTTTTTCCATCATTATTCATTTACCATAGTTAAAAACAAAATTATCTAGTTACCCTTGATTAATAATATTCATAAATAATAGTTGCTTAGATATATCTAGCATTTCATCGGAAAATCCATCATGACCAGCTTTTGTTTCCAGTATTAATAATTCTAGTCTTTCTACTAAACTATTGGGGTCAGTCTTAGTAAGACCGCTGGCTTTAACTTATTCTTCTTCTTCATTAGTATCATAAACAGTGGATTCACTACTAAAGGAATCTCTTCTCGGTGATGCGATACTAATCGATAATCTTCTTATAACTTTCGATCTATTACTTTTAGTATCTCCTCTTTGTTTACAACCGATATCCCTTAGAAATCGTTTGATTTTGTTTTCATCACATTTTATGTCTCTTTCTGTCACATTTTTATTAGTGATAAACATAAGGAAACCTATAGTGAAATCATAGTTGTTATTTCTTAATATTATATCATTCATTGTTATACGAGTGGGCACATTAATAATTGTAAACTCAATTTCATTTGCATCGAATGGGACTAATCGTAATTGAATATTCGTTTGTTTTCTCATATCTGCTAGAATATCATGCATCTCGTTACTTAGTTTAAACAACTTGCCCTCTCGACCTGGTAATGTGATAGGCTCTCTGACAGAGAACCCATTTTGTTGAACGGGGGAGAACTCTAAAGCTTTCAATGCATTTTTGTTGTGTTCTATCCGTAAACCGATTTCACCGATCTGGGAACCAGCTTCCTGGATCTGCTTAGCAACTTCACCAATCCGAGAAGCGGTTTCACCGATTGCTTCCATTGTTTGTGTGGGCTTGTAGTATTTCGCTATCAGAATTTAAAGTTTTAGTTAGAGGATCAAATAACTCGTCTATTTCACCATAATATTCTTGTTGTTTTAATTTATCTTCTAATCTTTTCTTTCCGTTTTGTTTTTCTAGATAGTTTACTTCTATAAGTTCATCTATCTTAGTCATTTTTTATATAAATATATTATACTAAGTATGAATTAGATCTATGATTATAATTAAAGTAACTAATTATAATAACTAATTATATAAAATAATAGCTGCTTCTATTATTTTTTTATTGCTATCTATAGTTAATTCTTTAATATCATTAATCATGGAACCTGCTTCGCAGATCAGTTTATCTACATCCTTATCCTTATCCTTATCCTTATCCTTATCCTTATCCATATCCTTATCCTTATCCTTATCCTTATCCTTATCCTTATCCTTATCCTTATCCTTATCCTTATCCTTATCCTTATCCTTATCCTTATCCTTATCCTTATCCTTATCCTTATCCTTATCCTTATCCTTATCCTTATCCTTATCCTTATCCTTATCCTTATCCTTATCCTTATCCTTATATAGTTTCTTAATCAGTGAAGCCGCTTCTCGGATCCTATTTATCAAATCCCTTTTAAATAAATATAGTTCCTTATCATGTGGATAACTTTTTATATTGTTTACATAAAACCTTTTATCATCAAAAATATTTAAACTAATCTTACTTGTTTTTGTTGTTGTCATGCTATTCCCAACTTTTTGTATTCTGCTTTCATCTACTGTTCTCCGTGTATTATTCATTAATGCATCATAACAATCTATGTGCCTAGCATTATTATGCTTCTTTATTCCATTTTCTTTTGTGTTTTTAGGATATTTTTGAAGCTATATGTTTTGGGGGACAATGCTATAAATTCCTCAATAATCCTACTCTCCAGCTCGTGCTTAAACTTGCCGGGGACTTTATTATTAGTTTTTATAGGTATGTCTAGATTACTTAAGTCCATATGCTCATCACTAAATTTACCTTCACTATAACTTAATAATACGAAACTGTCCGTATCCATATAGTGAAGTGTTAGACCTTTGAGGGATGGTTGTAGAATATTATAGAACACATCAAACATATGTAATTTGCTAAGTTCGAGTATTGTTACTCCTACATATACAGGTGAGCTATATTCTATTTTTTTCTTTATATATTCTTTTTGGCTATAGTCTCTATATCTAGTTATATTCTTAAATGTTGGTTCACTTACACTTTTCATTATCTTTTCTTCATCATGCAAGAACTTGCTTTGAAAGAAGTGTAGAGGATTCATGCACATTCTTCCATATAGGGAGTTATTCATTAATTTCCTTACATCCTTTCCTTCTTCAGTTTTAGCTGTTGCTCTTTTATTTGTATTGTTTTGTATTTAACCTCTACATATATAATCTTGTTCAAATTTAATTACTCTATTTATTTTTGTTACTTTTACTCCCGTCTTAACATAGAACTTTAACATCCTATAATGAACCGTATATTCTGTTTTGTTGTTTTGGTCTAAGATTAATTTCTCTGATCTTGCCTTGCCTCCATCTCTTTCTCTGTAACGTAATTCATTATAATTTACCTTTCTCTTATTGGGCATTGGTGCTAACTGTTCTGTTCTCTCTTTACATTCATTAGTATAATCAATATCACAAACTGTATAGTAACCATGGTCACTATCATCTGGAGTATTCAATATTGCATCGAGGAACCCGCTTCGCGGATCTAGAGTAGTAGTAATAAACTCAAAATCTTTATAAGGTAACTTTTGCATCATTGCATAACCATATAGTTTGCTTGGATCTATGTACCAGATATTAATAATAAAAACATATCTATCACCCATTATTCCACATATACCACCTCTCTTTGTTCCAACAAAATCATCTAGCATTTGTTTATCTTGCAGTGTATCTAATGTAACACCACTTGACATTAACCAACAATCAAAACTATAAACCGGTAAACTAACGTAATGTAGTGGATTGAGCTTGAATTCTTTCATACTTAATTTAACATATTCATTCATGCAATAGTCTAATATTTCCACATCAATCTCTAAATACTCTATAAATAGATCTTTACCAGTTTTATGACTGTTGTCTTTATTAAAGTTATCTACTTCTTCTTGTGTTGATAATTTATTATGTAGTGAGGATTTGAAGTGTTCTATTTTTAGATTTCCTATAGCTTCATCATACTTATACAAACCAGAGTATTCATATGGATATAATGCTTTAGTTTTACATCCGTATATTTTTGCCATTTGATCTAGAGGCATAGCTAAGAAGTTATAACTATCTAAGAATTTGAGACAACCAATGCTAAACATCTTAGACTTACCAGCAGCTAGTGTTATGTTATCTACTTTTCTTTTATCATTAATCTGTTTGAAATGTTCACTGTATTGCAGATTGAAGTCATAGCCAGAGCCATTATGGAATATTAATGGAATGAAGTTTTGTTGTTTGTATCTTAGATTGCATATTTTACATGCTGGTCCTCTATATTTACCAGTTTCATGAAAATGATCTCTTACTTTATTAATACATGTTTTGCTGCAGATATGACAAGTGTTATTAGTTTCATGATATAATTTGTCTTCTTCTGTGAATATCATCTTTTCATTAAGTTTGAAATTATTCTCTGTTTCCATTTCTAATAGATCTCGAGCAAATTTTTTGATGCAGCCTAGACCGAAGTAGTGCTTGAAATTACCTTGCCAGGTGTAACCCACAGCTATTGGAATATGTTCAGCTATTACATATTTATGGGTCTCCGACCATGCTTCGCCATAACCATTAGTTGAGACTTCAACAATGCAACACATTCTATATTGGCAGTATTTCTTATTCTGACGTTTGTGTTCATTTATAAAAGTAATATGTTTTTTCTTAGGGCAAACAATCTCTGGTTTGAATGAGTTGTTGCATTCGTGTTTATCATTTTTAATTTGTGAGTTAAACCAATAGGTACACCTATCGCAATAATAATATTTAATATTATTTTTATTTGGGCGATCTAACAGGGTTTCTATATTGTTTATTAGGGCCAAGTGTTCCATTTGACCATTACTCCAAACTAGTATTCTTACATCTTTTCTCTCTTTATCAAAATCATCCACTTTTTTAAACAATTCTACTTTACCTCCACCACAGGGGGTTTATAACCAAATTTTAATATTGTATAATTTCTATATTCTTAATATATAGCCGAAGTCATCTTCATGTTGTTGTCTTGGTTCAATTAGTTTATCTACATATTTACTTTCTCGAGTTGCATTACCTATGACTGGATGCAACCATGCGGTTATAGTTAGTTGCAAGCAGTTTTATTTATAACTTCGTTTATTTAATATTGATTTAGAGTTTTTGAGATCAGCTGGTAAATTTATATGGGTACCAATAGATGCTTTAGTTGGTTCAAAATTTAACTGAATAATTCTTAATCCAAGAAACTCGAAATCATAACCATAACCTTCATATATTTCCTTTTCATTATCTAGTCAATTCTTTAAGTCTCCATTTTCATATATTGCATTGTTAATAATATAGTCAGTATTGAAAAATGTTTAAGTAGTTTTAACTTCGTCTTTGATTTTCTTTTTATAATCACACTCGGCTGTGATCTTATATTTAAAACTTAACTTTTCTGAACTGGTAACAGCTTTTAATTTCTTCTAAAGAGTAATTAGTTGCTTCATCTATATCTTCAATGTAATTCCCACCTTTATCTGTAATATAAAACTCTCTCATGTTCTGACTGGAGTTTTTATCGAAGTCTTCTGTGTTTTCTAGATACTTACGATTATGACTATATGAGTCAGTAGTTAGAGCTATTTTGTTCCTAATTTCTTCATGACATTCTTTACATTCATATCCGTCAAAGGGGCTGTGCCCTTGTTTCCCCAATTGCTTTGCCGATCTATTTTTAGAGTAGATGTTGTTTTCGCTTTTGGCTTTAGTTTTAATAATATAATCATCTTCATCCGAATTATACACCCTCTCCGAGATTTCTTCTTGTTCAGACCCAAACATTTTCTCCAATAGTTCCTTATGTTTGAGATCGTATGATTGATGTCTGTATAAACCCTTCTTTTTTCAAAGGATAAATTACCGACAACGCAGAATTTTATGACACTAGTATTTGTCGATTGAGACATGATGTATTTATTTAGGGAAATAATCAAAAAATAATTTTTCGAAAAATGAAAATGAAATGCAAGTGTATAAAAAAACCCTGGAAAGAATGTTGTAATAATTGTAAAGAATTAGAATATTCTTGTTATGTATGTAAAAATATGGTCAAAGTGAAAGATTATAAAGAACATTTGGGACATCATTATTCAGATCCTGATCAATATCTAGCATGTAGTATGTGTAATGTTTATAAACATATATCATTATATAGATTTCGAAATAGGAAATGTAGACTATGTATTTATCTTCATAGATCTAGATATGGTCATACTAGAAATCAATTCAGAGAGCATGTTTATAAGTATAATTTTCAAGAAGATACTGAAAAACACTAATCACTGTGTTTCCACCAATCTCAGTGTTTTTTACTGTATACCCATCACAATGTGACCCATATACAGTCTCATTGTAGGGATCTGCGAAGCAGTTCAACGAAGTTGTTTTGCAAGTTCACTGATCAACTTTACTGTGAATTTGTTGTTTTATCTCAGTTAGTTTCATAGTAATTCACATCAAAGTCGGGGGACGTTCACTGGAGTTAAGGAGGAAGGAACCGCAAACCTTCCGTTTGCTAAAGCAACTTAACTAGACTCGATGATTTAACCACTACGCCAAGTGAGACAGAAAGTTTTAGTTTTAGATTGATTAAATATTGATTAGGGGAAACATAAAAGTTTTCGTTATTTTAATATTTCTTTCAATTTTTGTTCAAGTTTTCTTTTTTGTTCAAGTTTTTTCGCAAGTTTGTTTACGTGCTTGTTACACGGTCTCACTAGTTTTATACTAGTATCTGGGGACGTCCACTGGAGTCAGTGGGGATCTGCGAAGCAGTTTCACTGATAGAACCCGAACTATCCGTCTGATAATGGATAATTACCAGCTTAACTCGACACTAGTGGATTGCACTAAGTGAGACAAGAAATGATAGGTTTAAAATATAAAAGAAGTGAATATAGAGAGATTGTATAGTAGTGGATAAAACAAGGAAATCAACAAGTAGTAAAATTTGGCCCTATTCGACATGCGCGATTAGCGTTAGGAGAAAGGGTCAAATTTTACTGGTGGTTGATTTCCTTGTTTTATCCGCTACTACAAATTAGTATAGATAATACAAAAATATTCACAGCCAGAGATTGAATACTTTACTGGATCAATACAATCGTTATTGGCGAGATCAAGATGCTATTTTCCCGGTCTCCACTAATAAGGGAAAACACGTTTTTTCATGACAGTCTAGACAGCTTTCGGTCTGGGAACTTTCCGGTTCAAAAATTGACGAATAATGAAAACGTCATTTTGATACAAAATTTATCTGATTTGTTCTCATTTACTTTGCTGATATCAGTTCCCAGTTATCATCAATGCAATGAAAACAATACAAAGTATTCAACATGCAAAATTCAATTTTTATTTTAAACCCAATGACAAAAGAATTTTTGCAGGAAATTTTGAAGAAAAGTTTTATCAAGAAAATAGTAATTGTAAAATATATGGCAGTTTAGTCAATTGAAATTAACGCTCATTTTTCTGATGCTGTCAAATTTTTGCAGTGCTATCTTATTTACTTCAATTTTGTTCTTGTTTACTATTTTGATACAAGATCCAATTTTTTAAATCATTCTAACTTTAATACGCGGGATTTGCAGACAAAGATAAAAAAAATTGCTGACTTCAAAGCTGCGGTTTATAGATACTATGAACAAGTGGAAAAGGCGACATGAAAATCCAAAATTTAGTGACTTCGAAGCTGCAAAAAGTGGTTTCTGTGAAAGCGTGGAAGCCGCTGACATCAAACAAGTGACCAGATTAAAGCAATAGCATATTTAAACTAGTCACCAGTTTACCCGCACTTAGAGTGCAAAAATTACCAACATATGAACCAGCGTTTGAGCGTGTCAGATTTTTTCGCACTTGATTATTGTCTTGATCTTAATGCACGTGTTCGGAAAACAGCGATCATGCTCAGTATATATTCTCAGCACCACGTGATTTTAGTCGTGTAATGTCTTCAAGTTATGGTTACCATTATAGACCTCCCATATCTGTTCTTTTTCGGTTCGCAGTGTTATAGTGTTATTTGTGGTATCCAATTACAAATTAGGAGTTGCTATAATTATGAGTTACTTTGGATTAAAAAATTGCCTTAGAAAAACTAGTTAACAATATTTGATGTTTTTTATCATGGGTATTTCCCATAAAAGAGCAAAAGTTTGCCATTTTTGAAGGAATTTTGAGGTCTTTCCCATCATATCCATTCTCCCCAATAAAATCCATCCTCCAATTATTGCATGTTTACCATGATTGTGAACTATAGGTTATTTGACCAGTATGATGTGGCGGTGCTATAATGGGAAAGACCCAAAATTTGTATTCAAAGTAGCTCAATTGTCGAATCAGTACAAACCTTTTAAGGTTGTTTTTAGAAAAGCTCTAGGCGGGAAACCTCTTTTCCGAGAACGCAATAGAAAGCAAACAAACTTTTCCGAGAAAACAATTGAACAAACTTTGATTGAAAATAACAACTGTAAGAAAAAGCTTTCAGTTAACATAGACATAAAAGAATCGAAACAAAACTTCTCTGAATCATTTGGAGTTCCAATTTACAGATTTGAGAAATTTTAAAAAAGAAGGGCATTAAGTTACAGAATCACCCAATCGGATTGTTCCAATCTGAAGTAAGAATTTTGCTAAATTTTGCGTCCCCCGATTCACCGCAACGCTACCAAACATTTAAACTGTTTTTCTTTAAAAAAAATTCTAGCAATTAAATATTTAGCTTTGACTTCTGTTTTGAGCTCATGCCGTGCGCTCAGCCTAGGAGGAATAGTAATCAAAGAACATATTTGGCGCTAGCCTCTGGCTTGATTTAGCAATTATTAGCATTTTGCTGACGAAATATTAGAAACGTTTTACTTCTACGTCGATCACAATTGCACTACTTGAGGAACTTTGAGGAATTCTTTATTGCGGTTACATACATTTCTGATTCGAGGTAAAACCAATGGGGCAAATGATTAATTACTGAGAATCTTATAGTTTTGTTCGACACTTAGACACACATCTAACTTTCAAATGTACTTATTGAACCAAAAAATGGACCCTCTGTTTTAATTTTCTGTAATTGTGAGCGGTAAATTTGGCACAAATTATATCACACATACCTCATGAAAAATATGCTCCAATCCCACTTTAGGTCGATATACACATCGTAGAGGTTTGCAATTATGCTCATCGTAGGTATCGTTAAAAAGCCCGTCCGCGCGTAGAATATAAAATTTTAAAAACAACTTTGAAATTCATTTTTTCCAAGGATTTATCGAGGTTTAAATTTTTTTGAAACGCGGACCACCGATCTCCATTGTTCTTAATCACATTTTCCACAATTCGGTTTTCAGGATGAGATCATTGTTTTTATTGCTTTTATTGCTTTAATAAACTTAAATTGACGTCTTATTTGCCTGAATTGTTTTTTTTGCTTTCTCTCTACTTCGTCCCTTCAATCAACTAATTCAATTTGGCTTTTTCAATTCGTACAAGTAAATATAAACTATATTTTCATTTGACATCTAATGGCTTTGCTGACTTTGTATGTAACTCTTATCATGAAATAACAATGAATTTTTAAATTTTGCATCTTTTATCTTTCTTCTGTCAACTTAAAGCTGTGTCGCTGTAAAAAAGATCAATTTTCCTTCTTATGTGAAAAAAACTTTAATTTCTTTGTCAATTTCATTTTTAACTAATGGCCTCTTGGCTTGATATTTTGGCATGCTTGCGCACCTTTGAGGTTCTTCTTATTTTACGTCACAAATTCTCATATTAATGGCAAGTGGAATTAGCGCTTAAAGAAAGTGGAGAGCAACCTTTGTTTTTGTTTTTGTATTTTTTTATATGGCGGCTGCTAAATCGTTTTCTCGCTAAATTTATTAGACCTTGAAATTTTTTCCAAATTTGTCGTCTTTTTCGTAGTTGCTCAGCATATTCCGGATGCTTAAAGACCACAATGCGTTCCTCTGGATGAATAAATGAACCAATTTAATGCTTTCAGGTCATAGTTAAATATTTCAGTGATTTTCAAATTAAATAATTTTAAAAAATGTTTTTTTGTGAATTACACTTTTTTGTTCTTAATTTCGTCAGCATATTACATTTGTCTCTTTTTTGACAAACGTTATCTGTCTCTTCAACTTTTGCTGAAGCATGCAAATTTTTTCTAATTGTTATGCGTTTTGTTTATATGGTTTATAACGTCAACTAAATCCAATTGGCTTTTTAATTTGTACAAAGGAAACTAAACCATGTTTTCATTTGATATCCAATGGCTCTTTTGAATTTTTATTTATTTGTTATCATTACAATGAGTTCTTAAAGCTTGCATCTTTTTATTTTACATTTGTCAACTTGAAGCTGTGTCGCTGTGAAATTGGATCAATTCTATTTGCTATGCAAAAAATAATTATTTTTTTGTCAATTTCATTTATAACTAGTGGTTTCTTGGCTTGTCATTTTTACATGCTCGCAAACTTTTGAGTTTCCTATTCAATAACGCGAAAATTTATCATATGAATGAAACGTTGAATAGGTGTTTAAAGAAAGTGGAAAGCAACAATTTCTATAGTTTTGTAATTTTTTTGGAGATAACGGCTGCTAAATTGTTCCCTCGCAAAATTTATTAGAATTTTATCTAAAATTTGGCTTCTTTTTTTTATAGTTGCTCAACATATTCCGGATGCTTAACGATCACAATGCGTTCTTGTGGATGAATAAATGAACCAATTTGAAGATTTCAGCTCATAGCTAAAGATTTTAATGACGTTCAAATTAAATAGTTCAAAAAAATAAAATTTTTGAAACTACACATTCTTGATTTTGCCAACATGTTACTTTGTCTCATTTTTGACAGCTTTTTTCTGTCTCTTTATTTTTTTGGTGAATCAGGCAAAATTTTTCTAGTGATTTGGTTTTCCGTTATATGGTTTATAATGTCTCAAAGTTTTAATGGTTTCAATAATGTAGTTTTGTAAAAGTGTTCGTATATTTTTGGTTTCCGTCCGCATTTGTTTTTCTTTGTTTTTTTGTTTTTGTATGTCTTTTCTCTTTGAACAAATAGGAAATTGCAAATGAACTTACTTAATTTTCTCAGTGAATTATTGATAATTTTATCGGCCGCGACGCTGTTTTCATGTTAAAATATCTGATTTTTTTGACGTCTGACTGACTTTCGATCTTTTTGCTGTCTTAAAACAATTTCTGGATAATGAAATGTTTCAATTGCTTCCTCAAGAGATAGTTATGATGAGGTCACTAACTTGACCACAATTATACCTATTTTTGGATTTGTTGAAAGATATGTTGAAAAACGTTGTGATCTGATCTGACACCAGAGAGTTAGTTTTTTGCCGGAACTATTATGTCAGAAACCGTAGAAAAACTACAATTGCGTAACTAAGTTTTTTATGTCTAACATGAAACAAGCTTAGACTTCACGCATCCATAATTACTTGCTCGGAATTTTGTTTTAGATCTCATATGTTCTGAGGTTAGTGACAAGAGAGCAGTCAGTATTTGCAAGTGAGTCATGTTTAACTGAAGGTCACAGATGTAGCTCTGTTCATGCTCTGCAGGGGCCAAAAAGAAATCAATTAATTCCCCTGATTGTCAGAATGAATGCTAAGGGAATGCGCATCAAATTATGAGGCAAAAATAAATCACGAATACTAATAAACAAACATCTTTGCAAGGCCAATCAAAAACTATTACTCATGAATCGCTACTGTAACTCGACTTTTAAGTAACGGTTAAGTGACTCTGCTTGATATCACTGAGAACATCTGGTGCTTATCGAGAATCGCAAAGCATTTCGAAGTGACTTCTGCAGAGTCACGTAATCATGCTTAAAACACGAAACGCACACGTTTTAAAATGACGAAAGTCAACGGAAGTCAACTTCTGGCTAAGTAGCAACTTCTGGCATTTTGACATCTGGCACTGCAGACTTTCGGCATTTTAAAATGTGCACGTGAGTGTTTTAACATACAATCAATCTGAGATTAGAAAATTGATTCAAATTATGTACGTTAAGTGTGTAGCGCCGCTGCCGAAACCGTTCAAGGAAATTTAAACGAAAACATAAACATGATTATAGATAAATTGGTGAACACCTGTTTTCTTATTTGAAACTTGTGAAGCCATTTTTAGCAGGAATTCATTACATGAATGGGTTGATATCCCTTTTGCTAAAAAAAAACAAAATGAGTTTCAGATAAGAAAAGACCGATGGATGCAAATAAGGAGTCGAAATCAAAATTCGATGGTGGAATCTCGGAGCATGATGTATTCGCACGAGTGAAAAGATGGAAAAAGTTTAGCATGGTCTTCTTTTTTGTGTTACTTCCAGTCATTTTGCTGCTGTGTGTTGAACAATATGTTATATTCACAGAATGGAATTCACATAAACAAAAATCAAAAGGTTGGTTAGTTTTTGTTCACGATTGAAACTTTCGATACTATTCACTGATTTTTGAAACGACGATATTGAGTACTAAACAACTTTTGGGTTAAAGACGAGTACTTGCATTTGTCACTGTTTTCCGCGATTCATGTTAACATGTGCCATTTTTACATAGAAAATAGTTGCGTGCTATATAACAACACAATTTGTAACTGGTTAAAAAACACAGGGAGGGGGCATAAAAACACTGTGGGGAAGTGAAGAGATCCGAATAATTAAGTAATGCCTGCTGTACGGTAGGAAGAATAATCGTTTAATAAGTCAAGATTTTAAAGATTTTAAAATTTCGTGCTATTAAGTTGAAGAACCCAAATTCCAAACCCAAAGTTGCAAAAAAAACAAAAAAAATCAAATTAAATTAAAGTTAAAATGAATAGAAAATATAAACTTTTTTTCAAAAAATTTTTCCATCCCTCAGTAGGTTTTGCACCCCTAGGTATAAAAAACGTACCATTACATAAATCGTTATGTGCTTAAATAGCAACTGGTCGTAGGAGCTGCAAAAATATGCACCTGGAAATAATCAACTGGGTCGACGGGGGGGGGGGGGGGGGGGGGGGGGGGGGACAAAAACGAAAAAATCCAGGATGGCCTTGTTCAACAAAGGGAGGAGAGGGGGAATAATTGTTCCGACCCTCTTGAGGGGGGAGGAACTATATACTCAACTGGGTTTTTTTTTTTTTGTTCAGTGAATTTTCGCCGCTCGATATATTCATCGTAGAGAGTTGAGACTGGTATCATTAGAAAGCTCGTTCAGCGTAGAATATGGAATTAAAAAGATTTTTTTAATTTTCGTTTTCTACAGGGAGTTATCGAGGCTTAAACTTCTGAGAAAAGAAGAGTGAATTCACGTTGTTTTTATTCACATTTTCCGGAATTTTTGCCTAAATTTTCGTCAATTTTGCTAAAATTTGTTATAATTTTTAAGAATAGTGTCGTTGATTTCATTTTTGAAGACGAACAAGCATTTTTGATTGTTTTGATTTAATTTTTTGGTCAAAAAATCTGGATAAACATTTCAAAATTTAGCCTTTTTCATCAACAACAGCACGAAATAAGCTACTTTAGTCCACTTTGATTAAATTTGCCTACAGTACACCCCCAAACAACACTCATACAATCTTTGTAGACTCAGAGGGGGGCTATTTCTACTTCAGAGTCCGCAGAGAGTGCCTTGTAGTTAAAACTTTGCCGTTTTTTGCTAACTTTACTCGTTGATTATCAAAAATGCAAAATTTATTTTGAGTTTCAACTCAGAAATTATCTATATCTACAACATTTGAAAAATCAATTGTTCTTAACGGACAATAAGTATTAACAGGGGTAGTTTTGGGCCATTCTTGGACTGTTACAATCCAAAAAAAAATCGGGTTGTAATCAGTCGGTCTTTTTTTTTTAAAAAAAGACTTTTTTTTAATAATAAAGAACAGAACATATCAAATCAAAGCTCAGGAGTGATAGGTCCAACCAATTCGCTTGCGAAACAACCCCAGGCTAATTCATTTAGTTTTTTAATTGAAAGTTTATGGTGGTTTTTTTTAAAAATAATTGACTTTTCAATAAATAATGGCTTAATTAACTTTTCCTCTATTTTTTTCTTAATTTGTTCAACTTCCAGCTTAGTGTCAGCAAAAAAAGACTGCTTCTTCTTTCTACTGAGTTAACATTTATTCTCGGTTGCAGTTTTAAGCCTGAAATTATTGTTTTCTGGCTTTGATACTACAAGATTTTAGATTTTTGTTTGTTTTGATATTTGCCAGTTTTTCATGTTTTCTAATTTTGTCACATTATCACATAATTGACAGTTCTCATGTCACCTTATTAGCATTCAAATTAAAACACAATTGAACATATTAAAATCTTGAAAGATATAAATCATCGTTTTAATGGCCTCGACGCCTCTTTCTTGAAGAAATCAATTGAATTTTTTAATTTTGTCTTAACTGTCATTTATACTTTGTCGTTTCGGTCGTATGAAATTTCCTGTTTAGTGATAGCTTTCATTGGCTTTTCATGGAAGAATAGAAAAACCGATATTCTGATATTAGCAGATAGCTGATGGCTTTTATGACTTTCAAACCCATCGTTTTCCAAAATTAAAAAATAATTTTTTAACTTCGCAATTTTGTTCTTTTTATGTTTCTTTTTGTTACCTAATCTCGTTAGTTGATTACAGGTCAAATATGACATTATGGGTGTCAAGGGAATAAAAAGGATTAGTGTCCAAAAATCTTTTTTTTAAAGATTTTGTTATGACCTTACTGGCTTCGACACCGCTTTTTCACAAAAAAAAATTAAATTAATTTGATTTTTGTCATATTTGACGTTCTTTTTGTAGATGCAAGAAATATTCTGGATAATTACAGGTCTCGAGGGTTTCTTTTTCATGAAAAAACGACGATATTTAAATAGTTCTTTTTGTAATTAATGCCTTTCATGACATTGAATGTAATTTTGTTTCGAAAAAAAAATTAAAAGTATTACATACTTTAGCACTCCGCGTTTTTGTCTACTTGTTACCTAGTCTTACTAATGAATGGCCACGTACTACATTATAACTGTTTGAAGAAGGCGCAATCAAATATATTTTGAGTGCCAAAATTTGGCTTGACGGTTTTGACAGCGTTTTCTGGCAAGTTTCAATTTAAATTTTGTTTGTTCTTTGTTGTTCTTTTTAGCCGCTCTAAAAAATGAATAAGGTCAGGTCCTAATGCCCTTCTATAGAAGCAGTGGTAATCGCAAATTTGTGGTAATATTAATTTATTCCTAATGGTATTTATTACTTTGAAGTTAATTGTTTCAAAAAAAAAAGTTAATTTTTTTCACTTTTCTGTTTTTGTTCTTTTTTGTATAATTATTACCCAACCTTTCTATGGACTGGTCGCATATGTTTTGTGGTGATTTTTAAGTTATTTTTGTTTAGTTTCAGGTTTATCTGACGGTATGTTGACTTTGTTATTAAATTTAGTTTTTAAGAGGGACATAAATTTTTTGATATAATTAATGTTTGTTGTTGTTGTTGTTTGATTTTGCTGTTCGTTTTGACTCGCTCTCTTAATATTGACATATTACAGCAATCTAATGCATCAATTTTTACTCCACTGAGTTATTTGTTTTGGAGGTTATCTTATCGTTCATACGGAATTTTTTGAAAAAGACTTGGGCTTTTTTGGGATTCGCAAAAAATAATTTTTGGGTTTTTCTATCTGTTCCTCATTTGGTCGCCCATCCACAAAATTGTGGATGGGCGGGGTCGGAACCTTATGTGCCATTGCACATTACCGAGCCGCCTTGTTTCTTTTTGTTTTGCCCTTCTGTTTTCAGACGTCGTGTTTGTGGACGCATCTGATCTGAACATTACCCGTCCAGAAAGAGACACCAGAAAGTTGCCTTTGGAAATTCTGTTTGCTCCTTTTCCAGCCAATGGTGCAAGTGCCCAATCTATGCTGGAGGGGGGAACTGACGCGGGTGTGAATTGGTGTTACAAAATCTCTCCTTGGGAATACAGCCAGGTGCTTTTCGAGATTAACGAAGGCAGCAACTGTTTCCTTATCATATGAAAGATTATTCTGACTGTTGTTTTGTGAGGGAAAAATAATGCTAATGGAAAAGATCTTTAGCCTGAAAAATGCAAACAAAAATTAAATTCGATCAATAGTAACCGAACCATTTGATTTCATTTCTTCTAAATTTATTAGTACAATAGTGCGTAATGTCGGATCAACAGATTTCAGGGAACTGAAGGATTTTAAAACTTAGTATGCAAGATTTCCTTTTCACAGAAGCTAAATTATTCCACCAGGCAAGTTTTGTAAATAATGATTTGATGACAAGGCATATAATAGCTTGTCGTTGTTAAGTTGTTTTTCCACTATCATCTGTATGTTCTCATTTTCATTCCCAGAAAAAAGGAGCTTTTTAAAAATGGAGAGAAACTCACTGGCGTATTATCTTTATTATATATTTTTTTCAGTTCTGGTTTTCAACTTTAGCTGTAAGACGCTGTGTTTTCAATCGTTTTTCTTCTCCAATTTAAACGTTTTTCTAGTGTTTCGAGTGACTTGTTTCTTAATATAGAAAAACAAGAAAATAGAAGAAGGTTTAAGCAGGACGTTGCATCACACTCTAAACGCATGTCACGTGAGAGTAGCGGTGTTCGTGTTCTCACGCGGAATTTGTTCTCAGGAGTATGTTTCGCTTTTTCGAGAAAACGAGGGGATGTACCATACTTTATGACTTGATGTTCTAGAGAAAAGATCAATTCCCAACCACGTCAATTTTATCGCTATCATATCTATCTGAAAGCAAAACATGAAGCAAATCAAGCGTAAAAGTACAAAACAAGCTTAATTTTTCAAAAACAAAAAATTAGTAGTTTAATTTTTGCAAATTATTAAGAACTAGAACTTAATTACTGAAACATTGCTTTTGCCGAATTCTTCGAAGGCAGCTTCAAATGCAAAATTGTTTTCAGGCTTTACTGTTTTTGTCCTAAGTTAAACTTATGCTTTTGTCTGTTTTGTCTTATGCTAGCCGTCTTTCCAATTGCTCAGTAAGTTCTGTCAAATTGCTCAGCAAGTTCTGTGAAATTTTTTGGATGACTTCTGTTATTTCCCCTACGTCCATTTACAAACCCACTACTAATACATATTTTAGCTTGTGGTTTGCATTTGTTCTTACATATACAATTATGCACAGACGACATTTACAATTTTATGAGGCAGCGACATTTTAAAATTAAATCAAATACGGTAATTAAGCTTTGCTTACAAATTTAGCAGACAGAAAAAAATGCAGCTTTATTTCTTTACGCTTGACTATCATAAGAATATTTTTATGGCAGCAACTTCTTTGACATCAAGTAACAAAAATCCGTCCAACTGTCTACCGGCGTCGGCAATTTGCTATGAGGTACTTGGTTCGCTTATGCTGGTTGTTAAAAAGATCCTCACCGGTGTATTTTTTATCGCACCCTACCCCCTATGTGAGTTCAAAATTGGTCTGCGTTATAAAAGAGAAAATCAACTTGGGTGTATGTAATTAAATTTCAAGGGGCAGAACTTATAGGTATGATGCACCCATCAAGCCTTTATTAAAAGTGTTTTGATTTATCCGCAATAAAGGTGAACAAGCAATATCAAAGCACTTTACCGTTGCCACTTATAGATTAGGCCTCATTTACTTAAAATATTTTCAATCTGAACCTCACTGTTCAGGAGTTTGTTGTTGAGGTTAAAATTATTGTACAGGAAAAGCTAATTACCGCGCGTTTTGCATTTTTGGTTTTCTGCTACCAATGAGTCGGTCCAAAGTCGTCAGATCTCCAATATATTTCATTCCGTTTGATATTTTCTTTTTTAAACTTCCGCGTGCTTCACTCAGGTTGAGCTGCCAGACCGAAAGCCGATATCCAGACCCTCCCGGACAGAACATGTCTATGTCATGATCCTCCCAGACGGAATGTGTCCATGTTCAGACTCTCGTGCGCTCCAAATTAAAAATCGTGAGCTCCAGAAACGTGTTCCGGCTCTAAATGAAGTAAAAATTGGAGTAAAACGCTTGAAATTTGAAACATAAAATTTCCACTCTCAATTCAACCAGAAAAACGTTTGAGTCTGGGCGGGTGGCTTGGCCCGAAACGACGATTAAAAGAAACCAAACGTTTTTAAATTGACTGTAATAAACAGGGGCAATAAAGTTATTAAACTAACCTATTTTTGTCCAAAAAATCAAACTACTTCAACTTTTCAAAACGTTGAGAACTTCAGTACTGAAATATTGTTTTTGCTAATTTTTTCGAAAACAAGTTGGAGTGCAAAAAATGCTTCAGACTTTATTCTTTTTTTTGCTAAGTTGATATCTTTTTCGTCTGTTTTGTCTGTCGAGCTAGCCATCGCTCAATACGTTTGGTCAAAATTTTGCCAAATTTTGCCAACCTTTTTGCATTACTTCTGTTTTCCCCCAACATCCATTTAAACCCCCACCACTTATAAATGTTTTAGCCTATTGTTTTGCATTGATTCTTACACTTACACATACGATTAAGCACAAACGACATTTAGAATTTAATATGACAGCAACTTTTTGAAATTAATACAAAAATGGTAATTACGCTTTGCTTATAATTTTAACAAACAAAAATAATGAATGTTTTTACTTTTATTGTGCTTGACTTTCATAGGAATATATTTATGGTAACAACTTTTTGACAACCATTGAAAAATCGAGGGGGGAGATTAACAGAAAAGATCAATCTTTGAAAAGAGTTAGATATTGCAAAAGGTGTTACTGTATCTTTGAGAACTTTGGTTATGGCAACCACTTAGATCAGTATTCTGACCTGAGTTGCAATTTGGTTAAAGTCAAAATGGCAGAAATTTAGAGGGTTTGTTCCATCTGAGTGGACCTAATAGTGCATAGAAGTAAACTAATGTCATTGAAATTATCATCATTTGTAAAAATCAAAGAGATAAAAAAATTTCCAAGAATTTTTTGTTTTTATTCACACGCGCGTGTTTGATTATAAAAGCTGGAAAAAGGAAACACGTTTCGGAAGGATATTCTTGGGTTCATCACGTCGACATCCTCTTCCCAGCAAATCGTTCGTAAGATTTTCCATTGATCATTGCATATATCTTCGGCGAAATATTGTTTTTTTCGGATCGTATCCAGATTGAGGTCCTCGATCAAAATGACTTCGGAAAATTTTGCCTATGAAAATACCCAGGCAGACCACTTCTGAAGAAATTTTTTTGCTCGTCTGTCGGGAAGAACGTGCCTTGTTTATATGGCAGAAGGTGGCTCGTCTATGTTGCAGAGTTGCTGCGTCTACGGGCAGACTTTTCCTCGATCGTAAGTTCTTGGTGCGTTTATATTGTCCGTTAAAAATTTTCGCCTGTGTATTCTTGAACGCACCCTACCCCTATATGAGTTCAAAATTGGTCTGCGCCATAAACGACGACTTCAACTTGGGTATGTATAATTAATTTTCAATGGGGAGAACTTTATAATTTTATAAATGAACTGTCTAAGCGCTTTTATGACTGAAGAAGTTGTAAGCTCCAAATTAGCGTATTGTTGCGGCAATCTCTTTAGCGTGGGTTGATTTTTGTAGATATGATGCACCCATCAAACTTCTATTGAAAGTATTTTGCTTTCTCCGCAATAAAGCTGAACAATCAACATCAAGGCATACTACGGTTGACACATAGATTAGGCCTCATTTAGCTAAAATACTTTTAATCTGAGCCTCTGTTTTCAGGAACTTATTGTTGAGTCAAAATTATTGTATAGGAAAAGTGAAATAAAGCAAGTTTTGCATTCTGTGGTTTATCTGTGGTTGCCTGAAACAACCAAAGTTTCAAAAACCATGCCAATATCTGCTCGCACCTGATTTCTGTCTGGATGAGTTAGTTATGTTTACAAAAAGGACAGTTATGTTTTCAAAAACTTCTTCATGGTAACACAAAGTTTGAGCACGCTTATTTTTTGAAAGTTCGAAGTCAAAATACAGGCTAGAATAATCTGGGTTGAACCGTAGTTATAAAAAAATTTATAAAATTACAACTAAGTTTTAGTCATAGAATGTTCATTTATGACACAGTTGTAGTTTTCCCAATCTTTTAAAACTTTTTTGATTTATGAAGTCAATGATCCATAATGTGAAAGTTCTATGGTAAACACTTTTTGTCAACCGGGAAATTAATTTAGGCAAAAACTATTCTAGTTATGTTTTTCGTAGATTTGTGTTTGCTACATTTTAGCAAATCCTGAGCAGAACCGGTTTTTTCTGCTAAGTGTTTTATGTGTGTCGAGGCTAGCTTCCCACTAGGAAAAAAGGGAAGCATAATATGTAAAATCCCATTAGAAAATGGCAAAAAGTTTCACAGAAAAATACCCTGTCGGGAAACTCAGGAAAGACAAGTAATTATGAGATCTCTAGGGTAGCCTAGATCTCCTGTTTCATAAACGCGAACAAGGCAAAGTCTGGATGTTCAACTTTTTCAGTGAATCATTTCATGTGAGGTAAAAACGAGCACGTATGAAAAACAAGTTAAAATCTGATCATAGCTGATTTCTGTCTGGACGAGTTGATTATTAACTAGCACCTCAACCTTGTATACTCTTGTTGACAGTGACTACAGCGATTGCTGTGGATGTGATTGTATTACCGGATCAGACGGGAAAGTTGTGTGAGGTGAAAGAAATTGGAGACACATATGCTAAATGGGATAGATTCAATTGCCGACATTACGGAGACGCCATTGTGGTCTGGTTCCATCAATCAACCAGAGTAATATGTCAAATTGAAGCCTATGGTTATGATAATACTTAACCCACGACAAAAACGAGAACTAACAGATTGTTTCAGAGTTCCCAAAAATTTGCAATTCAGGACCCCCCCCCCCCCCCTCCTCCGCTTCCCCTGTCTTCCGGGCATTTTAACGTACTATACTTATACTTCACATAAAAGACAAGGCAGTGGTCATAAAACGCGGAGGTAAGGAAGGGATGAGGCTTGATAGATTCAAGATTACCTGTAAAAACTAATTGTAATACCTAACTTTTCGCTCATTGCTAGTTGCATCCCGTACCACTTCAGCTGTTCAATCCTCTATTTTGAATTAAACTCACATTAACCTTCTCAGCTAAATTAAACTCAGACAGTTTCTTAAAATCAATGTTTTGGAATGACAAACATATGTAGAACAAGAAGGCTCACAAATGAGCAAATGAGTATCGTCAGTGTATCGTCATCAGTGGCTAAATTGTCTATCAAATCAAGCAGATATAGACTACCTTCGAAATATTGAGAAAGTAGTTGAATTTTGTTTATACAATATGACAGGATTCTAAAAAAGGACAGACGACGTGCATGCGAAAAAGGGCTAATATAAGACAATTGAAATCAATTTTCTTTATTTCACTTGGGTGAACATTAGTACAAACAAAGCGGCAGACATGAAATCAACTCCAATGCAATTTCGATTATTAGAGAAAAAAATTTCATCAAAGAACAACTAATTTTACCAGACAAAAAATTATTTCTATCCTTTTTTCAAGCTGTTTTCCAAACAAAAAATCTTTAAAACAACAACTTCAATTTTTTACACTTGACTGGCCTCTATTTATTATTTTAGATTAGAACTCGAATTGTGAAATTATATCTATAAGTGATAGCAAAATTATAAAAGAAGGCAGTAAAGTAACCTCTGCACACACAAATCTAACTTTATTCTTTACTGACGCTGAAACCCTCAATGATAGTAAGTGCCAGATCGCCAAAAACAACTGGTAATTTTTAAAATTAATTTGTGACTTAAAACACCCATGTCCACTGAAACTGTTACAAAGCGTCCATTACAATCGTCAGAGAACCGAGAAAAAATGGCATTAACCAGACTAACTGACAGCACAACAAAAAGAGAAAAAGCAAAACTCAAGAATCACTAACTTTTGGTAAGAATTAGGGTCTAAAACTCAAGGACGTTTCATATGAACTCAAATCAAGTGAACAATTGAATGGGGCCATCATAAATAGCATAATGAGACATCATACTAATGGCACTAAAAGACAGAACAACAAAAACATACACTAAGATTAAAATATAACGGTTTTTCTGAAAACCATTTGCGACACAGTACTTACAATATTTAGAGAAAAATTCAAAACATCTCATAATTTACACTTCTCAAACACAAAATGAAGAACAACAAGTCATAAAAACTGTCAAAACGAGAAAACAATTCCGTTTTTTTAAATAATTCATTTGAAACGTTAACACTCTTTGAATAAAGCCGGACGCAATTTTGAAAACATTGGTTACAGAAATTGTAAAAAAGGAGAATCAAAAGTCAAATTACCAAAAAAGTACAAAAGTTTAAAAAAAACGAAAATCTGTTCAAACACCAAATTCTCTTTCTTCGTCAAAAAAATTTCAGAAAATGCCACAATTTAAACCATCTTTTTCTTTTTACTATTCTAGCTGAATTAAAATTTTTCATTGACAGAGAAAAATTGATAAAATTGAAGCAGTCTCAGAAAAGATGGCGTACCAACGTTCTTCAATTTCATGGATACTCAAACGTCAGAATAAAACCTGAAAAAAAATCTAAAGAACTAATCAATAATTTCAATACTTCTTGACCTAACCAACAGACTATATGAAAGTTTGTGTTTGAACATTACGAGTTAAAAAGTCAAAGGGAAACGATCAGTGAATTTAAAAGAGAACAAAAGCTGTAGCATTTAGTTTTGTAGGGATTGTGATGAGAAAAAAATGATGATTTGCAAATTTTTAAATCTAATGAAACAAAGCTAAAATCAAATTTCAATCCGACTAATGAATTCGTGATGAATTTATAAGACAGGGGAAAAATGTGGGGATAATATCGAAAAAAAGAATGCCTTGAAACTCACTATTCGCTAAATTTTGGTTGTTCTCAATTTCTTCATACAATTTTTTATATTATTCTATGTTGGGAATCAATTCAATTTTTTGCTGCAAGATAAGTTGTTTAGAGATTGAGCTGAAGAGGTATGAAAAATAGAGAAAAAATGATCAAAGCATCAAATTTTTTAGATTCTTCTTATAGTTTTGGCTAAAATGTTTTTTGCGACTGCTACTACAAAACAGTTTGTTTTATATAATGACAGAAACCTGGCTGTACCTGAGAGACAAAGAGTTTAAAAATTAACAATTGAATTTCAGAACATTGGAAAAACTAGCCAAAAAGTACCAAGATGTTGAAAAGCTCATGAAACCAATTTTCCTCAATAACCAAATAGGTACTGTTAATATCTACACAAAACACCCAAAAAAAGTGACAAAATTACTTTTGAACCAGAAAGTCAAAAGAGTCGATAATTGACTGAATTTAATTAAAAAATTAGAAAATGCGAAGCTAAGTATAGTTTTTTGTGTTTTAGTTGACATTACAAAAGTAAACCACTCCGGAAGCAGATTTTAGAATTCTGAAACCACCAACAACGGATTCTGGGACTTTGATCAGCTTCAATCCCAGACTAATTTATCTAAAAGTGAAAAAAAAACTTAAAAAAACCTGGAAAACTGCTTAATTTTGTGTTCAAAAAGTTCAGTGAAAGACCTTTTTACCTTGAATTTAGGCCCCCAAAATGTGCCACATTATGGGCTTTGCAAGCTGTTCAAAATTTTTAATGAAGCTGAATGCGCACTGGTCTTTATCTGGTTATCCAATTTTTTAAGCTCAAACCATTGAGAAGCTAATGCCGGCTACTAAAAATGCTTGAGGAACATAACTAAAACCGAAATTTAAAAAATATGGAATACAAAGTCTTAAATAAGCATTTGAAATTATATGATCCACTTTTGGCGGGCTTTCTTGTGATACCACTCAAAACGGTCCCCAACAATAGAGGGATCGGAAAAAAATTTGAAATATGACTTCAACTCAAAGTGAGCTAGCAGCTGGAAGTCTATGTCCTGATTGTGCTTACGCTTTTGTGTGTTTCCGCTCTTTTTCCAGACAGTTCTGTTTTAAAAGCAGCACGTCATGCTTGCGAGTCCACCTTTGTTCTAGACAAACTTTCTTTTGGTTTGGGACATCAGCCTGGAAAGACGATGTTTTGAGACTTTGTCCTCTGTCCACACCCTGCTGGAATGGAAGATTTGGCACTGTATAAGAGATGATAATCCAGTCTATAAGCCAGGATTGTATGTTTTATTAGAACATTAAGATCTTTCCTGTTTGTAACAAACCCCATGCACAGAGCACGTGCTATTTCATACATAAAAAATCGATATATTCTGTTTTGCCTCCCCCCGCTTAAGGGACTTATATCTTTTACGCCCCCAGGCGCACGTGCTATTTTTTTTACATAGTAACGTCCTATACAACAACATATAATTTGTAACTTGGGAAGTAAAAAACACCGGGGGGGGGGGCAAAACAGAATAAAATCAAAAAATGAGTACACAAAAATATAGGACGTTCTGTGTTGAGGTGTGCAAATAAAATGCACCCACTAAGCTGGGGGAGGGTGGTTGGGGCAAAAACGTTCCCACTTCAGTACACTCCATAAATATCTCGTCTCTTGATACAAGGTTTTTGGTGTCAAAAAGAACACCGTAAAATTTTCAGTATATAAATGATTTAATAAAAAATCATGTAAATTGATAAGATATAAATGAGTATATCTTATCAATTTACATGATTTTGTCGAGCCTAGTCTCAAATTTCTTCAAGCGGTGCACACAAAATTCATTTACCACGCAAAAGGCTGGCATGATTTTCAAAATGTTTGTGTATCGATTCGCAGCAATTTAAGGGGAATCCATTTTTATATGATAAATTCTGTAATATCACACGAGAAATTTTAGAAAGTATGTTTTGGAAAATGATGAAACGTTTGATCATTGAAAAAGGTATGCGCTTTTTAGTGTCGCATACACCTACCTGGCATTGCATTACAGCAATTTTTTGCAAAGGTTTCTTGATACTAACTGGTGCCAAATTCCTCTCGACCTATACGCATCCAAAAATTATTTTCTTGTGCAAGTTTATCCGCCTCAAATATTAATAACCGCAAAATTATTACTCAAATGTCAATTTTGTTCATATAGGTCCATTTTAGCACAAATTTCCAAACAGAGCACCATATGAGCTAAAATTTGTTGTATATAATCACAAATCCTACTTTAGCACATTATTGAGACTCTGAGTTAAAAATTGCAGTCCCCTTTAACAACTCAATTTACAAAAAAAAACCAATGTACACATTTTACTTAATTGGCATAAAACAGTATGGTATCAAACAGGTACGTACACTAGAGAACTTTAATATCAAATAAAACAACATTTTTGAGTTCAAATCAGTTCTCTACTAACAGGTCATTACGGTTTAAGCTCTTTAATATTTAGTAGATGGCTTCCAAACTTCACAGACTCAAATGTAACGATCTTTGAGTCAAATTTTTGACGCTTTTTCTCCCAAATTTTTCTGATGAACTGTTTAGTTTTGTAATTGTTGCATCACAATTGCCAATTATTTCTCAGTTGGATTAAGATCAGGGCCATTTGTTGACTACTCCTATTTCTCCCGATTTTTTGACAAAATTGATGGCAACCTTTGTTTTACGCTTAATAGCATCATTTCGTTGAAAGACAGGTTTTAAAAATAAAAGTTATTTCTAACAATTCTCAGGTAAAGTATAACCTTTAATTTGTTTAAAGCACCGATCTGATTGTATTTTACCCCAAACATAAGCAGTCTTGTTCCTTTTCCACGAAGATTAAGCACTATTTAATTGATAGACACTCCTTAGGCTTGTTATTTTTTGTAAAGTTTGTATGCATACTGTGAAAGTGATGTTGATTTTGAGCTGAGTTGATACTGTTTTCATACCATGACAACTGGAAAGCAACCTTACCACCTGATTTGTGGATAATCAGCGAAAACGAGCAGGATAATTTGATTTAATTTACACGCCTCTTTCTTCAAGCCTTGGAAAAAGTAACGTGAGCAAAAGTAACGCATAAAGAGTACAAACTGTGCAGTAAGTAGCTTTTTGACACCAAAGTGTACAAAACCACGTCTCACCACACAAACTATTTTTAGGAGCAGGGAAATTGACAACTGAGGTCGAAAATTCAAGTGATTCTCGAGGAGATTTGTACTAGCAAGAAAAATTTTCTCACATAAAGACGTACTGGCTGCCACTGCTAAAAATTTATTTCTCGCTGACGGAAAAAAATGCAGTGGCAGCTGAATATTGATGAAAATGACATAGGGTGCGTTATTGGCAGCAATAGTGGCCTGAGCAATCGTCGCCTTCATAGGTCGCACTCGGGACAATATAGGCAACCTTCGTTTGTCTCCATTGCTAGCTTGGTAGTGAGACTGATGACCAACCAGTGATTGGACCATTCTATACGCATCACATATGTATTAGTAGTAAGACGGGGAGTTAAAGTTGCAGATTGATTTTAACGTTTCTCTCTGGATTTTCTGAGACGGAAGGGTAAAAAGCATCTCAAATACAATATGCGTCGTCACTTTTTTGTTGCAAATTTCAAATAAAGATCTTTGTCAGATCAAAAGATTGAAAGTTCTCTCAAGAGTTGTTGTTTTCTACAATTTCTCACTACTTCAGCAGAAAATTTCCAATTAATTTCACATTCAGTTGGTCATTTTAAAAATAAGGTTACTGAAAAGCATTTAACGTATTAATATGGCACCCGTTTGCTGTAAGCTTTTTAACGGCTCATCACAAAGGACCATTTTGTACTCTTCTTAGTTTGTACTCCTTAATAAATCTGATCAATTTGAGCAAGAAAAAACCATTGTGTCGGACCTCTTGATCATAGCTGTTGACAATCTGTTGTAGGTTACCGATAATACCTCCAAAAAAAGACCCCGAATGTCAGATAATACGACCAATTTCTACAGAGTCTTCTCAAGATCAACCACAGTCCCCCAAAAGTTTCTACAGTAATTGTGATTGCAACAGAATTGCCTCGTTCATCGTACTTAGCGTTATAGGCATTGAATTTTAGCTCCTCAGCTGTTTCAATCTGATCACCTGCTTTCTCTGCTGCATTGAAAGTTGTTGCTGACCGCAGTGGTGAAACGACCGTTGATGGATTTGCAGATAAAAAACTGCAACAAGACAATCCCTGAGCCAATTATGTTTTGCGAATCTATCTCCTGAATCGTGGCAAGAGACACCATGGTCGCCGTACAGATCTATGATTCCAGTTTTGCAAAATGAACATTTTCGTCCGCTATCATAAACCGGAGGGCCTGAAGGTGTTTTAAGTATTTTCGATGTTCACTGGGTTGCAAATGAAGATTTAGAGCAAGAGTAGGTGGTGCTGCAAGCCATGCTCCTATTTGTGGAAGAAACAGTGACAAAAGAAGGGTCTTGTTGCCCGCGTTTACTTGATTAAAAACTCTTGAAGGTTTTTGCAACTTGGGTTCCTTGAATAAAAATTTGTGTAAAAATTTTATAGTCCTGGTGCAATATGTTTGAAAAAAGATCAAGATCAACATATTCAATTACTTCTTAAATATCTGTAATTTCAAAAACCAAAGATGAAACTGATATTGTACGGCCAATATAAGCCTCCTATTACAATTTTATTACTCCTAATCCTAACTTGTTGCTAGGAAAACTTGTTGCTTGAAAAAAGATCAAGATCAACATATTCAATTACTTCTTAAATATCTGTAATTTCAAAAACCAAAGATGAAACTGATATTGTACAGCCAATATAAGCCTCCTATTACAATTTTATTACTCCTAATCCTAACTTGTTGCTAGGAAAACTCGTTAGGAGCCAAGCATCTTCTGACAGTGCTGTACAACTTTGTCTTCAAGGTTATAATTTTGAAGGTTTTCAAGAGATATTTAAAACCTCCAAAATTTTAATGGAAGCAGTATTGCACCTCAGGAAAGCTCATTAAGAGCCAAGCATCTTCTGACAGTGCTGTACAACTTTGTCTTCAAGGGTATTCTTTTGAAGGTTTTCAAGGGATTTTTAAAACCTCCAAAATTTTAATGGAAGCAGTATTGCACCTGAGAGAGTAAACATTTTTGACAAAACAAAAACCATGACACAGAAATTAAAAAACGCAATAAATCCATGTGATAAGGGCGTTTCAACTGTTTTTTCGTCACGTGCTTTTGCAAACACAAAGCAATACAATAAGGGGTGCCAACTGCAGCAAAAAGCACTTCAACTTTGTGCAGGTTGCTTCGTTGGATTTATTTTTCTCCTTCTAGAAAATCAGAGGGTGACCAAACCCGAAACTTGGTCTTTTTTTTAGAATTGGACTTCTATCTGTGCTTTCCTGCATAGGGTTTACAGTGTCAAAATTAGCTTTTTTCGGTCCCAGCTAATACGTCGCTATCAAAATACATGAAATTTGAAGTCGTTTTGGCAAACTGGTGTTGATCATTTGCAGATTGGCCAAAGAGAAAAAGCTTATAAAAGAAGTCCTAGGTGGTCACCTTGCTGCACTCCAATGCGGCTTTTGATAATTTCATCGCCGAATAAGTGTCTGAGCCTGGAGTAACAAAACGTAATAAAAGCCTCTATTCGTGGAATGAACATGGTGACTGAATGAACATGACAGCTCCGTTTTATGGAATTGAAAGCCTACTGAAAATCGATTTGTAAAACTGCTTGCTTTTTAGAAGAGGAGGTAATCATTCTGAAAATGGCAGGATTGGAAAAATACTCATTTGATCTTCCCCGACTGCAATGGGTCGAGCGTTCCCTTTGTTTTTCATTAATGGTGTGAAATAACAACCATAAAAGGGCTGATCATGAGTTGTTTAAGACTGCCTCTGCAAAAATTGTTAACAAACTGGGTTAGAATTTCATCATTTCCTCTGATTCATAATCTGATCTACTTTCAACCGCGTGGAGTAAAAGTTGTATTTACCTTTTTTTGGGTCCGGCAGGGCTATGTTTGGAAAAAATCTTCACTTGACGATAGAATGTCTGCTCACTGATTGATGAGATGATGTCAAATACTTCGGTTTTGCTGATGTTGGAAGCTTATCATCGTTAAAATGTGTTTTTTCCAGCGCTTCCTGTGCGGTTTTTTTGACTGGAGCTACGCCCTCAAAGGCTAGAATCTTGTGAAGGCTAGAATGAAGGGCGCCCGGCAATATAGTCTCTGCAAGCATAAGATTTTAGCTTTAGCTCTGCTGGCTGGCAAACCTATGTTCTCAGTAGATCGGTTGCTACGTTTAGCTTGTTTCGTTGAAGCCTATTTTTCCACAGACCATCAAAGTCACCGTTTTTCTGTCGCTCAGTTCTACTCAAGATTTTCAGTTCTTTTTTGCTGCTTATGTTTTCGCCACACTATTTTTAGAACTCAAGAAAAGCTCACATACCGCGATCAATTTTTCCAATTATTCAGGTCTTCAGAACACAATACGCATCCCTGCAAAACTTTAGGGACTAAAGGTGACCACCTAAAGCGACCACTTTTTGGAATAAAACTTGCTTTAGGAAAGGATGTTGAGCGTATAAGTTTTATGTCCAGTAACTCCCTGTTTTATATCTGAGGTTTTCAGCTGATCTCTTTAATCTTTTCAATTTACTTCCCGTCAGTGGAATACGAGTACAAGTAATCAATCCGTTCTTAAAGGGCTCTAAGTTTGTCTATTTTTCAAATTTGCTTGAATTCGTAGTTAAACTGATTCTTGTATTATGTTGTGTCTTCAACCAATATATAGTTTTTGTATGGCCATTGTTGTGTGCAAGAAGTTGAGTCTAAAAACCCTTCTCTGAGGTGTCAAGGGAACCTGAAAGGCGTTATCAATGGCGAGGTCATGCAAATTTTGAGTAAACATTTTATGTAGCGGATCATCATTCAAGAAATTTTGAATGAATAATATTTCCGTTCCCTGGCTCACAATTGTAGAACAACCATCCAAAAGTTGAGCAATAGATGATTTTATTCTCAAGTTGATTTTCAATTTTTCAGTTATCAATTGAGTTGATTTGAACAACTTGAATTCGCTTGAATTTACCGCCTGTTTTATTGGGCAGAGCTCAATGTTTTTAGAAGGGCCTGTGTGTTTTTGAACCGCTGCCAAGAGCCACAAAGCAAATAGGGGGAGGGACTTGCCCTATATTTGTTTCACCGATTTGCCGAAAGAGATGCAATCCCAGAGTTCACTTCTTTGATTCTAGTTTGTCCACAACACACCACACACCACATCCACATCAATAGTAAAAGTGGTTAGTTTTAAGTGTTTTTTTTCTGTATAATCTTGCAGCTGAAGTCTTAAGATAACGCAACCTGTCATCAAAGATTGTGCGAATAATTACGCAATGGAGCCTGGATTAATCGATATGTCCCAATTTCAAAGCCATCAGTTCTACAGTGTCTGAATTCAATAAACACCACGAAAGTTCATCGTACTGCTCGTCCAAGCTTGATCCTGTCGAGAATACTTCGATCAAAACCAGTCGACTAGTCAGATGCAAAATTTTTACAAACCCAATAAACAGAAATACAAAACATCTTGATTAGAACTGAAACACAACTGAATGAAAGGAACTTTTTTAACTAAGCTTGACGTACATACGCCCACATTAAATACCCATACGCGGGCGCACACATACGCATACAGACCCATACCCGCACGCAAGCACGCAGAGCCAGACAAACATACAGAGATACACGCACACACACACACACACACACACACAGACACACACACTTACAAACACACATTCCCACTCCCACAAACACACACACACAAGTTTTTAATTTCAGTCAGAAAATGCTTGTTTGCTATCAAGATACATGAAATTTGAAGTCTTTTTGGCAAACTGGTGTTGATCATTTGCAGATTGGCCAAAGAGAAAAAGCTTATAAAAGAAGTCCTAGGTGGTCACCTTGCTGCACTCCAATGCGGCTTTTGATAATTTCATCGCCGAAAAAATGTCTGAGCCTGGAGTAACAAAACGTAATAAAAGCCTCTATTCTTGGAATGAACATGGTGACTGAATGAACATGACAGCTCCGTTTTATGGAATTGAAAGCCTACTGAAAATCTATTTGTAAAACTGCTTGCTTTTTAGAAGAGGAGGTAATCATTCTGAAAATGGCAGGATTGGAAAAATAATCTGCAATCTTGACTAAAGTCTTAGTCCAGACATTTTCCCACCCGCCTCATTAGATCTTCCCCGACTGCAATGGGTCGAAGTTCCATTTGTTTTTCATTAATGGTGTGAAATAACAACCATAAAAGGGCTGATCATGAGTTGTTTAAGACTGCCTCTGCAAAAATTGTTAACAAACTGGGTTAGAATTTCATCATTTCCTCTGATTCATAATCTGATCTACTTTCAACCGCGTGGAGTAAAAGTTGTATTTACCTTTTTTTGGTTCCAGCAGCGCTGTGTTTGGAAAAAATCTTCACTTGACGATAGAATGTCTGCTCACTGATTGATGAGATGATATCAAATACTTCGGTTTTGCTGATGTTGGAAGCTTATGTTGGGCGCACACATACGCATACAGACCCATACCCGCACGCAAGCACGCAGATCCAGACAAACATAGAGAGATACACGCACACACACACACACACACACACACACACACACACACACACACGCACACACACACACACACACACACTTACAAACACACATTCCCACTCCCACAAACACACACACACACAAGTTTTTAATTTAAAGGTAAATACAACTTTTACTCCACACTACTTTCAACCGCGTGGAGTAAAAGTTGTATTTACCTTGTTTTGGGTCCGGCAGCGCTGTGTTTGGAAAAAATCTTCACTTGACGATAGAATGTCTGCTCACTGATTGATGAAATGATGTCAAATACTTCGGTTTTGCTGATGTTGGAAGCTTATGTTGGGCGCACACATACGCATACAGACCCACACCCGCACGCAAGCACGCAGAGCCAGACAAACATTCAGAGATACACGCACACACACACACACACACACACACACACACACACACACACACTTACAAACACACATTCGCACTCCCACAAACACACACACACACAAGTTTTTCATTTCAGTCAGAAAATGCTTGTTTGCTATCAAGATTCATGTTTGGATGTTTGGAAAAAATCTTCACTTGACGATAGAATGTCTGCTCACTGATTGATGAGATGATGTCAAATACTTCGGTTTTGCTGATGTTGGAAGCTTATCATCGTTAAAATGTGTTTTTTCCAGCGCTTCCTGTGCGGTTTTTTTGACTGGAGCTACGCCCTTAAAGGCTAGAATCTTGTGAAGGCTAGAATGAAGGGCGCCCGGCAATATAGTCTCTGCAAGCATAAGATTTTAGCTTTAGCTCTGCTGGCTGGCAAACCTATGTTCTCAGTAGATCGGTTGCTACGTTTAGCTTGTTTCGTTGAAGCCTATTTTTCCACAGACCATCAAAGTCACCGTTTTTCTGTCGCTCAGTTCTACTCAAGATTTTCAGTTCTTTTTTGTTGCTTATGTTTTCGCCACACTATTTTTAGAACTCAAGAAAAGCTCACATACCGCGATCAATTTTTCCAATTATTCAGGTCTTCAGAACACAATACGCATCCCTGCAAAACTTTAGGGACTAAAGGTGACCACCTAAAGCGACCACTTTTTGGAATAAAACTTGCTTTAAGTTGTTGAGCGTATAAGTTTTATGTCCAGTAACTCCCTGTTATATATCTGAAGTATTCAACTGATGTCTTTAATCTTTTCAATTTACTTCCCGTCAGTGGAATACGAGTACAAGTAATCAATCTGTTCTTAAAGGGCTCTAGGCTTGTGTATTTTTCAAATTTGCTTGAAGCACTAGTGTTCCCAATTCATAGTTAAACTGATTCTTGTATTATGCTGTGTCTTCAACTGATATATCGTTTTTGTATTGCCATTGTTGTGTGCAAGAAGCTGAGTCTCAAAACAGTTCTCTGAGGTGTCAAGGGAACCTGAAAGGTGTTATCAATGGCGAGGTCATGCAAATTTTGAGTAAATTTTTCATGTAGCGGATCATCATTTAGGAAAATATGAATGAATAATATTTCCGTTCCCTGGCTCACAATTGTAGAACAACCATCCAAAAGTTGAGCAATAGATGATTTTATTCTCAAGTTGATTTTCAATTTTTCAGTTATCAATTGAGTTGATTTGAATACCTTGAATTCGCTTGACTTTACCGCTTATTTTATTGGGCAGAGCTCAATGTTTATATAAGGGCCTGTGTGTTTTTGAACCGCTGCCAAGAGCCACACAGCAAATAGGGGGAGGGACTTGCCCTAGATTTATGTCATCAAAGATTGTGCGAATAATTACGCAATGGAGCCTGGATTACCCGATGTGTGAAATCCTTATGATGTCCCAATTTCAAAGCCATCAGTTCTACAGTGTCTGATTTCAATAAACACCACGAAAGTTCATCGCACTGCTTGTCCAAGCTTGGTCTTGTCGAGAATACTTCGATCAAAACCAGTCGACTAGTCAGATGCAAAATTTTTACAAACCCAATAAACAGATATACAAAACCTCTTGATTAGAACTGACACACAACTGAATGACAGGAACTTTTTTAACTAAGCTTGACGCACATACGCCCACATAAAAAACCCATACGCGGGCGCACACATACGCATACAGACCCATACCTGCACGCAAGCACGCAGAGTCACACACACATACAGAGATACACGCACGCACGCACGCACACACACACACACACACACACACACACACACACACACACACACACACACAAACACACACACACATACTTACAAACACACATTCCCACTCCCACAAACACACACACACAAGTTTTTAATTTCAGTCAGAAAATGCTTGTTTGCGATCAAAGGTTCAACCCAATTAATCAACCCTAAATTGTTATTTGATTTAATTCAAAAAAGTGTTTTGAGTTCAAAACCCAAAAACATATTTTTAACAATCAGTTGATTGTTAGTGGTAGAAGAGTTGGAGATTAGCCAAACAAAAAAAATCAATTTTTGGTAAAGTCAGTTTTTTCAGTCTAAGAGGACAAATATGATCAAGGATGATTAATCCCGATTTCAACCATAAAGGGATGAAGGAAGAACTAATGTTATTCAGTTCTTGCATAAGAACACCTCAACAAAGCCGCCCAATGTTTAATAAATACGCAAATAAATTATTTTGCAGTAATCAAACAGTTTGAATTTTTGTTTTTTATCAATAAAAGATGTTTGATCTCCCGTTTTCATGAACACACTATCGTTTGAAAACAGATTAAGACTGTATTTGTGGTATGAAGGTGGAATTTTGTTATCTTTAACCAATTCTTTTTCGAGTTAATTCTGGCAAAAAATGCATTTTTATTGAACCATATTCCAATTTTGTCAATCCTTGTATAGGTGTTTTTAT